>NC_089044.1:17145625-17460833 GCF_034140825.1 Oryza sativa Japonica Group | reverse complement strand
TATGATCTAATAACCATGGAAAAAATATGATAATATGGCTGAATCATGTAATGAAGAAATCAAGAATATATATTACAGGACAAAAGTCAGTACAAACCTGAAAAGTTTTCCCAAGGCCCATGTTGTGAGCCAAAATGCAACCAAAACCTTTATCCCCAGATTTGACCTTCTTGACAGATTGGATCACATTTTCCCACATAAATCTTATTCCTGATACCTGAAATATCATGATATATTTTAGCTTCCTGTAACAGTATAGGTACAACTGTACAGAAATCATGACCAGTGTGATGGTGATGCGATACTGGCACATGAACGTCAAACAGGTAATTAACCAGTTTAAAAGCAAAAATAAGAAAGGGAAGTTAAGACGCATATCAGACTTTCTATTTGATGTTTCAACACACGAAGACACATTGCAATGTTCAGTGTAGAGTTTCAAACTAAATGTAATTTTTAAGGTGAATGAGCAATACTGTTGTTCAGTATATTTGAAAAAGCAAACCTGATGAGGTTTCAGTTTAGCAGATATGCTGCTTGGAATTCTAACAGGTGCTTCATCTTCCTCGCGGGCAAGGTTTACTATATGTCCATCCCCAACATATTCAGAAACCTCAGATGGTGCTTCCAAGGAAATTCCGATATTGTTGCTCTTTAACTTGCTGGCAGACTGCTCTTGCATGGACTTCAGATGTTCTTGCCTAGCCTACAAAAGAATGTTTAGATTATAACCTCAATAGCTTCAAACAAACATAGATAAGGTTTATCAAATCCAAAAATACTACAGACCTTCTCCATTGCAATTTTAAGCTTTGTTTCCTCTCCAAGTTCTTCGTCATCCATGATTCTTCTTATCCTCTTTTTCATTTTATGCTTGCTGATTATTTTTGTGTAAACAGTTAGCAAGGAAAAAATTTCAATATTTAATCCGCATCAACAAAAGTAATAGTAAACCAAATGCAAAGAATTGTGATGAAATAAACAATACAATGGTAAAGGGCATACCTAAAAGGACCATTGCTCTCTAATACAGAAAGCTCTGCAAAGTCATTCTCAGGATCAGAAGACTCAACACCACCTAGGGCCTTGTCACAGTCAGAAATTAAATGTTCCAGTTGACTGGGTAGGCAGCAGCAACATTGCCAACCAGCTACTCTAGCTTCCGATAAGCCTTCTTCACCAAAATTCTTTGACAAGCAATTTCTGCAGAAAAGCAGTTTACAAGAGCTGCAACTTTGAAGCTGTTCACTTTTTACACACCAGGTGCAATAACCACCAGACACAGGATCCTGTATAAAACGAGTACATCTAAGATTATGATTGCATAATACATTTCCATAAAAAAATCAATGTTATTTGAAATTATCTTGAAATCTACAGAAGTGGTATGTATTCACCTCGAGACGATTCTTCTCTATCACTAGAAATCTGCAAGATCCACAAATTATAACATCCAATACTGGGTGGCGGTGCACTTCAGGGACATTCAACATTTCAGTGCAAATAGTGCACTTGAAAGGTTTAGGCCGAACTTTATCACCAAGTTTAGGGCTTTGTGATGGGAAGATATCAAGATCAATAATCTCATCCGCATTTTCACTTGGTGCTGAATCTGGCTTGCTATCAGTCTGCATGTCATCATCACTTTCAATAATTACAGTTTTTGACCTCTTATTGTCAAACTCAACATCATCTTCACGTGTGCGCTTCGCTAGCTCAACAGAAACTCCATTTTCATATGTTTTGAGTTTTTTGGGAGGCAGCTCACAGCATCCATTTGATGATGACGCCAAACCAATGTTCTCCTGAAAAGCAAGACAGAGTAGATGAAATGCTAAACAGTGCACCCAATAAAAAATCAACAATGATATAGATAACAAAATGGATAAATAAACAAAACAGACTCAAACTAAATAAAACTTTGCCAGTTACCTTATGCAAATGTCTTGTCCTTCTTTCTTTCAAATGGCGCTGCAGACGTTTTGTCATCTTTGCATCATCCTCTTCTGGTACCTACAGAGATGTACAACATTTGGGGAAAAAATATGAAGAAAGTGAAATAGAAGTGCTTACCAGACAACATAAAAGCAAAACATCAGCTGTTCAACAAGAAGTCAAGAACTGTGATACTTGTATTGCAATCACATCAGAGAATCATTATGGCCATGTAGAAATAAAATTATATCATCCACCATGCAACTGAAATAGTTATAAATGCAAAAATGATAGCATAAAGGAGTTATATCGGCCAACAAACCAACATTAGAATTCAGGTGTTTACACACCGCAATAAATCAAAGTAATAAAACAGAAATAAGTATAAACACAGTAAAATGACTATAAACATGCACACAGGAGACATCAATGGGTAAGAACAGCAGCACAAACAAGGCCTAACTATAGCTCTGTAGCACAACAAAACTAGTTTCAACTTACCTTTCTGTATTTTCTTCTCTGTACTTCAGAAAGCTCTATTTCATCGACACCTTTTATGTCACTAACAGCACCCTCAACTTCAGCTATCTCCTCTACCTGTAGGACAATGAGAGTTGGAGATTTAATGGAACTGTATTGATGTGAAAGACAGATTAAAAACAAGTGAAAAGTTGGGTTTACGTATAGACAGAAGTTTCAGTATAATGGGAAATGGTAGGCTGAGCCAATTATTTACAAGTATATAAGAAATGACTGAAAAACAACCTAAAACAATATCATTTTTAGTATTGACAATGAAAACCAAAAAAATCTAAATGTTTTCTAATTGATATGTACATTAGAACAAACTAATTGAAATATTCTAATCTAAATGTATGTGGCCCTGAATTGACACAATACAACTTACACAGTAATGTACATGACTCAAGGATGTGTTCAACATAGAAAGACCTGGCAGCTGACAGTGTTAAACCAAGTCATTTAAATCACATACAACCCATACCACAAGCACAAACCATATTGGAGCTCTTAACTAAGCTCACATGTTTCTATGCTCTTCAATGTTTAAGCCCTGCTTCAAGGCCTAAAATACAAACTACTTTGATCCTTGGTGCCTCTCTTTAGACCCTAGTTTCTTTTGTCTCAAGAATTTCTTGTGGATCTAATAAAAATGTACTCCATCCGTCCCAAATTATAGGGCACCCCCTTTTTAAGGAAAATCAAACTTGGTAGCTTTTGACTAATAATCATACTAACCATATATATGTTAAGTATTATGCATGTTATATTACTAGAATCATATTTTAAAGTACTTTCATGTGATGCTAATTTCAAATTTGTTGGAAACATAACATGGAATAAAATAATGGTCAAAGTATGTCACTAAAGACCGTGTAAAAAAATATAGGTCTTATAATTTGGGACAGAGGGAGTATAACAATAGTACAGAATTATAGCAGTTGATCAGTCTAAGTCACACCTCATCAACTCCTGGAAATTGGAGACCTAAAGCAGCCGCTTCTTGTGGGGTACTGGCCAGATAAACTGATGCCCAGTTACTACTTCCGAAAGAACTTTCAGCATATTCCTTAGATTTGGTAAGTTCATTGAATGCATTCCAACTTTTCTCATGGCATTGTGCAGATCCATCATCCCCAACAGGAATCTTTCCAGCAAGAAAGCCACTAGCACCTTCCTCCAGCAACCTCCCATGTTTTCTAATTGAAGTGTGTGAATCAAGGTCAGATTTGAGAAACAAAAACACAGGAACACACTAAATTTGGCCCCAACATTACCTCCTTACAGGTCTACAAGATTGGAGGTATTCATCAGCTTTTCTGATTGATTTATTAGCTTCCTCAGGCACTTGATAACCAGCCCAGTGAGCCCTGTTCTTCCATGCTTCAGTTTCACAAACATTTGGAACTTGGCTTTCTATAGACTTGTAGAGGCTGGGAAGTTCGACACCAGCAGCATCAAGTTGCTCCTGCATTCAAAATTTCAAATGTATCGCCTACTACTTTTCTTGGATTTCATAAAGGAAATAACTCATCGAGATTACAGGTAACTCAAAACACATAACAAAGAACTTGGAAATTTAAAAAACGTAAAATTGGTTACATAGCACTCGAACATACCCATTTCTTGCACACACAAAATACAAGTGAACTTTTCTACATAAATTGCTTCTAGTAAAAATTGAAGTTTTCTGTGTAAAATATTTCTATCTAAAATCATAGAAATTGGGAAAGAGCTAAGATATGAAATGGTGAAATTTGTAACAGGTGAAAGTTAGAGTGATATGAAATATTCAATGGTATGTTTCTAAAGTGGATATCATTCGTTGTATGGAACCAATTTTTCCAAATAAACATATCTTGATTTATATAGATTCTTAAATTAATATGACAAGCATTACAGTCTGCAGTGTTTGGTACAGGCATGACAGGTCAAGCTATAAGAATAATCACTTATTGTTCTAGTGTTTTTTCAAGGTCAAGAACTCTAATTAATCTAAATAAGGGACTGTAAAATGTATACTTAATTCATTGACACTATAAATGTGAGTACAACCATAAACAAGATAAAGAAATATTTTGGCCTTCATTTTGATAAATCAATATGGTTTCATATAAAAGTGCTTCAATAATTTACATGGAACAAGTACTTAGGACATGCATCTAACACACCACATAGGAATGGTGGCAAGCATTGACTTAACAGATAAATATAATTATTATTCACTAATGGGCAAAATGATCCCCTTTGAGGCAAAAACATACCAAGAGAACAGCAATGTGAGTCTCCAAATCATCAAGTTCAGATTCCCATTCCTTCTTGTATTGCTTCATCTCAGTAGAAACGGCTGACTCTAACTACTCAAGGTAAGAAAAAATATACAATACACAAATAGATTAATCATTGAAGCATTATGCATTATAGAATAAATTATAAGCATATTGACAGTGTTACGGACCTCATTTCCTTGGAGACTCTCCGATAGCTCCAACCTTACTTCAGATTCAATCTTTTCCAGTGACTCCTTTTCAAGTGATTCTTGCGCTTGAGCAGCCTAGTGTTTCCAAAGAATAAAAAGGATGAAATGGAAAACGTTAGGGGGAAAAAACAAAAAATGAATAAAACAACAATGGCAAATACCTTGCTCTCAGCGTCAAGGAATTCGGTAATTAATGTTTCAACTTCTTCATCAGTGAGAGGTGCCTATAAGGAATCAATTTTCAGAAAAATGGTACCAAATTACACACAAAAGAGAAAGCATGACAACTCAAGCCACACTAAGATTTCCAGCAGTTGAACAGAACAGAACACAATGCAACCGCAGAACAGATACCAGCAAGTTCTATGTTTCAATCTGTTCGACCAAAAGAAAAGTAATAGCATTGAAAACAATACTGATAAACATGTTTATCTAATACGGTGACAGTGATGTAACATAAAGGTTGTGCAAATATAATGAGAGCAACTATAGCAAAGGGCATATCAAAAGAGTTATCCTCGAGTGGGTATATTGCTTAATGTGTCCAATGTTGATCATACTTTTTACATTGATTGGAAAGGATTAGATCCCATAAACATCAACAGGGCAAGATAAAACTTAAGTTACCCACCCGCAGATACTGCAATAGTACATACCTCATTGTCTCCCTCACCAGCATCAGACTCTGAAGTTTGCTCATTATCCGATTCCCGAAGAAGGTATTCATATGAGTCATTCTCTGAATCATCATCGGTGGTGGATGCTTCCTCATGCAAATCATTTTCCATTGTTCCATATTCATGCGCCTTGTGCGCCTCACAGATACCATGTCTTGCGTCAGTTTCCACTTCAAGTTTATTTGCATCACTTTCAGGTTCAATAATTATAGTTTTATCTTCCCCTGCCTCTCCATTAGAGTGAATAGGTTCCATTTTCTTGGACATGTCATCAGATAATTTTCTATTCTCATCCATTGTGTTCACTATCAATTGCAGCTACAGACACATAAACTGTGCCATTCTTGTTAATGAACTCTTTTCTTTTTCTGCACATAGAGAATACAGATATTGAAATTGAGGGAAACAAAAATGCAAGTTTACACAGTCAATCAGGCCAAGAGGCAGTAGTAGTAAAAGGAGTACATAATAGTAGGCTTCGATTGAAGGATTAATGAACCATAAATTACTCAAGAATGTGTGCAGCGGCAGAGGACATAATCACATAAGCATGACTAAAAAGCACACAGAGGCAACCAGAAAAGAACAGCTTCAACCCACCAAGTTACAACGACCCCAACACAACCCAAAACTGAGCTTGCACATCACTAAACCCTAAATAACAGTCCAAACGCGGACACAAGAATCAAAAATTTAAAAAAAAATACTTTGCTAAATAAAATGTTCCTGTGATTCTCTCAAACAGAGTTAGCATTGCAGGCACTCCAAGCCAGGAACGAAGCACGCGGCGCCAAATTGGGAACCCAGCACTACCACGGAACACCCCAAAATAAAAAAAAATACAACACGAACCAGAGGAGAACAATCTAGCGATCCGACGAATCCCCAGCCCCCACCAAAACGACCACACATTTATCCTCCAAAATACCCCCACACAGCTTCACCACACCAGAGCTAACGCAGACACGAACACACACACATCCACGGACGCTGCAGCTAAACCGACCACGATCGCAACACCACGCCATCACACCAAGCAACACCACCAGAGCCTATAGCCGGAGACACCGAAGCTGTGGGCCGATTACCTCGGGAAAAAACCGCGCCGCGCCGGGGCGCCCCGGCCAGCCCTCGCGCGGCCCGCCCCGGAGGAGCACACCCTCCGCTACTCTCCGGCGACCGACGACGGCGGCGGCGGCGACGGCGGCGATGGGGGGTTTTTGCGGGGGAAAGCGGCGGAGGGGGTAAAAATGAGATGCGTGAGCGAATGGGTGGGAAAAAAAAAGGCGAGGAGACGCCGGGAAAAAGGTTTCTTCACCCAACCGCGATTGAAAAAAAAAAAAAAAAAACCACGACCACTCTCCCGGTCCGCGCTTTTTCAACTTCCCTCCTCCTGTCCTGTCCTATACAGGCTTCCCACCAAGATTTTGATCTCTCGATTTCTGTGGATCGAATTTGAATTTTGAATCTACTGTGGCTATTTTCGCTGGGATTTCACTGTTCGGGTGGAGTATACTAGTAGTTCGGTGGGCTGAGAAAAAAAGATTGTACCGGATGTTGTTTAGGATTGTGAATTTGTGATCTGGGAAGGCAGGATGGCAGAAAGTTGTTTCAGATTTGGATTTATTTTTTTTTTATGGATGGGGATAGAGCTTTCCTTTAAAGATTTCTTTTTAAGGATTGGTTTGGCCCACTCATGGGTGAAAACTTGGTTAGGATATTTAGTCCCTCTTTGTTTAAGGCTTAGGCTTATTGGCCTAGATTTTTAAGTCAGCTTATTGGCTTATATGATTTATAAGCCAGTGAATTTAATGTCCTAAGTTTAGTGCTGGAGTCATACATCTATCTCATATAAGCCAAAAAAAGCTTCTCCAACCTAGTTTTTGGCTTAATAGTGTTAGAGTGGCTTATGACTTTAAAAAAAACCAAATAAAAAAGCTGCTTGTTTGTTTTGGTTTAGACTTTTCGACTTATAAGTTGGCTTATAAGCCTAAACAAAGAGGGTCTTAGGTGGTTGGACTTTGTTTACAACTGTGATTCGATTTTGGTGCTGGTGAATCTCATCATATGGTTTGATAGATCCGTAAGGTTGAGAGGAAATTATCGATAATTAAAAAAGTTGAATACGTAAGTGATATAGATAATTGGAAACAATAATACTTTGACCCTAAATCTAATAATCTAAAACTGGCTCTTTTGCTAGCTTTTGATTGGTCCACTTGGCGTCTCTTACTTTTTAAAGTAAGAAAAATCATAAATTTATACCAGAGAAAAAATACCTAACAATCATACGTAAGGAAAAATCTAGAGAAAAATGCATATGGATTTTTAGAGGCTTTCAAAACTATATTCCCTTTCCAATCACACAAACTTATGCTCTTTTACTTCTATAAATATACCATGCCTACTCAGTACTACTTCTATAACTCTAAAATATATAGTAAACCCAGAATTATTAATAAAAAACAAATTTAAAATAACGAATTTACATTTATTTTTCTTATTTAAGAAAAACATATATATATATATATATTTTAAATTAGTGAGCACATCAATTTTATTATGTAGTATTTTTAAGTGATTAGCAAGCATGCTAACAACACACCGATTTTCTAGTTTATGTAGAAGACACAATGATACCATACTTTTGTATGTGTTTAGATCCCTCAAAATCAAGATATTTTTTCCTGTAAAAACTTGGGCCCTCCGTACCAAAATAATCAATTTTTGATGAAGATGCATCCTTAATAGATGATTTTTTTGGATGGGTGAGTTTTAGGTATAGATAGATCTATTTCTATACGGCTTCAGATCTTCTTGGGTTAAAGATCCATAATTGATGTTCCCTTAAAACTATTGTGTAGATGAGTAGATCATCTATATGGTTTCAGAACTTCTCACGGATAAAACTTATGTCCCTAAAGAAAATCTCATGCATGTAGATCTCCTCACGCATAAAGTCTATGTTCCCAAAAAAAACCTAAGTACGCAGACAAGTTTATGCCCCAAAAACCCTATGTATGCAAACAAGTAGAGTAGGTCTATTATATTTTAGTTTGGGTGATTACCTCTACAGATCGGGTGCCCAGAAATTGAAGGAATCAAGTAGCTTCCTCACTTCAATCCGCTTGAATTCGACTTCAACCGGCTTGAATTGAATTCGACTTCAACCGGCTTAAATTCAACTTGATTTAAGCAGGTTGAATATGAGTAGCCTCTCCGTTCTGTCTCTCCCCCTAATTCTTCTCCTTTTATATAGCCAAGAACCTAGCATAATATATCAACTACTTTTATCTCCGATCTGTCCCTCCAAATCCCCTCCCCTCTTCCTTTTATAGCTAAGGAAAGGTTGCACAAAGTCCAAGTCGGAATTCAATACTTATCTATTATGGTTGGAGTTTCTAGAAAGTTCCTTCAAACTTTTAACTTGTATGCATTTCCTTCCATTTATCTACAACATGAATTTTGCATAAAGCCCCTCTTGATTTCTAGTTAATTACTTATTGGTTTCTTCGATCTCATGCCAGGGTTGATCCGACCATCCACGCGGAATAACGTGCCTGTTATTGCACATCCGTATAATTAAAGAAATGGCAATGTGCCCACATCTCTTAAACAAGACGTCGTACCCAAACCTTGGCCCTGCACCAGTCATGCCACAACCCATGCCTCGTACTCTCGCTACCTTGCCACCTGTTGTTCCTTGAGCAAATGGACGATTGCTACACCGAGGCATTACCTGACAACGTGCCATTGTCTCATCGACTAACCTCTCCTATTCCTGGATGGCTCTCACCTACTCCATCGTCTCAAAATAAATCAACTTCTATGTTTGAATTTTATCTTAAAATAAACCAACTTTTACCTTCTTACCTACCATCGATTCACAAATCAAATAAATTTTATCCTTTAAATACCCTCACATACCCATCCATCAATACAACTTACCTAGTATTAATCAGTTACATTTTGATCCTTTGGAAAATAACAGCAATTGGGTGCTTGATCAGCGCCAGAAAAATCGGGCACCCGTCGCTTACCGCGCCTCCTGGGCCTCCGCACCGTCCCCACCACACGCCCCACCACATGTGCCGTTGCAACAAATCATCCACATACTATGTAAACGCTCTATTAAAGGAATTTGTTTCAATTTTTGTTCCACCAATAATGTTTGAGTAAGTGTACTCGTGATGTTTCACTATGCATAGATCGAATGTTGTAGTGAATTGAAGCATCATTTCGCTATTCGCTGAAACATTTATTTTATATAGGGTGAAACAACACTCGATTTTTTAGAAACCGTTTTTTCATATGTTGTAGCAAATGTTTCATGAGATGATTTGGTTGTGTTTCAGCTTTTTAAACGACCGAAAATTTCCGATCTACTTAGTGAAATATGTTCCAATATAATTGGAGGAACAACGCCCGATTTTTATAAAAAAAAAAATTTGGGCGCCCGATTTGTGGACGCCTCGATAAATTTTATCCTTTAAATACCCTCACCTACCCATCCATCAATACAACTTACCTAATATTAATCAGGTACATTTTGATCCTTTGTCTTCCTCCTTAATTTTGCCTTGGGAAGCTAGGATTTGAAATTTTATAGGAGTTTCTCTTTTGTCCCTCTCGAGACAAACCGTATGAATACACGAACCAACTTGACATATATGGCTGATGACGGTCTATAAAACATAATCAAATCATATTATACGGTTTCTATGTTATCCCGTCTGATACAACGAAGGTTGTTTAGTTGAGTGGCAAACTTAGAACATTCTGCCAAACTTTACCACAGATATGACTAACAATGTGGTAGCAGCGTACCCCTAAGTCCCCAAAAAAGTCCAATTCTAGTTACGAACCTGGACATATGCGTGTTGTGGACCCCCCGTTTTTACAACAGGAATCAATCGTGTAAACAGTACCATTTCCCTGGATCAAGTAGTCTGGTACACACGAATTCATAGCTGAAATACCAAGTGCACATACATGAGTGTCTAGTACGAATTATTACATCATAAGCCCGCAGGCATAGTCTTAAATCATCGGACCGAGCGGTCCGGAATACATTCCAAAAACAGAAGTAGGTAAGGCAGCGGAGTCAAGGCAACGGCATGCCATTGCCACAGGCAACGACCGTAACTAAGACCTACTAAGCGCCATCGTCTTCATCACCCTCCTGGTAATAAGCGTAGGGATCCTCCGAAGCTTAATCTTCGACCTCTGATTAAGTTTGTATATTGCAAGGGTGAGTACCAACCGTACTCAGCAAGCCACCACAGCAACAATGCATATGACAGGGGTATTCAAAGGATGGCTATGGTTCTTTTGCGCAAAGCAAGTTTTGTAATTCTTTTCACAAGCCTAAGACCTAGCATAGACTGATCAAATTTTAGTACCAGTGTTCATATTAAACAATGACGGTTCTGTCCACCATCCATTGTGATCCCAAGGATAGCTTCCCGCCATTGAGTCGTCATGGTTTTCTGAGGACGTCCACATTCCCGCCTCTCAAGAAGTGGCTCCATCAGTATAGAAATCATCATGCAATATCCCATCCCACACAAGTTAAGAATTTAGAGTCTAGCCAAGTGTAATACACGTCCCGGTGCTCAATAACCGCGAGCACGGCTATTCGAATAGATTTGGTTTACTCACACTGCAGTGGATGTACACTTTACCCGCACTCCGCGACTGCCCAACACATGAGCCTCGTCCCAACACATGAGACGCGTCACGGCAAAGCTTTTCGATAACCTCGCATTGGCAGTACCCGCTCCATGAACTTTACATCCTCATGCACTCTAGGCGTACACGGTTTCTAGCAGTGAGAGGAGTTCTGGCGCACCCGGGAAGGGAAGACTCACACATGCATTAAGTTATAATTATGTTTAAATTCTCTCATGGCAGTCCTACCGATGGCGACACCACTGTAGACACCCGCCTCACGGTTCTACCAATGGCTGCCCCACCGTAGAGCCCCTGCCTCACACATCAAGAAACCACTATGCATGGATACTGCCTCCGCTCAGCTATCTATTCCGCTAGGTCTATACCCATACGAGAAGTGCGGTTGTACGGGGGTCGTTTCATGCTTAACTTCATGGCTCGGTCCTTAATTGACCGGGGACGGTGCTAGCCTTTTCCGGATACCACCCAAATCCTCCGTCCGCCCCAGTCGAAAACAGTTGTTTAATTTTATTTCTCCTTTCACAAATCATGTCATCAACATCATGGCAATGCGGCGCTCATGTCTCCATATGCCCAAGCATATAGCTTTTGATAAATATGAGTATGCATAAATCTAGAGTAGCATTTCTAAGCATTTGTCATAGTTGACTAGGGACTTATACGTAAATCATGGTTACAAGGATTTAAGGGTAAACAATAATTAAGGCATGGCATAATCACAAGTAGGATGTTTATCATTGCATGTAATTTTATTTGTAAACAAAATAATTTTGCAAATGGGATCAACATGTTCAAGGAATAGTGATGACTTGCCTTGCTCAAAGTCTTGCGGGTCTTGGCCTTCACTTGGATCCGCAACTCCCTCGGGCTCTATAGTTACGTGCGAAAATTGATTTGAATTCGGTTAGAATTCAAATAAAAATCCAAATAAATCCAAATGGAAGTCGAATGCGAAAGTCGATCCTTTTTTTTATTAACTTTACTATTCGCGAACTAGGGCAAACCCAATTTTGATTTATACATCCTAAACTATTTTTGCGGGTATAAATATTTTGTTACCATAAGTTTTTAATTTAATCTACCCGAGCATTATATCCATATAATAGGTTAGAATTTTCTATCGCGAGCTAAATATCGGACAAAATCCTAAAATTATCTTATAATATTGTACGATTTAATTTAGTCTATGACTAAACGATTAAATATAATACACGGCTAAAATTCCTAGTAATTAAATCCGAATTTCTACCGTGAATCGATTACTTATAGAGATTACCCAAAAATAATCTATAATAATCTATAAGAATTCATCTATTTGTTTAGTTATTAATTACATCTAAATTACTACCGCGAATTGATTTCTTATAGAAATTACCAAGAATAATCCATAATTTATATTAATTTTTGCAATTCTACGACTATAATTAATCTATAATTAAATTCTAATTATTTTAAATTTTCTAAACTTCCCTAATCTCCCTCTAATTTCTATTTATTTTTTTCTTTTCTTTTTCTCTCCTCTTTTCTCTCTTTTCTTTTCTTTTTCCTTCTCTTTCTCTCTTTTCTTTTCTTTTTCCTTCTCTTTTTCCTTCCTTCTTTCTTCTTTCTCTCCCTCGGCTTCTCCCTTCCTCTCTCTCTCGGCTCTTTCTCTACCCGGCGGCACGGCGACAAACAGGGGGGGCAGAGGCGGCGGCGACGACGGCGCACGGCGCGGCACACTGGGGCGGCGGCGCAGAGGCACGAAAGCGGCGGCACGACAGCACGAGGGCGGTGGCGTGGCGGCACGACGGCGGTGGTGCATGGAGAAGGGGAGAGGGAGAGGAGGAGGGAATGGAGTGGGGTGGAGAAGGGGGAAGGGGCCGGGGTTTTTATAGGGGAGAGAGGGGGAAAAGGGAGAGAAGGAGGGGGAGGGGTGAAATGACGGCGGCGCGGCGGCGCGGGGCGCGAGGCGGTGAGGAGACGGGCGCGCGGCGACGGGACAGGCGACGCGACGGCACGCGGCTCGGGGCGGCGACGCGACGGGCGGTGACGGGGCGCGTGGGCGCGTGGGGCGACGGGATGGCAGCGCGGCGCGGCAGCGGCGAAGTGACAGCGCGCGGCGGCTCGGGGCGCGAGGCGCGCGCGGCATGGGAGATGGGACGGGCGCGCGGCGAGGCAGGGGCGCGGGGCGCGAGGCGACGACGCGACGGTGACAACGATGGCGCGCGGGGCTCAAGGCGGCGATGGCGACGGCGGTGGCGCGCGGCGCGGGGCGACAGCGCGCGGCGGCAGGCGGCGATGGTGCGTCGGCGCGGGCTCGGGGCGGCTAGGGGCAGAGATGGGAGAGGAGGGGGAAGGTTAGGGACCGCATCAAACACCTACGCCATAATGAACAGTGTATTTTCCTATTTATCCCGATTTTAGATTATTTCCCATATAAATTTGATTCTATAATTTATAAATCTTGCATAAATGAAGTTTACTCAATATTTGTGTTATCTCAACTAATGAATTCACCCTAGATTAATATTACTCATATTTTATTTGTATAATTTATTTGAATTTTTAATTAGGGTTAATTCTTATTCCATCGCATTTAAATTTAATTGATACGAATATGATCGTGATAATATTTTATTTATTTCTATCCACACTAATCTTTATTTTAAATTATATTTATTTTACCAATTTACTTCTAGGGTTTATTCCTAATTAACTATTCTTTACTCACGATTAATGAACTTCGAAATCAAATCCAAATAAAATAGGCGAATAAGATCAGCATGATGCAATTAATTTAAAAGTTTTCGAAGGTCCGTATTTTTAGAGTTTTGCTTTTATTGGTCAAATTTTCAGGGTGTTACACGTGTCCAGATTCATAGCTAGAGTTTACCTTTTTTTTAAGGACAGAGTTTCATGCGGCATGATTTGCCACATAAATATAAAAGTCCAATCCTAGCTACGAACCTGGACATATGCGTGTCCAGATTCATAGCTAGAGTTTACCTTTTTATAAGGACAGAGTTTTATGCGGCATGATTTGCCACATAAATATAAAAGTCCAATCCTAGCTACGAACCCGAACATATACGTGTCCAGATTCATAGTTAGAGTTTATTTTTTTTTAAGGACAGAGTTTTAGACGGCATAGTTAGAGTTTACTTTTTTTTTTTAAGGACAGAGTTTTAGACGGCATGATTTGCTACATAAATATGCCTGACATTTAGCGTAACAAAGTGTTGTATGTAACCAAACAAAAACAATCCCTGCGTAACTTTAAGTTTGTGCTATTCATTTTTTTGCCACATCTCACCAGAAAAGTGTCTGGCCAATAATTCGTTAGCCACACTTTTATGGCAATGCGTCCAAAAGAGGCAAACAGCCCATGATATTTTCACTGTCTATGGAACATGAAGTTTTCCCATTCTCTACTTGAAGAGAAGCATGGGCTTAGGCATCGAACTAGCAACAAAGATGTTTTGTCCCGGAGAAAATCCCCCCTTCATTTTACGCATAAATTTGAACAGGGGAAAGTAAAAAAACCAGGGTGCCAATTTCTTTTTAGACAAGTTGGTCTATCCTTTCACCGGAATCCCGCGTCATATGCATCAGGCTTCACAACATTTTCTGATACAAATAGACAATCATCTGATAACTTTCGAAAGCAAAAGGTAATCAGATGAACAGGCTGACAAGGGACAACTTTTGAGTTATTATGCATGAATTTCCTAATTAACAAGGATTCTCCAACTAGCCAAGTTCAGAGCTGGATGAGATTACAGATACACAAGCGTTTTATTCCCTACTCTTGTGTTGATATTTCAAACAATAGTGGCAGTTGCACAATTTTTATGACATATATATATAGTTCTAGTTACATGGCGTCCTTCGAAAGCCGGTTATGGGTCGGGATGCACCGAGCATTAGTGAGCTCATCCACTGCATCCCCACGCTCAAAGACAGCAGCAGCCCCCATGCCAGAACCTGTTCACCAGAAGTTCTTGTCAAGTTACTCCCAGCTGAAAGAATTATTTTGAATTTTCATGCAGGCCAATGGAATATGGTTATGTACCTATGCACATGGAAATCACACCAAATCGACAGTCTTTGCCCCGTCGCTTCATTTCGTTGAGAAGGGTACTGACAGACCGTGCACCTGCCAAGAGGAAACATGAGAAATATCATTGCAATTGGCACATTTGCTTAATTATAGATTACTGATACTAAAATAACAGTTTGGCTATACGATAAGTATCAAGGATAGCAGCAAGAAAATACCTGTAGCACCCAATGGATGCCCAAGAGCCATTGCACCTCCGTTAACGTTAACTTTTGCAGGATCAAGTCCCAACTTCTTGCAGCAGTATACGTACTGTGATGCAAAGGCCTGTGTACAAGAGCAAATAAATATTACAAGGCAGATCTGTTGTCTAGTGGAGAAACTCGATGAATGGATGAAAGTATACCTCATTAATCTCGAAAAGGTCAACATCATCTATTTGAAGACCAGCAGCTTTCACTGCCGCAGGGATGGCAACAGCAGGACCAACACCCATTATAGCTGGATCAACTCCAACTGCTGCAAAGCTCCTACATTTCCACATTCAGCTCATGCTGAGTTTCTTAACAAAGTTTTGCGACAGTTAGTTGTACCATATGCCTATTTGCTTTCATGACTAAGAAGGGAAGATTGAACCACCTTGTTAAAAACTTAAAATTAATGTTCTTTGGTACTTTTTTAATTAGGCTGAAAACAATGCCTATAGATGTGAGTTGTGACCCAAGATATGATATATAGAGTCATAGAGAAATACTAATACCTGAAGACGCCAACTATTGGAAGACCCTTTTGCATAGCAATGTCACGTCTCATTAGTAAGACTGCTCCAGCACCATCGCTTACTTGGCTAGCGTTTCCTATGGGTTAAAACAAACACTAATCTTTAGAGGTGAATACAACTAATCAACAGTTGTGCCTAACAAACATTCATTACACGTTACCAGCAGTAGTGGTGCCATCTTTAGAGAATGCTGGTTTGAGTTTTGACAGGACTGCCAATGAAGTGCCTGGTCGGATTCCATCATCTGCCGAGACCACTATCTCCTTTTCCTCACCAGTTTTTGGATCCACAATCTTCACAACACAATGATCATGTCAGGATAACACAGTAAACAGAAGACTATCATGTAACAATAATATTAAAGAGTTCAGACAGTTATTTTAGGAAGATAACCAAGCTGCTAAATTACCTTCGTGTGAACTGGAACAATTTCTTCCTTGAATTTACCAGAAGCAGCTGCAGCCGCAGCCTTCCTGTGGGACTCAACCTAAACATCAATATATGAAAATAATAAGGGAAAGAATCATATTGTGCAACACTTCACTGTGTATCAATACACATGTCCAAAGAAAGAATTGATAAGGCAACCTACAGCAGCCTGGTCTTGCTCCATTCGTGTTATGCCAAATCGTTTTGCAACATTCTCGGACGTGAGGCCCATTGGGAGAAGGCAATCGCGTGCTTGAGAAAACAGCTCAACCTAAAATAGCGGGAGATTTCAGCCAAAAAAAAATCAAGCTCAAATATCTTTACACGTGCATCCAAAGATTATCTTGCTGCATTGACCATCATGTTTCACATACTTTGGGGTTCACTTGCCCATCAAGGCGAACTTGGTTCACTGTCATGGACTCTAGGCCAGCAGCAATACCTTGAATAAATAACAAAAGTCAGTTCACCATGAATTTTTTTTTCAAACTTCTCCTCACAAAAAGGACTTCTTAAGATTAACCACCAGCGGATCATACCAATGTCATAAAGTCCTGCTTTAATGTTAGAAGCAACATTTGCAACTGCTTGAAGCCCAGACGAACATTGCCTGTTTACAGTCATAAGAGGAACGGTATCTGGAGCATACAAAACAAATTAATCAAGTTGAGAATGATGACAGTCCAATATTAATGGCAAACATGATAATGTTTATTATGACTCTTACCAGGGAATCCAGCATAAAATGCAGCCATTCTGCATTCAATTGCCCTTTGGGACCCAGGAGCTAAAACAGTACCAACAACAATATCACCAACTTCACTTGGGTTCAACTTCGTTTTATCTATCAAAGCCTGTAGTTGGGAGGCAAAATATATGAGAATGAGACCAAAGGTCGAGACAGAAGCAACCAGTTCACTAATTGTCAAGTTGGGAGAAAATGAGTATATGATAACAAATACAAACCTTGAATACTGGAACCAAGAGGTCCTCTGCGGGAGTATCCTTGAAACCACCTCTCTTGGACTTGCAAATTGCTGTCCTATAGGCACTGAAGACACAAAAGACCCATGATTCACTTCTATTTATGACTTATGATAA
Organism: Oryza sativa Japonica Group; assembly: GCF_034140825.1. Classification (NCBI taxonomy): domain Eukaryota; kingdom Viridiplantae; phylum Streptophyta; class Magnoliopsida; order Poales; family Poaceae; genus Oryza; species Oryza sativa. The sequence continues at coordinate 17,443,179 of NC_089044.1, read as the reverse complement.
TCAAATAAGGAAAAAAATCACTTGCCACTGAATCTAACGGTAAACCAAGCAACAATCACATGTGTTTTTCACAGCTTTTTTGGCTCTCTTTTTCATATGTTTTTAGATAATGGGTATTTTATTTAGCAATGAAATTACATCGAGAAAAAGAAAACTAGGCCAACACGAGTTGTCTTACGGCAGCTAACTATCCTATATAATCCAGACCATATGACACAACGGCTATCAGACTATGACACCCTTTTCCCCTATGTTGGCAATGCTAAAACTTTCATGTTTATATATCATTCTCCTTATTCAACATGCGGTCTTCAAAATATTAGCGGAAACAAGTAGCCCAATTTTATTCATAACTTTCATAGCTTTTTTTTTTGCCGCGGGGGGGGGGGGGGGGGGGGGGGAGTAGCTATATTTAAGACGCCATATTTTTCACCAAAAAATAGTCGGCATGTATTTACATTGTAAGTTCCTAAATTACATATGTAATTTTAGTGTATTTACAATATAAGTCCCAAAATTACAATAAGTACGATGTAATTAGTATGAGTAATTTATCCATGAGTGATAATAGTTTAATCTCCAAGTGAAAGTGAATACTAGCATGAATTTTGAAGATAATCAACTGCAACAGGCAAATCTCAAAGCAGCAATGGATGGTCTGAGATCTGACAATAAAATGAACAAAATTGTAGCGACACAAATATAGCAATTCCGTTTTTTTCTTCGTCCAGATATTTTTCGAAAGACCTTTACTATTTTCGTCCAGGTTTAATTCGTAATAAGCTGATAACTAAATTTGACCCGACAACCATCGACCGGGAGAAGAACACGGTCAACACAAAAACAGCCATCCATCTTGAATCAATTTCACCGATCTAAATAAATTATCTATAATCAGAAGCTATAAAATCCAGGCCATTGGCATGGCCAAAGGGCAGAACCGCCGCGGGGGGAAGGAAACACATCTCACTTACGCGACGATGACGACGTCGTCTGCGAAGCACGCCCCGCGGTGGTACGCGGCGCTGTCCCCCGCGGCGCACGCGCTCGCCTGCACCAACCAAACCAAAACCAACAATCAAAAACATCAGCACGCCGCGCAGATCTGGACACCCCAGGGCGGAACGCGGCGGTAGGTGGACTCACGGTGATGGCCGGCGCGGCGGCGGCGGGACTCGCGGCGGGCTCCAGGTGGGCGAGAAGCACCCTCTGCCTGTTGATCGCCTTCTCCATGGCTCCCTCCTCTCCTTCCTTCCTTCCTCGCTTTCTCCCGGCAAAGCTGTTCGGCGAATCACAAACCAGGCGGGATGCGGGATGCGGATGCGGGAATATTTCTAGGGAGAGGAAGGAAGGGAGTTAGGTGGTGGGTGGCCGTGTACTGCGAGGTTTTTTCCGTGGAGTTGTGGGGGAAGAAGGAGCCCACTTGAGTTGGAGTTGGGAGCTGCGATGCGAGTGCGAGATGTGAGATGTGAAAAAGCCGTGAGGACCGTGACGACTTGACGAGGACGGACGGAGGACGCGAGGCGAGATCGCGCGAGGAGGTTTTGGTCGTCGGGGGCGTCGGGCTGTTCGTTTGCCGGGTCGGCTCGGCAATCAGACCGCCCGCACGCGGGACACGCGGGGTTTTAGAAAAAAAAAATGGACTCTCTTCTCCGTGCGTGTGATTGGCGTGCGGGACGCGGACGCGTGGGTGGACGGTGGGGTCGGTGGTTGGCCTGGGGTTTTGGCGTTTTGGCCTGGCTTGGTAGCAGGGCAATAGCAGGTTATAAGCCAGCTACAAACATATTGTAAGAAGATAAATGAGGAGAGAGAAGAGCAGCGGGCTAAAAATTTGTAGCCAGCTGTAGCACGGACTCCAAGACATAGTATGTGTATGATATGTGGACCAGATATTAATAGTGTAGTATGTAACTATTGTATGAATGAGCTATTAGATTGGCTATAGATGAATTGGAGCTACTAGTTGGCTATACTATTAAACTTGCTCTAACGATGAGAAGCGTCCGGATTGGTGGAATTTCGTTACGGTGAGGAACGAAGTGGCTATTTGGGTAATATGGTTGGTTACCAGATTCTGAAAAAATTAGAGAAGTTGTATAGTTTCTGATTTATAGTTTATTTTTGGATTTTACGACTAAGCTTCTTATAATCTTAAAAAATAACTGTTTATAATTTTGCTGAAAAAACTTCTCCAAGTTCCCTTTTAAAAAAAATAGACCCAAAGCTGATGATGGCATCCCACTCCATAGGAAAACTGTGGAATGAGCAGCAAGGAGGGACTTCATTCCTCGAAAAAAGGAAAACGAGGAGGAGAAGGAACTTCAGGAGAAGCAATGGTAAATTGCGAGTAGTAGACCAGATTGACTAAGCCCATAAAAATAAGTTACGAGGCTGATAGAGAATAAAACATTAGATCCGATAACAAATCAATTGCTACGTTCTAGTACTAACTGATGATGGTGTGTATTTGTCATGTCACATAACTCAACCTTGTTCTCACATACATAACGTTCTACTAATTTCTTAACCTTCATATTTTGACTCACTGAAACATATAAAAATTATTAATATATTTGATGCTTGAAAATAATGTTGGTATATATGTCACATAAAAAACTTTTATGCGAGAACATGGGGATCTTCCAGAGTAAAAGTCCGAGTCCTGACCAACAAATGTTTGTCCTCTCCTCGCCCTTGATCGATGTCCTTGCAACACAACAACGTGTGCATCACTTAGGTCGAAAAATACTCAGGAGTCTTCCGGCTAGCTCCATAAGCTGGTGGACTAAACGACCTGAGTTCGTAGTCTCATCCCTTCTAATTATTATTTGATATTAGGTCATTCCCTAATATCCGCGTCTTTTTTCATCACCTAGGTCACTACTAGCACCTTTGCCGCCAACATCGACACCAAAGATGGATACTACAGTATGTCGTTAATTAGGGTGTGTTCGGCACCCTTAGTTCCCAACCCCTCTCCCTTGTTTTCCGCGTGCACGCTTTCAAATGGCTAAACGGTGTGTTTTCTTTTTTTTTGCAAAAAGTTTCTGTACGGAAGTTGCTTAAAAAAATTAAATTAATCCATTTCTTTTAAAAAATAATTAATACTTAATTAATCATGCACTAATGTACTATTCCGTTTTGTTTTTGGGTTGGGATCTGGCTGGAGCGAACAAAGCCTTAGTTGTGGACGTACGTTCCCAACACATGGAAGGGCTACCACCACGAAGGTGACTTGACCAGCTTTCGATTATGATTATTGCTAGTGTCGTAATTATATTGGTCGTCCGAGAGATCCGTATTCATAATGAATGCAGCAAAACTCTGTACATCGTCGTCCTTGTGATAATAATGGTTAGCAATGACCTGATGCACGGTCGTGGGTATTCATGTCGTTGGAAAAATGTCTGAGTAATAGCCGAGATTTTTCTCAGAGATGATCAGCAAGTGTCTAATCATGTTCATATTTTCTTCCTTTTGTGTGCGGAAATTCCCCGTCAAATGTAGATTGCTCGATACCCTCGTGCCATAGGGCGTGCGTCGATGATATCGAGCGGCATGTGACCGTTGTCCTCGCCACGTTGCTTCTGCGGCAGCCACCACATTGGTGCACCACATTAGTGTTTACAGGGGCGGAGCTAGAACGAAATATAGAGGGATGTCAGCTGCTTAATTTACTTTACTTACATCGAGTTTAAATTGACATAGGTGATAGGTAAAGTATAGCTAAAAAATTTTCTTGACTGAGTTTCTGGGCACCCCTATAAGATACTCTATCTCTACCCCTGGGGGCAACATAGAAAGGGGACAAGAGATGGGAGGGAAAAAATGTGGCAACCATGGTTAGATGCGTTTTAAACATTTTCAACAATTTATATTGTTTCTATCTTCTACTCAACTAAAAATGAATATTTTAACAAAATGGCTAAATAGTTGATGATAGATTTTTTTTGTCAAAATCATGCATATTACTAATGTTGAGATTTGCTTCACGATTCGTACTCCAGCGACCCTAGCTATTCTCCTCCAACTCTGGTGGTACCTTCTTCTCTAGCCTTGGTGACCCCGACGAAGGCAATGATGTTAGGGTTTAGGGTCCTGGTTTAGGATAGGGTGGGAGGAGGAGAGGGATGATCGTCGGGCTTAGTGGGGTGGCGGTAGGTGGTGGGCATGAGTAGGCAAGACACCGGCGATAGCTTTGAAGCCGCGGGGGATGGAGGAGGGTGGTAGTCTGGTAGGCCGACATTGGTAGCTAGAACAAAACAAGCATTTGGTTAGGAGGCGGCGACTGGTGATGGTGGATCGGGCGGAAGAGAGCCGCTAGAGACCCGGAAGACGATAGGATGGGAGACCTCGCCGATGGCGTTATCCCTTACAGCCAGGCGACGAGGTTAGGCAGTGCTGCGTGGGGCGGAAGTGGCACAGATCGAGCGTTGGTGAGAGGGCAGCAGCGTGAAGGGATGTTGGGAGGAGAAGGATGAAAAGGAAGGGGTTTTGTGGTTAGTTTGCCTAGCATGTATCTTAAAAGCAAATCGAAAGGTCTACAATTTGCAAGATTTTTAGGGGTATTTTCAATCAAACAGTATATATAGACAGACCCATATTTTAATACACATACAAGATATCTAGTAACAAATATTCTAAGAGTATCTTTTCTGATGATCTGACTTTTACCATACTCCCTCTATAAAAAAAAGCCAACCTCAACGTTGTCCAAATTTGTTGTACTCATATCTTAGTGCGATGTTGTTTTTTTGGACGGAGCGAGTAGAAGTTAATAAATCAACCAAAGCCACGATGTCTTCGTGTAAAATTTACCTCAGGAGAAAATCATGGTCGAGTTCTACACGGCCAAAGTCATCTGCCTAAAATGGGCCTAAAGCTACTACTCCCTCCGTATTTAATGTACGACGGCGTTAACTTTTTAATCAACGTTTGACTTTGACCACTCGTTTTATTCAAAATTTTTATGCAAATATAAAAATACTTATGTCATGCTTAAAGAACATTTGATGATAAATCAAATTACAATAAAATAAATTATAATTACATAATTTTTTTAATAAGACAAAATATCAAATATTTGTTAAAAAGTTAACGGCGTCATACTGAGTGAGTACTATTTTGCTGGGCTAATCAATCTCTTCCTCCGGTCCGCCGCATCACCGTTCCTCCCGGCGGAAGCAGCGGCCAACACCGGAGCGCAGCAAGCATGTCCGGGGCGGCGGCGGCGGCGGCGCGGGCGCTGCCCAAGGCGGTGACCTTCGTGACGGGCAACGCCAAGAAGCTGGAGGAAGTCCGCGCCATCCTCGGCTCCTCCATCCCCTTCCAGTCCCTCAAGCTCGACCGTGAGCCTCCCCGTCTCCGCTTCTCGGTTCTCGCTTTTGTCTCCAGTCCCGTGTGAATCTGCTCGGCTGACGGTAGGGTAGTAGAGTAGCAGGCTGGCTAGCAGCCCAGTTGTGGCGCCGCCGCGTGATACGGTGGTGGTCTACTGAACTGGAGCCTCCTAGGATAGCAGTGAGCATGTGGTTCGTAGATTAGACTGGAGATTGTGGGATTTCGATCTGATTCAATTTTTGTTCTCAACGGGAGTTAGGTTGAATTGTGATTTGTGAGTAGGTAAAAGGTTGAATGTTGATTTGTGCTCATCGCATAGCCTAAAGTTTTTTTTTTCCTTTGAAGTGTGGGATAATTGGATTAGTACTGGTTAAGAACTTCGGGAAGTATGAACATTGATTTGTAAAATTCATGGTGGCCTAGTACCAGAATTGGAGCTGAACAGCGATAGGATCATAGGAGAACCGGCATTAGATTTTCATAGAGTAAGATGTTCCCAATTATAGTTCTGGATCACGTTGGTGTTGATGGACTCCTACTTTATACTATAACCCTATGGAACTTCCAATTTTAGTTTCCGAAATATCAAACTGTTCCAACTGAAGACTGATGTTCTTGTTAATAATGTCATGTTCCTAGTTTTTTCTCTATTACGGTATTATATGTTTTGAATTTGTGTTTATAATTCTGTTAAATCTTGCAGTCCCTGAATTGCAAGGTGAGCCGGAGGACATATCTAAAGAGAAAGCACGAATGGCTGCATCCCAGGTACTTCATGTTTTTAAATGCTAATGCTATTGCATAAACCCAATCAACAAAATTAATGACTCTGTGTGAAATATGCACTGTGTACTTCACATTAGGTGAATGGGCCTGTACTTGTTGAGGACACCTGCCTATGCTTCAATGCACTCAAAGGCTTACCAGGTGATTGATTTACACTCTTCTTCATCTTCACTTGTTAAATCAAAATAGAATGCACAATTTGACATAATTTACCCTTTTGATGCAGGGCCCTACATGTAAGTGCTTTTCCTGTCGAGGTGTAAGTTGAACCTATTTTCTTGTCACCGAGTTATTTGGACTTTTAGACACAAAAACATACTTCACTTCAATGACTCATCAAGAGACTGTTTGCCAGATATCTAATCACATCTTGGTCCTCGATGTCATTGCTAACCTCTTTTTTCTTAATTTGCAATTCTGGATGCTTCTCGACACACGATGAACAGAAAATGGTTCCTTGAGAAAACTGGGCATGAAGGTCATTGATATAAACCATCCTTTTTTCTATCTGCTTGTTTCATTTTATAATATGGTACTTTTTTCACAGAGATTTACTAAGTAAGTTCATGTTTACTATTTTCACATCATAGGTTTGAACAATTTGTTGCTAGCCTATGAAGATAAATCTGCTTTTGCTATGTGCATCTTTTCTCTTGCTCTTGGACCAGGAGAAGAACCAATGACATTCGTTGGGAAAACAGCAGTAAGACATCAATTTTCTGTTTATTCCATTTTTTTTCTTGTGAAGTTTTTAGAGAAGTTCTGCTTATTAGTTGTTGAATAATAATTCTTCTGTCAAAACCAACAAATATTGATGTATTATGTTCAGCCATGTTTATAGTTTGAAGTGTTGCTGCATTTTATTTGAGAGCTATCATTATATTAAACACTGTTTGATATCACATTTTTTTGTACCATGCAAAATATTAGCATCACCAAGGAGACTAGATTCTTTTGTTACTCTTGTCAGATATCTTTCCATATGCATTGTTAATGTAGCATATACTTCCATGCATCATTCTTTCCCTGGAACTTTGGATGAACTCCAGTGCATTTATTTTGGTACAGACAGATAAGCTCTATATACTCCTATTCTGTCACACTGACGCAATATAATTCTGCAGGATGTGGTACCATCCTTTTAGACATTTGTTACAAAAAATACAAAACATAGATTACATTAAAATTAGACGGTTTGGTTGTTGAACTGTGTAATTCTAATTGTACAGGGAAAGATTGTGCCTGCTAGAGGACCTGCTGATTTTGGATGGGACCCAGTATTCCAACCAGATGGTTTTGATCAAACGTGAGTTTCATGATAGCTTGTACTACCTTCTGTGCACCCCTCTTGATTCAAATACTGACACACGTGTATTACAGCTACGCTGAGATGCCCAAGTCAGTGAAGAATCAAATATCTCACAGGGGAAAAGCTCTTGCTTTGGTGAAAGAACACTTTGCAGCTGCCAACTATAAAGTTCAGAACGATGGTTCAGCTTGAACTTGGTGATGATCCGACTCCGTTGCGATTCTTGCCACTTCACCAAGTTGTGACAACCAATTAAAGATGTCAAATACATTAAATACGTCTCGCCTAGCTATCTGCTTGTGCAACATGCTCGGTGCCTGAATCTGAATGGGAGAATAAGTATCTTCTTCACCTATGCAAAGTGTAGCACAAGTATCTTCTTCACTTATGCAACGTTAATCAGGCAGAAGAACATGCTGCAGAAGTGCAGATGCATCTTAATCATAATTTCATTTCCAAATTGGTCAGATCCCGAGCAATTCTTCACACACAGCACCCCCTCTTAACCGTAAATAAATGTGTCACAGCTCAGAATACACACATGGTACATCAAGAATTCAATCCAACAACCATTCCAACAAACAAAATGACATGCTACACTAACTAACTAAACTGCAAAGAATCATTGCAGCACGCAGCTCTATCAGACTATAAGACATTCTGGCCTTAGGAGAGGATGCTAGGCTAGGACCTCCTGAGCTTAATGTTGACAGGCATCTCCTTGTAGGAGGCCACCCTCTCCGTGGCCCTCCTGATCGGCCTCCCCAGCGACGACCTCCGCGGGAACTGAGCCGCCGCCACCGCCACCGCCGCTTGCTCAGGAGGGTCACTGGTCCCGGCCTTGCTGTCGCCGCCGCCGCCACCGCCGCCGATCGCGAGCTGGAGGTCCTCGATCTCGAACAGGTCCTCCCTATGCTCGCTCGGCTGTGGTACCGGTGTTCTCATGGACTTCCTGCAGAAACACACAGGCGATTTCAGTCAATTCAGTTCATCAGTTGTTACTTTGCTGAATCATTTGGCACTCCAGAGATTTTCGTCCACCTTCTCTGCACATTCTCCTTCTCCTTTGGTGTCGCTGCTAGTTTCGTCGTTGCAGCTGGTCCTAGAGCTGGAAAGCATAGATCAATCAATCAGTGAGCCATGCTGATGAGAATTAGTACAGGTCATTGCAAGCAAAATGGTTAGCGGCCATTGTTACATCGAGATCTTTGCATCCGTTTCCTGCTGGCGTTGCTGAGTTTCTTGGTGCTTGCCGCATGCGATGCGTCTGAAGCCGCGGCGGGCTCTGGATTGACGACATCTCCATCCTTGATCTGTGCCGCTCTATCAGAACCCTGCTGCTGCTGCGCCGTTTCGCTTGCAGGAGGAGCCTTCTCTGGCAGTGGCAGGTTCCTATTGCGCTTCATCGCCTTCTTGGCCTCCTGCAATAATAAGAGGATAAGAACAGCAAATTGCATCAACATTTTCCATGGAATTTATGAAACGAAGGTGGAGCAAGAACGACATTAGCATCAGTTCCTATACCTCCAATTCTGATGTTTTTGTTGCGATAACAGCTCTCGAGCAAGCGAGTTGATGTTGCAGCTTTTTTAGCTTCAAAAGAAGAAAGATGGTGGCTAATCAGATGCGTGTTGAAAATGCCATCAACAATCAAAAGTCCAAAACTCTTCCCAAGATTCACAATGATCAGAGAGCCATGAACTCACCCTATCTCTCCCAAGGTTGAGCTCCTGGAGAACAAAAAGAGACAACAATCAAGTTCCATCAAGAAGATGGGTGAAACAATAACTGACTGTACAGATTTCAAACGACAACTGAATAGTGGAAGGAATCAGAAAAAAATTAGGGGCAAACTTACTGCCAGCATCTGGGAATTTGCCTGCGCGAGCTGCCAGTTAGCGAGCCGCAACTTCTGCAACTCTGTCCCACTCAACTCTATGATCTTGCTGTATGCACGAAATCAAGCAAAAACAAGTCAAAACAAGATCACATATAATCAAATTCTCCATCCACTCAAAAACATAATAAGTGAATATGATGCAAGAAATCAGTGATTTCAGGGACGTACTCCCTCTCCTCGAGGAGCCTCACAAGTTCCGAGTTCTCCTGAAAAAATGCCACAAACAATTCCGAAAAAAAACATCACCGTTAGCGAACGACCCCGAGATTTTCAAACTGGCAAGCACAGGATCGGCGATCTTGCCTTGACAAGCTGCGCCTGCGCGACTCCGCCCGCGTCCGCGGCACACGTCGCCCCGTCCTGCTCCACGGCCGCCGCCGGCCGCGGCCTCAGGTTGGTGATGTCGCACAGCGTCTTCCTCCTCGCGGCAGCCCCAGCGCCCTTCGGTATCGAGCTCACGCCGCCCGCTGCCCCCCTCCTCCCCGGAGCAGCAGCGGCGGCGGCGGCCGCCTCCGCCTCCGCCACCACCACCGGCAGCGCCAGGCTGGAGACCTGCTGGGGGACAGGGACGGCGAACTCCATGGATTGGGGGATCGAGCAGGCGAGAGAGATTGGGGGATTTTTGGGGTTAGGTTTTGGGTGGGTGGGAGGCGGAAGGAGGAAGGGGAAAGCGTAACGGCTAGTTGCGGGAGGCGACGGGGGTATTTGAGGGAGGAGGAGCGTGACGTTCAAATCGGAGGGCTGGATGGCACCGTCGGACGGATGGGATTGAGCCACGTAGGAGGAATCGACGGCTGCGGATTAATCAGGTTCGGAATCTGTCCCGTGTGTCTAGTACCCGAAACAAATGGCCATCGTGGTCTGAAACTCGGATTAAAAACTTTTCAACTTAGATTTAAAAACTTTCAATTCAAATTTGAAAACTTTCAACTTGGATTTAAAAACTTTCAACTTGGATTTAAAAACTTTCAACTCAGACTTGAAAAACTTTCAACTTGGATTCGAAAACTTTCAACTCAAAATTAAAAAAATTCAAGTCAAGATTTGAAAACTTAACTCACGTTTGAAAAACTTTTAACTCAAATTTAAAAACTATCACCTCGAAATTCAAAATACTCGATTTAAATTTGAAAACTTTCATCTCAAAATTCAAAACATTCAACTTTAATTTAAGAAACTTTCAAGTCAAATTCAAAACTCTCAATGGATATTGAAGGTAAAATATTCAATTTATAAAATATCACAAAACGCGCGCGTGTGGAGAGGAAAAAAAAAGGAGCGATTACCGGAAAAACAAAACTAGCGCCTAATTTCACGGGAAAAAAAAAGAGAAACTGACACCAGCTTCTATGGTGCTGCGTGGACCGTGTGGGCAAAAATGCGCGCCGCGGGCGCGTACGCGCGAATTAGGAATTGCGCTGAAACTCTGAAATCATGATGGTCTGCATTTTCTTTGTTGTGTTGAGGGTGGGGCATGGCATGTTTTTCATTCAATCTGGGACATTGGCTGTATACAGTGTACACCAGTCACCAAGAAATTCTAGAGTAGTAGTAGTTGTTCCGAAGGAGAGGTATACGGCTGTGTTCTTTTAGGTATACGGCTGTGTTCTTTTCCCCTCTTTCCTAACTCCCTTCCCTCGTTTTTCGTGCGCACGTTTTTCAAACTGTCAAACGGTGTATTTTTTGTAAAAGTTTTTTATATGAAAGTTGTTTTTTAAAAAATCATATTAATCTATTTTTCAAGTTTTTTAGGCTAATATTTAATTAATCTTGCTAAATCGTGTGCTTCGTTCTCCGTGTCAACCTTGCCTCCCGAACACAGCCGTAATCTCTCCCCGGTAGAGAAAACGGTATTATCCATTAGGTTGTGATTAATTAAATACTTCCTCCGTTTTATATTATAAGACTTTTTAGTATTTTCCATATTCATATATATGTTAATGAATCTAGACATATATATATATGTTTCTAGATTCCTTAACTTCTCAATAAATATGGGCAACGCTAGAAAATCTTATAACCTGAAACGGAGGTAGTATTAATTAAAAAACTTGAAAAATAGATTAATATAAGTTTAAAACAACTATTCTAAAGATTTTGTTTTATAAAAAGAACATCATAAGATGCATGAAAAATGAGTGGTGAAGTTGGGAAAGTGGATAAAAGAACATAGGCTTCTAGGAGCATCTTCAACAGCCTTCTTATTCCATTCTCTAAGTTAAATTGTAGCAATTTTGGCTCAAATTCGTGCTTCAATAGACTGGCTAACCGGCTGGCCAAGCCATCCTACTGGCCAAAGTTCCCCTTGCACTGGCCAAATATAGCCAGCCAAAAAGGCCTGGCCAATCGTGGGCCCCACCGCTTTCCCCTCTATTCTCTCTCCCTCCCGTCCGATCCGCGATTTTTCCTCTCCTCCCGCATCGCTTTTTCTCAGCGCTCCCAGATCCAGCGCCGGTGCCGACCACCGCCGTCTCCTGCCGCCGACCTTCCCGGCGTCGCCGAGACAGCCGGCCGAGGCCGCCGCCGTCCTTGCCCCTCCGCCGAGACAACCTGCTGAGGCCGCCGCCGACCTCCGCCCCTCCGCCGAGACAACCTGCCGAGGCCGCCGCCGCACCTGCCGAGACCACCGCCGTCCCGCTGCCGACCTCCGCGGCGTCGCCGGACGCGCTCTTCGCCGAACTCCGTGCCGTCGCCCGACGCGCCCGCCGCCGATCTCCGCGCCGTCGCCGCGCTGACGGCTCCTCCGCCGTCGACCGCTGCCGAGGCCGCCGCCGACCTCCGCGGCGTCGTCCGACGCGCCCGCCGCCGTCCTCCGCCGCCGCGTTGAGGTTGCGTTGCCGATTTCTTCGTGTTGAGGTCGCGTTGGGAGAAGGAGAGGAAGGAAGAGGACTGATAGACTGATGCGTGGGACCCGGTGTTTAATTGGAGATAATGGAGAAACTGTTGGAGTAAAAGACAAATTTGGCTCTCTAATTTTTTAGATGACTGGCCAAAAGAGTATTTTTTTAGCAAATCTGTTGGAGATGCTATAATGTTTTCATGCTGGAGAAGTGGATATATTCTGTAGATTGTAGGTTCTGCTCAAGCTCTGCCATAGACCAATGCAAACCTCGCGGTCACCATTTGACACTTCGGTTGGTGCCAGAATTGGAGCATGTTCCAGCGGTCAAAGCAAGCACGAAAAGGCTAAACAATCACTGCTCCAAATACGTGGATTTGCGTTAAGCTTGATCATTTTCATTCAGTTTGAAATCTATATAGTGTGAATTTCAGGGCACCAGCAAAGCCCGTCTAGCTCAGTCGGTAGAGCGCAAGGCTCTTAACCTTGTGGTCGTGGGTTCGAGCCCCACGGTGGGCGTTGTTTGAGTCCTTTTTTATTTTTTTTGGCATTTCTTACTTTAAGTCCATATATTCTTTTTAATTTTTTGATTGAATGTTGTTGGATTAAAGTATACTACATATCACTCTCATGGCCTCGTCTGTTAATGCGCGAAAGCTAATAAAACTTGCTATGAAGTTTTGAAATGGACTTCATTAGCCTTAATACTTGATTTAAACTCAACAGACAAAACAAGTACTACATCTATTTCATATTATAAGAGCATGTTTAGTTGGTGAAATAAAAATTTTTGAGTGTCACATCGGATGTTTGACCGAATGTCGGAAGAGGTTTTCGGACACGAATGAAAAAGCTAATTTCATAACTCACTTGCAAACCGCGAGACGAATCTTTTGAGCCTAATTAATCCGTCATTAGCACATTTGGGTTACTGTAACACTTATGGCTAATCATGGACTAAATTAGGCTCAAAAGATTCGTCTCGCGATTTCCCCCTAACTGTGCCAATTAGTTTTTCTTTTTATCTATATTTAATGCTATATACATGTATATAAAGATTCGATGTGATGTTTTTGTGAAAAGTTTTTGATAACTAAACATGGCCTAAGTCGTTTGATTTTTTTTTAGCTAGCACACACCGAAACTGAAACTGAAACTGAAAAACTGGTTCATTCTGCTAGCACACTTACCCAACGGTCGCCATCGCCGCCACCGTCAAGTTCTACAAGCGTGACTTGTCCAGCATTCCATCTGACACGGCTCCAACTCAAAGATCAAGCTCCCTTTGCACGGAAATTTATAAAAGCCATATTAGTTACCAACTTTAACACCAGATGAAGATACAACCCAAAAAGTTCAGACGACGTTGATAGATTACGTTGCCATTCTTCGGCCTCGCAGAGGGAAACTTCTCTCCCAGTTTTTGGTTTTGGAATTTTGAGATATGGGCAACAAATTAAAGCGACTTGTGGCTTACGCGCCGCCGATTCCTGGTCCGGATGTAACGAATACCGGAGACCTCTTTTCGGAAGGCAAAAGATGATGTTGGTGGTGGCGGTGGATGAGGGGAATGTGTGGGCATAGCAAGAGGCCAAGAGTGGATAAGAGAGAGAGAGAGAGAGAGAGAGTGCGTGTGTGTGTTTCTGAAGAATCGGACGTTGCAAGTTGCAAGTTGCAACAACGGAGAAGGGGGTTTCTTGCGGCTGCAGTAATCCTCGCCGTGGGATGATTACAGCAGCAAACATGCTCTAGCAACAATGGTTGCCTGTGTTCATGCTCCCTAATGCCTAAGGTGTATTTAGTTCACGTTAAAATTGGAACGATGTGATGAAAAAGTTAGAAGTTTGTGTGTGTAAGAAAGTTTTGATGTGATGGAAAAGTTGAAAGTTTGAAGAAAAAGTTTGGAAGTAAACTCGGCCTTAGTAATCCATATCGTGTCAGATGAAACTATGGCCCTGTTTAAATCCCACTCTAAAATTTTATACTATATCATATCGAACGTTTGAACACTAGCATAGAGTATTAAATATAGGCTAAAAAATAACTAATTACACAGATTACGATTAATTTATGAGACGAATCTTTTAAGCCTAATTTCTCCATGATTTGACAATGTGGTGCTAAAATAAACATCTGCTAATGATGGATTAATTAGGCTTAAAAAGTTCGTCTCGCATTTCCCAATTAATTAGGCTTAATTAGGTAAGTTTCCAATTTTATCTACAAACTTTCAACTTTTCCATCGCATAAAAACTTTTCTACACACGTAAACTTTCAACTTTTCCATCACATCGTTCCAATTTTAACCAAACTTCCAATTTTAGCGTAAACTAAACACACCCACACACAAACTTCTAACTTTTCCATCACGTCATTCCAATTTCAATCAAATTTTCAATTTTACACCCTTGCATATTGCATGCACACGAGCAGTCGACCACACAACAAGGACCAACCAAAGCAATGCATGTCTGAACTCTGAACAAAGCAACACCGGCAGTAGCAGGCTAGCAGCAGAAGTCGTCTTCGGGGTTCGTGGTAACTGAAAAAACAAACACTCCTGTACTCCACTTCGCACGGTTGCCTAGAAGGGAAGGGTGGGAAAAGGGTTCCTGGTCGTGCGCGCCTGTCTTCGCGGTTCGCGATGGAATTCGTTTTTTAGTTTGGGACAAGAAAAGTTTTATAGTTTAGTAATGGGGGAATTTCTTTTTCTTCTGTTTCCCGGTGGTGCCAAATGCTACGTATGCTTTTCTTCGCGCTAGATATCTGAAACGGGGACGGTCGGAAATTCAACCACGCAAGAAATGGACTTGCGGTGCACCTTTGGAAATACAGAGGGAAGAAGATGTTGTTTTGCGTTTATTACTTGGAAAAACAAGGAAGAAAAGTCAACATTACTTTTTATGTAAATTGAGTCGTGGATCTACCGGTATTTTAAGCACTTCCATACAATAGGCTAAATTCTCCCTTAAAGGCTCTTTGATTCAAAGGATTAAAGCTTTACAAATCCTATGAAATTTCTATGGAATGACACATTGTATGTGGATTTTAGAAGAAATTTAGCAAGAGCTCAAACCTCTAGGAAAATTTCCTTGGAGTCCACCTCTCTCATCCGATTCCTGCGCTTTTCCTGCGCTCCAATCAAACGACCATTCCTATGTTTTTCTTGTGTTTTACAATCCTCTGTTTTACACTTCAATTCCTGTCAGAATCATGTGTTAGAGGTCTTCCGGCTGGCTTCACAAGGTGATGGACTAGATGATTTGGATTCGAAGCCTCACTCATTCTAATTATTTGATATTATGTCCTTCCCTGATATTCGCCATCTCAATTCACCTTCCAGGCACCAATAAGAGAAGATTTGCGAGCGCTTCTATGCCGACTTGAGATCAGCATTAACACACGAACACAACAAATCATCATCATGTGCTCAATTTGACAAACTCCATTGATGCCAATCTTCCCCTCCATGAAACATTCTCCATTCTCCCTCCTCCAAAGGCTCAAACAAACCCCCTCTTTTAACAAGCAAGGAAGCCATCTCCCCCAGGTGATTCCATTTCACCTCCTCTCTCTCTCTCTCTCCTCCCCCAGCGAGTTCTCCCCTTCCTCCCCACCATTGCTGTCCAATCCCAAGCTCCAAATTAAATCTCAAGAACTTCACCACCCAGCTGCTGATTCTCTCTCCAAATCCACCATTTTCCACTCCCTCACTGTGCTCCACACTCTCCTGCATTGCTATAAAAATCCACTGCATCTCCAGTTCTCCACTCCCAAATCCACCCAAGAACCAGCCGCCGCCATGGCCGGGCCCGTCGAATCCACCCGCATTACCCTCCTCCTCGTCGCCGCCACCCTCCTCCTCCTCCCGCCGCCGCTCGCCGCCTCCCTCAACTCCTCCCTCCCCGACCCCGCCGCCGTCGTCGCCGACTTCCACAGGTAAGCGTGCACCCCCCGCAATGCCGGTGCGATTTTTTCGGAATCCTTTTTCTTGAGGTTTCTTGGCTAATGGCAGCAAGGTGGCGACGTCGCGGCGGCGGATGCAGGAGGCCGGCGGCGGCGGCGGCGGTGGCGGCGGGGGGTGTTTGACGGGGAACCCCATCGACGACTGCTGGCGGTGCGCCGGGACGGACTGGAGGCAGGACCGGCAGCGGCTGGCGGACTGCGGCATCGGGTTCGGGCGCAACGCCATGGGCGGCAAGGGCGGGCCGGTGTACGTCGTCACCGACCCCTCCGACGGCGACCCGGTGAACCCCGCGCCGGGGACGCTCCGGTACGGCGCCATCCAGGAGGGCCCCCTCTGGATCGTGTTCGCCGGCGACATGACCATCCGCCTCAACGAGGAGCTCCTCGTGAACAGCTACAAGACCATCGACGGCCGCGGCGCCAACGTCCACGTCGGCGCCGGCGGCGCGTGCATCACGCTCCAGTACGTCTCCAACGTCATCATCCACAACATCCACGTCCACGACTGCGTCCCCGCCGGCAACGCCAACGTGCGCGCCTCGCCGACGCACTACGGGTGGCGCACCCGCTCCGACGGCGACGGCATCTCGCTCTACTCGGCGCGCGACGTGTGGGTGGACCACTGCGCGCTGTCGCGCTGCGCCGACGGCCTCATCGACGCCATCATGGGGTCCACGGCGATCACCGTGTCGAACAGCTACTTCTCGCACCACAACGAGGTGATGCTGCTGGGGCACAGCGACGGGTACCTGCCGGACTCGGCGATGCAGGTGACCATCGCGTTCAACCACTTCGGGATCCAGCTCGTGCAGCGGATGCCTCGGTGCAGGAGGGGGTACTTCCACATCGTCAACAACGACTACACGGCGTGGGAGATGTACGCCATTGGAGGGAGCGCGAGCCCCACCATCAACAGCCAGGGCAACCGCTACATCGCCCCCGCCGATCCCAACGCCAAGGAGGTAAGCAAGCGACGCCATTGTTGTTTGCCGTGTTCTTGGCTTCTTGCTCTCTTCGTTGTTGCTTTGCTTGTGAGTCGTGAGATGTGATAGCAGAAGGAAAAAAGAAAAATCTTTTTGTGTGTGTGTGTGTGTTGGATTGGTTTTGGTCTGTTTGTTTCTCATTTCGGCTCGAATTGCTGATGCTGTCGGATGTTTGATGCCCATTTTTGGATGATTTTATTTTATTGGGTGGTTATTTCTTGTTCTGTTCATTGGTTTGCTTATGAAAGGAAAAAAAATGTCTTTTATTTAGTTGGTTTTCCTCCGTTTGCTTCTCATTTTGGCTCAAATTGCTGAGGTTGTCACTTGTCAGCTGTTTGATGCCCCAATTTGGGATGAATTCCTGGTTTAAGTGGGGTGTGAAATTTAGAGCAATTTGACCATATTTAGAAAAATTCCCGGTTAAAGTGGGGTGTGAAATTTAGAGCAATCTGACCATATTTAGAAAAATTTCTCAAGTCGTTTGACCTGTTTTTAAGGTGTGAGTAGCGCTCTATGGTCATGTGAATTGCCACGCTTTTAGGGCGAATGTTTGGAGCATCATCATAATAGCGCCTCTTCTTTAAAGAGCAAAAATTTGGGTGAATGTTTTTCCCCCTTGCCCTCGTGATAGCAGCATCCGAGGCAGGCGCGTGCACCGCACGATGCGATGCGATGAGATGAGATGCACCCTCCCCCAAGATTCGGTGAGGCTGACATGTGGGCCCCACACTGGGACAAAAAACGTGCAGGTGACGAAGCGGGTGGACACGGAGGAGGGGCAGTGGGCGGGGTGGAACTGGAGGACGGAGGGGGACATGATGGTCAACGGCGCCTTCTTCGTCCCCTCCGGCGAGGGCCTCGAGGCCATCTACGACAAGGCCTCCAGCACCGACCCCAAGTCGTCGGCGCTCGTCGACCAGCTCACCGCCGGCGCCGGCGTCCTCGGCGGCCCCAGGTACGTACGGCACCCACCCATCCCTCCTACATTGCATCGTCATCGCCTCGCCGGCTCGCCGCTCTCCTTTTGCACGGTCGAATGAATCCGACATGTAGCAGCAGCGTGGGTGTGTGGGCCCCACTGCGTGAAATATCCGCCGGATCCCTCTCGCTGACTGGTGGGGCCCACGTGGGCATTTTTTTTTCTTTTGGGTTGGGCCGTCTTTTTTTTAATGCGGCAGCGGCGCCTTTAAACTGCCACCTCCGGTCGCCGGAGGGGCGCCGCTTGTCGAGTTGTTGTCGGCGCCATTGCCGCGACCTGGATGGGTAGAGAGGGATTTGCGGTAGAACAGCTCGTCGATTTGGTAACATTGAGGTCCCGTTGGAAGCATGAAGATTAGGAAAGGGCACGTAAGACGAGAGTTATTAGCACACATTAATTGATTTTTAATCCCTCCATCCAAAAATATAATGGATTTTGGGTGGATGAGTCGTAGGGTCTGTTTGGTACAGCTCCAACTCCTAAATTTAGAGGAGTTGGGTCTGGAGTGGATCTAATTCATTTTGTGAGAGCTCCATCCAACTCCACTCCCAGTTCTAGTGGAGCTGAAACTGTTTGGCCAAGCTCCAGCTCTAGAAGGGGTGGAGCTGGAGCTGTGCCAAACAGGCCCGTACTATAGTACTATGAATCTTGACAACATGGTACTAGAATATATCGCATCCATCCAAAATCCCTTATATTTTAGGACAGATGGAGTAGATATTATAAACTTAAAAATAAACTTTATTTGATACTAGTTTAGATCAACTTCTATATAAAAATTTTTCGCACGTAATATATTATTTAACAGTTTAAAAAAAGTGCTAATGAAAATTAGGATAGAATCTAGTAGTATGATCTTAGTCAGAAACAAACGGGCCTGAGAGCATGAGAGCAGAGCAGTTTGGCTAGCTAGCAACAAGCGTGGCAGTACAGTAAGAAATGCAGGCCGGCGATGCAGGTGGACTTGTACAAGCACTCTGACTGGAACTGAGCTAACCATGTCGGCGTCCTACCGCGATAATCCTACAATTATTTTCCTGGCCAAATCCTCAATTTATAGACCCTTAGCTGGTAAAAGGCAGGACAGGTTAGGAGGGCCAAAGTAAAGTATTCTTAACAGATGATTACTATTACAAGGCTGAGCACTCAATAGAGAGCCGTACCACTAACACTAGCGGCTGACTGACAAAGTCGGGTTGATTAAACACCGGGATAAAAGTTTATAAAGCAACTTTGTCTTGTACTACCAGTAGGCCCAGTACTTGTATTCTGGTACACTGCTAGTGCTAGTATTCTTTTTAGACAGCGAACTAGACTCTGCTCGTGTGGGATGGGCGAAACGCGAGACTTGGGGAGTGGGCAGCACGGGCAGGCAAATGCACTGCCGCCGTTGCATTTTCGTTCTCCCGTTCTTTCCTCTGAAACCATGGCAAGACAAGAGCAGACTACTCATGTCAAGCTTACAAAAACCTTCCAACTATCATAAAATAAACAAAACGATGTGACCTAGTATGAATCTGGATAGATCGTATTCGTAATAAGTATATGTTTATTTTTGACGGATGGAGTACATTTTTACATGAATGACTTACTCCCTTCGTCCTAAAAAAAATCAACTTTTAAAGAAAAATCTAGACAAATGCATGACCGGATTTATCTTTAGAATTTGATTTTTTTTTTTAAAGAACGAAGAGTGTACATCATTGCGTTAGACTTTAATACTCCATTCGTTTCTAAAAAATAAACTAATACGGAAATTAGGGTTGTTTTTTATACGACGAGGAGGGAATACATTGCAATGCTAGTACGTTGGCACATAAACTCTCTTCAGTCAATCTGCCTCCGGATGTCCGGATTATGAATAAAAAATAATGGACCAGTGTTATCTTTTGGTAGCCGGTCATGTCGATGAGCCATCAACTGAATCCACAGATGGTGGCCGGTCTTTTTTCCTCTTCGCTCGATGCCAAAAGTAGCCGGGATCGAAAAGATCGTCGCATGCTCAGCAACATGCGTGCTATATCCATCGATTGCATAACCCAGGGATCACGGTAGGCCGGCAATCACTCACCATGCATTGCCTTCTTCTTCTCCACTTGCTCGCCACTGACCCCTTCGTTTTGTCGCCGAATCCTGCAAAAGATAGCCAGAAAAGAAAAAAAAGGCTCAAAAGAAGCTAGTACACACAAACACAAACTGGCCCAATGCATTATAGTTGTTGCTGAATTATTCTAGTACTGCGAGAAGCTGTGTTCTTTGGGCGTTTTGGATCTCAAACAGTGTCCTGTACTGGAGACCCTACCATATTGCAATGCGATGACCTTTTCGGATGGAGCCAAGCAAGAAGAGAACGTTGAGGGTCCATTTGCAACGATCCATTAGAAAATGGCGTGCACTTTTTGTCGTTCTGTCCATCACTCTGCAGGAGAAGACCCATGTTCCTCGGCATCCAATTCCTTATTCTGCAGCGTGCATATGCACTTGTGACAGACAGCAGTAGTAGATCTCACCTTAAGTACAGTTTCACTTGAAAGTTTTTGCTACAACTTGTGCCAGTTTTGCTAATGACATACTGGCAGCTACTAGCTCTCTCATGGTAGTACATGAGAAGAGAATATAAGATAGTTTGCTAATGTTTTTGGAGATTTGATCTGGCAGGGACAACGGCGAGGCGGCGGCGTACGCCGGCGTCAACTACGCCGGAGTTGGAACCGGCGGCGGAGGCGGTGGCGGCGCCGGTGCCGGCGGGATGGGGTATGGTTATCTCGGGATGGTCTATGGCAGCGGCGGCAATTGGAGCTGCCGAGCTGACCTGACACTGCAATTGACTTCATTGTTTCTTGCACTCTTTGCTCTCATATGCTTGCACCCATTGTGATTGTAAGATGCTTCATTATGATTCAATTGGAAAGGTTAGGAAAAAGGGGAGAAGAAAAAGGAAGCAAAAGGTGTTGACAGTTGACACTTAGGGAGTAGTAGGCAACAGTGTTACAGTGAGATGATATCCACCATGTAATGAGCACATGGATGGGAATATTGCAGGTTTAGCCAATGTAGTTGTTGCAAAGGGGAATGGGATTATTCAGACTAACTTAAGCTATTAACTCTAACCTCTCTGTAATCTCTGTCGAAGGGTAACGAATCTATGGTTTAATGGATAAACAAAGTTGAGCAAATGCTAGAAAGAAACCGTAATTTGGCCGTGCTTGTGACAAGAAAATTTGATCCGGTTGAGAGGTGGCCCAAAATCGTTTAAATTCTAAGGGTGGGCAAATTTGCTCCTGTTCAGAGGTGTATACCAATTTCGATTATGGGCATAATTTGGGACGCCTAATTTTCATGGTCATCGGTTGGCCAATTTTTTGTATGGGCTTTTATATGCACTGATTTAGATCTGGGAATGTGGTCCGCTGCTGGGCTTGAGTATTGAGCCTAAACCAACCCAGACAGAGCCGACTTGGGCTCTAGCAAACTGCTCCAGCTTTCGAGAATGGCGATGATTGAAGAGCCGCAGGTAGTAGAACTGCAAACAAAACTACCATATCACTAAGCTTAATAAACAGCAGCTGAAATCACAAAAATACAGTTAACCACAAAATTCATGTATTTCCAACAAAATACAGTTAACCTCGAGAATTTGTATCAGTGTCAGCTAAACTCACTGAATTCTGATCCTCTCCTAGTGTTTGCAAGTTACATGGAAATATAAGAAAGGTACCAACATTCTCAGTCTACAGCTACAATGTGCCATATGGTATGGAACCTTCACCAGCATATGTTTAACCAGAAGGTGGTGGTGGCGGCGGTGGCATGGACATAGGAGGTGGTGGCATACCACCAGCTTGTTGTGGGGGTGGGGGTGGCCTCCACATAGGTGGAGCTGGCATACTGGAAGGAGGCGGCGGAGGCCTTACCATGCCAAGAGGAGGGGGTGGCATCATGTTTGGTGGAGGTGGTCTCACTGCAGGCCTGTAATGCATTTGAGGTGGCATGTGGGGTGGTAGCTGTGTATTCTGCGGAGGCCAAACAGGCTGACCATTCATCTGCATTGGAGGGAATTGTTGCATAGGAGGTGGCGGCGGTCGAACATGTTGAATCTGAGGTGGCACTGCCCCATTGGAAAAAGGTCGAGGCACAGGTGCACCATTTGCAAGCCCTTGCGTAGGCGGGCCACTTGCAAACATAGTGTGTGGCCTATTCTTCTGAGAACCAGGGTTATTTGCTGCTAGCAACCTCTCTGTCAACACAAGAATATATCAATCATTATGATTGTAACAATATGTTGGAACAAAACTTTAGTAAACCGCAATGTAGTCAGAATTCAGAATTTCAATGGACAATTGAATGAACGGCAATGGTGAATAAGTGAAAAGAATGAAAATCGTTTTCCATATGACAAATTAGATGGGTCTAGTAATAGCTGTAACATGTTATATCAAGATCCAATCTATGGATACTCAAAATAAAATAAGATAATCCAAGAAATTATATAACATCTTTGTGAACCTTCAACGTCTAATAATTGAACACTAAACAGGGTTAAATATGCCAGCACAAAAGATTCAACTCCACAAAAGAACTCCTCATCAAACTCAACCCTAGCATTTCCAAGGCACAAAGATGGAAAATGTCGGGAAATTTATCATTTCAGAATCAAGAACAGAAAGTTGGCATGGATATATGGAACAACCAAGTAGGCAACAGAGAGTCAATTCAAGATATTCAAGTGAATATTCACATCGGTGTGTCTGAGAGGGCAAGGAACACAAATAGATGGGAAAAAGAAAAAAGAAAACACAATACCTGCAGGTGTGCCATGGCGTTCTCCTTTTGTGTCTTTCTTGTAGGCATAAGAGACAGTAATTGGCCGGTTACATAGATGTTGGTTGTTCATTGCCTGGAAAATTGTGGCACATAAGGTGAAACACATTCAATAAATGGAAGAAACAAAATATAGAACTTATTGTGGCAATTGTGTTACCTCTATAGCTTGATCAGATGATTCAAAGGAGTCATAGCTCACAAAGCCAAAGCCTCGTGAATTTCCAGTTTCAGGATCTCGCATTATCTATAAAGATAAATAAAAAAAATCAAAGCAAATTACTGTATGCCAACACTGGAAATACACTATTAACACTGCATGGTAAACGATTGAAGTAGTACATGTTAAAATCAGATAATTAATTTATCTGATTGAAGCAGACGTGGTACTTGGCAAGATAGATTGATGCTATGGGACTAAGAACACATCCTGTGCAGCATGGCAATTGAAAAGAGAACAGAAGATTCTAACATATCAAATATCTGTAATATTATCATGATAAGAATTAATATGAATAATGCCCTGAGCTGATAAGCTCCTAGCAATTTGCCAATTTGGAACTAAATACTGTTATGCAAAAACTCTGCTGAAGCAAGGTCCATTAGAATTTAGCTGAACTATGATGAACACATTAGGAATATCAGGTGAACTATGATGAACACATTAGGAATATCAGGTTATCTTAAGCACCACTCAAGAGGTTGTTCAAGCTTGCTTCTTGACTTCTCAATGGAGGAATGCTCACAAGTCAGATTACTGCATAGCTATAGATCATAAGAGAAGTAATCTTGATGCAAGTGTCTAAAGCCTAGTGTGCACAGAACAGATTACATAAGCGGACAAATGCAGTAAAAGGTTTTCTTGAATGATACCTTGGGATTAGTCACAATCACTCCAAACGCACTGAAGGTATCGTACAGGAGCTTTTCGTCAACATCCTGAACACAGAACACAAAGCCATTAGCCACTCTTCGCATGCAAACGAGCTGATAAAGAAAAGCTAGACCACAAGTTTTTACCGGATCGAGATTGCCAATAAAAAGATTTGCCCCTACATCAAGGCTCTTCTTGTCTTGTGAAGCCTGGAATAAGAAAAGATAATCATGTTACCATGTGATATTTAAATCCTATATTTCGAAAATGTTTAGATATAATAAAGAAAGTTTTAGAAGCAGTATACTGAAAAAAAAATCAATAGAATTGAACGTAAACTACAGATCCCTGCAAATAAAGTCTACTAAACCACAATGTGACAGTATTAAGTTGAATGAACCCAGATGTTCATTTCAGAATAATATTAGTTTCTGAAAAAATCATCGCACGCACTAACAAATCAGAGTATCTGTTCAGTTGATGTTTTGAGGAAGAATCATCTAAACTCATACACTAATATAGTAATATTAAACTATCAACCATCTGTCATAAAATTCAGCAAATTCAGCAGTTCAAGGGACCCACGAGCACCCTTGGCTAGAAATACAAGAGAGAAGTACTGAAAAGAGGCAGAGGAGATTATAAAAGAGGTACTTACCTTGTTTACTCTTATTGGTTTTCCATATAGCTTGATCATATTCAAAATCTTAATAGCCTAAAAAAATAAATAGATAAGAAACAGAAAAGCTATATTGAATGGATATTGAAAGTGTACAGTAGAAAAGTACTATTTGCCTTCACCCAAGATAGACTTACATAATCTGCATCTTCTTCACTTCTGAATTCTACAAATCCATAGCCCTGGTGTAGATTTGTTACTCTGTCTTTGGGGACATAGACATTAACTACAAATTGACAAAAAGGAACTCCATTAATCAGTCTCCATAATAGTAAATCCATGATGTGTGGCACACTGGCACAGGGAGGCGATAAGTCACAAACAGCACATAAAACAGAAACATAATGCTGAAAGATACTTCCGAGCAAAATCAGTCAAACTATCAAGGAACAAACTGATACTTACCAACAGGGCCTGCTTGCACAAATAATTCCCATAGTAACTCCTCCGAAACCTGTAAAATACCGGTAGAATTATCAGCGTGAGCGCATGGAAATAAGATTTCCAAAGGGATCATATATTATCTTACACACGAAAGGTAAGACCAATATGTTTTTTGTACACAAAAGATAAAATCATTTAGCAAGTATAATACTTTGTTAATTGATAGAAGACAATTGATTTAGTGGTTGCGTTAATCTATAATCACATAGATAAAGTGTTCATAATTTCCTGCAGGGAGGGCAAAGAATGGTAGCTATCAGATGTTTCCTACAATAATAAAGTCCAAAACTAACATAATTCAACATGGAAACATGCCGTCTCCTTAAATATCATACACTAACTTGGCAAGCAATTTACAAGTATTTCTGTCAGATTCTAGGACATATAAGCAGACCAACTAGGACTACAAGTATTTCTTTCAGATTTTAGGACATATAAGCAGACCAACTAGGAGATTCCGAACAGTTCCACCAACTATGCTGCTATATCATGCACGATAGTTTATAAACAGACCACCTAGGAGAATCTGCACAGTTCATCCAACCACGATTCTTTCATGTACAATGCTTTCCAAACTCACAGCCGACATGGAAATTAACTGCCAACACTTCATTTAAGCTTATTCGAACGCAAATCTAGCTACATGGGCACACACCTTCGTCGTCGAAAAGTGACAAATTAACTCAATGAGCTGAACAAATCAACGATGGACACGCACCTTCGCCACGGAACAACGACCAATTAACTCAACGGGCTCAACAAATCGTTAATCCATCAAGTACCAACGGAACTCACAACAACATCGGCACAATTTCCACTTCAGGCTTTGCTCGTGGCGACAGGACGACACAAACCCCCACCAACCGAACGCCCACAGAGCCATGGGCGCTACAAGCCCCTCCCTGTGGAGGCTTCAGGAACACATCTACAGCTACGGCGACAGATGGGAGGAGCAAGAAGGGGGAGGAACCCTAACCTGGGGGTCGAGGTTGCCGACGTAGGTGGTGGCGTCCTGGTTCCGCTCCGCCGAGTGCTGCCCGAGCAGGTTGGCGCCCACGCCGGGCGCGATGCGCGTCGTCATGCCCGGCTTCGGGCTCCGGCGGGCGGCGGGCGGCGGCGGCGGCGGCGGCGAGAGGAGGAGAGTTGCGGAAGCGGCGCCGCCGTGGTGAGGGGTTTATTCGAGAATTTCTCCGGGTGAGAGAGCCCCTCACTGTTTTACTTATCCGGGTAAGAGGATGGGTACAGCCCATGGGCCTAATTGCAGTTGCTAACAAAAGCTTACATAAGGTCTAATTTGGATCCCCCACGGAAGGAAGAAAAAATTTTAGCTGGTCTATTTCAGACCTTGGGTTAATTAAATGCTACTAAGTTGCATTGTTCTACCTCATACTGAGCCATGGGTATACAGATCGAGATTGGGAAGGTCAAATGTGCGAATGTTCACGTGTCAAGGCGCTCAAATATGTTAAGTCTGGTCTAGGGGGCTGTTTGGTTCACTCCCTCACTTTGCCAAACTTTGCCACATTTTCTAGGATACTTGTTTGTTTCACTTCCAAAGTTGTGGCATGCCAAAGTTTTTCAATTCAAAGGCCCACATGTCATACACTCATCTTTTAGCCAAAAGTTGCCTAAGGTGTGGCCATCAATTTATAAGCCACAAATTTGGCTATGTTTAGCATGGAGGTTTGGCAATGTTTGGGAGTGAACCAAACAACCCCTAGGTGCGCCTAGCCCCCATGAGGTGCTATCGCAGGCATATAAATTTGTATATAGAAACTTTTGATATGGAAACATTTTAAAAAAACATTCAGATCCAAATCGAAATTTGGTAGTATATAAACTTTCATTTGATGTACAAAATTGCCCATAAATAAAAATCGTCCGGTACTAGATGTAAGTACGGGTGTTTTGCGCGTGCTCATGGTGTGCAGATATTCACGAATTATCCCTTTTAGAATAAGACCTCCCTAACATTAAGGATTAGCACGAGCTAGCGGTTGATGCGTGGGGTGGAAATAAGATGTGCGTATGTATTGAGAGACATTGGGTACTGACGGAGCGTGGGGCTCCTCACCGGGAGACCGCGCAGGCCCCCCTTTGCCGGTTCGGCCGGGGGCCCTGGGTGAGATTCTAAGCTCCTAGTCTGTGTGTGGAAGGTTCGCGAGAATGGAAAAAGCACAAGACACGGGCGATGTATACAGGTTCGGGCCGCTGAGAAGCGTAATACCCTACTCCTGTGTTCTGGTGGATCTGTGTATGAAGAAGCTACAAAGAGCTGGAGAGCCAGATAGCTCTTATTCTAAAAACCCTCTCCAGATCATCCCCCCTTTCAGCCCCCTCTCTTAAGTGGGCAAGGTCCTCCTTTTATATCTCAAGGGGATACCACATGCACCACTTCTCCCTCTCTCTCTTTTTGGGTGGGAGCCCATCCTATCTATAGTAAAACTTGGCTTGCCTTCTCTTGGAAGCTGAAACACTGCCTGTTTTTGAGTGTGGCCACGCGTCCTCGTTCGTCTGACCTCGGGGATCACCCTGTCATCTCTTCATAAATGGGCGGAGATTTGCAACGGCTGCTGCCCGAGTGACCCTTCTGATGGGACGGCCCATACCTACCTCCACTCCGCCGGAAGCAGGTGCAACGTGGGAACACGGTTGTCTTCCGGCGACATAACCAGTGTCAGACCAGTCACAGACCGGTCACCTTTGTCCACCACGTGTCAGTTTAGCAATCTGCATGTTCGCCCTTCTTCATTAAACGTCTTGCTTATAAAGGTTGGGATAAAGCCTGGCATATATCTGACCAGGACCAACGTGCCACCCCCAGGAGCTAACACGCCGGCTCCGGCTAGGGACGAGTGCTTGGAGGCTCTCATCCTGACGGGATGGGGCGAGGCGTGCGTCAGACCGCCCGTCGCCACCTAACCCGCAATCTGACCGGTCTGTGACCAGTCACAGACCGGATAAACGAGCGCGCTGTACTGCATTACGTGTGGCGTGACGTGCTCACCCAAACCGCAATAAATGCGGTTAGGTGAGCCCCGCTGCGCTCACCTAACCCATACACGCGGCGCAAAACCCACAAGGGGTCGGGGCGCCTCGGCCCTCGGGGCCGAGGCGGGAGCGGTCCGACCCCCTCGGGGAGACAAAGAGGAGGGCGAACACATCACCCTCGGGCCCGACGCCCCCCGAGGGTGCCAGGCCACGTGGGCGATTGTGTCTGCCTCAAGCCTCTAGTCATGATACTCCCGGTCCCATGTCACCGACAGTAGCCCCCGGCGTTATGCCAGGGCGATCGCCCTCCCCGAGGGAAGCGGTCGGGCGTAACGCCACTTCTAAGGCCTGGTGACAGGTGGGGCCGGTTCCTACAGGTGCCGTCGAACTACATCACCCAGAGGGCGGTGTGAGGCAGCTGCGATGGGCTCGAGCTGGCCTCGGGGGCGGAGACGAGCTCGGGAGCTGGGGTCCACTCCACCACAAAGTCGGCGAGGGCCTGGCTCTTGATCGCGTGGCTTGGTTCAAAGCGCAAATCGAATTCAGAGAGTTCGATTGCCCATTTCACCACCCGTCCAGTACCCTCTCGGTTATACAAGATTTGGCCGAGAGGATAAGACGTAACCACCGTGACCCGATGCGCCTGGAAATAATGGCGCAACTTCCTCGAAGTTATCAGGATAGCGTAAAGCATCTTCTGGGCCTGAAGGTATCGGGTCTCAGCGTCCCGGAGGGCCTCGCTAACGAAGTAGACGGGCCGCTGCACCTTTCGGCGGGGCCGATCTTCTTCGTCAGGGGCCACATCTCCAGGGCGCTCTCCATCCGAGAGGCCACGCGGGGCGCACTCGGCTTCTGTGCCGACGACCTCGGGGTCAGAGGGCGACAGGCGCGGCCTTCCCGCAGTGGCCTCGGGGCCATCCTGGGGGTCGGGGGCGCCTGGCACCGTCGGACAAGCAGGCGGAGGGCCAGCTCCGGCCGTCGGGGGCCTTGGGCCGCCGTTCGGCTCGGGGGCCTCTCCTCCCTGCTCTCTCTCTCTTCGGGCAGAATCCCGGCGGTCGCAAATCGCGCGCATCAGCAAGGGAAAACCGACCGACAATAATGAGCGGTCCCTCGGCTCGCGTTTGCCTTCAACTCCGACGAGGAGTGCGGTGACGACGTTGCGGACAACAGCGACGGCGAGGCCGGCTACCCAGGCGCGTCGGAGTGAGCCCCCAGGCCTCCGCCAATCTTAATAGCTTTTCCTTCTTCTTTCGAGGCCTTCGGGCCCCCTTCTTGTTATAGGCTGATTTAATCTGCAATCAAATAAAGAGGAAATTTTTGTGTCAACTTCATTTGTTCTGTGTATGAGACGAGGATGGTCTGTGCCACGGTCCTTCTGTGTCTTGGCTTGAACAAGGGCTCGTGCCCAGGTCCCAGCCTCAAACGGCGCGGGTAAAGGCTAGTGCCTGGGGAGATCCACATGTCGAGACTGGTCAGGCCGGGAGCGTGGTGACCGAGGGTTATGGGTGACCCGATTGTGGGTTTTTGCCGATTCCCCCCCGGAGTTCACCACGTCCCGGGGCACGGCTCGGTTCTGGGCCCCTTTTGGCGATTTTAGCCGACCCGAGCCCCCGAGGGTAGGATTGAGCACGAGTGACCTATTTCAAGTCAAGATTCTTCAAAAGGAAACAAAAGCACAGACACAGCCTTTAGGAAATCGAAAATGCTTTTATTGAAATACGGAAGAGAAAAAAGATAAGCCCCCGGCCAACCCTGCACCCCCGGGGGGGTGCGGGGTTGGCCCGAGCCCAAGACCTGACACCCGACCCCCACTAGGGGTAGAAGCGACGAAGGTGTTCGATGTTCCATGGGTTAGGCAGCTCTGTGCCGTCACCCGTGGCCAGCCGAACGGAGCCCGGCCGGGGGACGCCGATCACTCGATACGGACCCTCCCACATTGGTGAGAGTTTGCTCAGTCCAGCACGCGTTTGGACACGGCGTAGGACGAGGTCGTCGACGCAGAGTGATCGGGCCCGGACGTGGCGCTGATGGTAGCGCCGCAGGCTCTGCTGGTAGCGCGCGGCTCGAAGGGCCGCGCGCCACCTTCGCTCTTCCAAGTAGCCGAGGTCAAGGAGCGTCGGCTTCCTTCTTTTTGTCGCTCGCAGGCCTCCCCTTTCGGGTGGCCAGCGAAACGCCTTCGACGGCGAGGACATGACCCTCGTCGTCGGAATGGGCCGACCTCTTCTTCCTCCTCCTGTCCCGCCGCCCTGACCGAGCGGCGGACCCGGGGGCGGCCGAAGCTGCCACACCGGAACCGGAGGGGTTCCAAGTCCAGGCCTCCTCCTTGCGAGCCACTCGGTCCGCGAGCTGAAAAAGCTCCACGGTAGTCTGGGGCTCTTTGGAGGCGATCTTTTCGAGCATGCGGTTGTGCCGCACACCCCCCCTGAACGCGTAGATCACCGCGTGTGCAGGGATGCATGGTATGGTGTTGCGGACTTGACAGAACCGCTGAATGTATGAGCGAAGTGACTCATCATCCCTTCGCTGGACTGCATGTAAGTCCGCTTCTTCACCAGGGCGCGGATATGTGACTTGAAAGTTCATGGTGAACTGTTGGCACAAATCCTTCCAAGAGTGAACGGACGCGGGTGGCAAGTTCATTAGCCAACCCCGTGCCTGTCCCTTCAGGGCCATGGGAAAGAAATTCACCATGACCCTGTCGTCACCCCCGGCGGCCTCGATCCCGGTCGTGTAGACCTGGAGAAACTCGGCGGGGTTGACGCTCCCGTCATATTTTTCGGCGATGGTGGGCCGGAACCTTGGGGGCCAACGGACGTTCCGAAGGCTCGCCACAAAGGCTTTACAGCCGACACCACCAACCAGGGGCACGGAGGGCTGATCCCCGCGTCCGTGTTGAGGTGACACTCCGGACGAGGAGGCGCCCTCCGTTGCGTGGGCAGCACGTCGGCGGTTACGCCGGCGCTCGATACTAATACGAGCATCCGGCCCCCCGCGCAAATCTTCCCGGGTCGGTGTCGCTGACGAAGGAGTGGCGGCCGAATAGCGAACAGCGGCCGCCGCTCGCCGCGCCCTCCGTCTTGACGACACGGAGCCGGTGGTAGCAGCGCCAGAGGCCTTGGTGGCGGAGGACCGCCCACCGGCACCTAGGCGCTGCTGCGCCGTCATGACCAAGTTGGCCACGTCGTCCAGCCAACGCTGAGCTGGAGACTCTGGATCGGGGACGACGGGCGGATGACGCAGGAGCGCGCCCGCAGCCTGGAGTGCGCCCTGGGGCGTGCTGCCATCGCCGTAGACGAGGAGGCGACGCTCCCCGTCTCGCCGTCCTTCTCCATCACCCGTGGATGTCGAAGTCGCAGATCCTTCTACCCTCTCGAGCGCCTCCTCCCGCCTAGGACTTTGGCGTGGAGGGGGCGGTGGAGTACGAGCTCGACGGCGTGGGTTTGGCTCCCCGTCGTCACCGCTAACACTCGGAGAGAGGTTGTGCGCCTTTGCTTGTTCAGCCATTGGGCTGAACAGGAAAAGCTTGGCGCACACGAAAGAGTGCGAGAGCTTAGAAGAACACACGCAGAACCCCCTACCTGGTGCACCAGATGACGGAGCGTGGGGCTCCTCACCGGGAGACCGCGCAGGCCCCCCTTTGCCGGTTCGGCCGGGGGCCCTGGGTGAGATTCTAAGCTCCTAGTCTGTGTGTGGAAGGTTCGCGAGAATGGAAAAAGCACAAGACACGGGCGATGTATACAGGTTCGGGCCGCTGAGAAGCGTAATACCCTACTCCTGTGTTCTGGTGGATCTGTGTATGAAGAAGCTACAAAGAGCTGGAGAGCCAGATAGCTCTTATTCTAAAAACCCTCTCCAGATCATCCCCCCTTTCAGCCCCCTCTCTTAAGTGGGCAAGGTCCTCCTTTTATATCTCAAGGGGATACCACATGCACCACTTCTCCCTCTCTCTCTTTTTGGGTGGGAGCCCATCCTATCTATAGTAAAACTTGGCTTGCCTTCTCTTGGAAGCTGAAACACTGCCTGTTTTTGAGTGTGGCCACGCGTCCTCGTTCGTCTGACCTCGGGGATCACCCTGTCATCTCTTCATAAATGGGCGGAGATTTGCAACGGCTGCTGCCCGAGTGACCCTTCTGATGGGACGGCCCATACCTACCTCCACTCCGCCGGAAGCAGGTGCAACGTGGGAACACGGTTGTCTTCTGGCGACATAACCAGTGTCAGACCAGTCACAGACCGGTCACCTTTGTCCACCACGTGTCAGTTTAGCAATCTGCATGTTCGCCCTTCTTCATTAAACGTCTTGCTTATAAAGGTTGGGATAAAGCCTGGCATATATCTGACCAGGACCAACGTGCCACCCCCAGGAGCTAACACGCCGGCTCCGGCTAGGGACGAGTGCTTGGAGGCTCTCATCCTGACGGGATGGGGCGAGGCGTGCGTCAGACCGCCCGTCGCCACCTAACCCGCAATCTGACCGGTCTGTGACCAGTCACAGACCGGATAAACGAGCGCGCTGTACTGCATTACGTGTGGCGTGACGTGCTCACCCAAACCGCAATAAATGCGGTTAGGTGAGCCCCGCTGCGCTCACCTAACCCATACACGCGGCGCAAAACCCACAAGGGGTCGGGGCGCCTCGGCCCTCGGGGCCGAGGCGGGAGCGGTCCGACCCCCTCGGGGAGACAAAGAGGAGGGCGAACACATCACCCTCGGGCCCGACGCCCCCCGAGGGTGCCAGGCCACGTGGGCGATTGTGTCTGCCTCAAGCCTCTAGTCATGATACTCCCGGTCCCATGTCACCGACAGGTACATTAGGAAGGAATTACTTTAGTTTGAAACTTATCATAGAGGTTTGTCCTTAGTGGATCGGTGAGAAAATGTACTGATTTGTAATTGTCGACGAGAGTACCCCGAATTACATGAGGGATGTGGATTTGTGTAAATTGTTTGGGAGGAAAGGATTATAGAGAATTTATTGGCCTTGGAATTTGGTCGCTATATGTTATGAATAAGCTTTCTTGGCTTCTTGTTTAACGTGGTGAAGACACACATGACCCATAGATATAGAAAAGTACCATAAGGGTTTTTTTAGGCTATAGTAAGCTCAAGATTGACGAGGTATGTATCATCTTTTGCATATTAATATGTTCCTCTCGTGCTTTCATCGAGTGACTAGATTATCTTTATTGAAAGGGCGGTGAGATGTAGATGAAGCTACACAAGTTATATTAAGGTGGCATGAGGACGCTCACTATTGATGGCAAAGTAACATGATTAAAAACACCCCCTTTGTTGCCTTATAGGGGTAATTAAACAATAAGCGAGGTAACGCCTTAATTTATGTGACTAATAGTGATTAGGATATGGATAGGAGAAGGAGGAAAGGTAGCCTAATATGACTCATAAAAAGCTCAAATTCCATTCACACCAATCCAAAAATTCAAATAGATAACCTAACACAAATATTAAGAGTCTCTCCTCTCAAAAAATACCTTCACATTGCTGCTTCTCCTTGTAGACCGCGTCTTACCTCACTTCAGTGTTTTATGTTATTTTCTCCCATTGTTCTAACTTGGATGGATTCTGTGTCACCGTGTCAGCACTCCTTCAATGACTCAATGTATCGATATTGGTTCACCGACTCACGATGGATCTGACGCATGGGAGAGAAGAGAGTAGGGGCTAAGAGCTAACGGGGAATAACATGGGATGATATGAGCAAAAGAATAGGAAAATGATGTAGTTGTCGTTGTCTTTAAGTCTCATTTTTCTCTACACTATGCCCTTAAAGCGAACGGTATATTTTACTCGATACATCTTATCCAGTGGTGGAGCCAAAATTTTCCAAACCTAAAGCTCAATCAGTTGAATTTATATAATTTTGCCTTTATCTTCTAGTTTTTGAAGTTCTAAAAAAAAATTTCAATGAATATTTAGGACCAGGAGTAGGGCTACCGCCCTAGTTGCCCTATTCCTATCTCTGTCCCCTTACTGATGTTCTAACAACTAGCATGATAATAAGTTCAGATATACTTAAAACTTTCTATTTTGTATTGCCGATTTAGATTGGATTTGTAAATTTCAATTACGATTATCTGTTAACTATTTTATCAAGGACAATTCAAATTATAAAATCTACATCGTCCATCTAATTTCCAAAAGCAATATACTAGAACTTTTTCCTTCACGACACGATCTAAAACCGTCCAATCTTAGAAATGCACGGATTGATTTTGATCAACCATGTCGGTTGCTGATGAAACGACGAACCCACGCAGTGAGCCCGACCCAACACCCCGACCGGCCGCGCCGCCGCCCCCTAAAACCCTAAACCCGCCGCCTTCCCACCATATATACACTCCCATCAACAAAACCCAACCGTTCCCCTCTCCCCGCGGCTCCGCCATCCATGTCGCTCGACGGCAGCTTCTCCGCCGCCGCGGCCGCCGCGCGCCTCCTCGCGCGGTGCCCGGCCCTTCGCGCGGACCCCCGCGTCCTCGCGCTCGCCTCCACCGCCGGCGGTGGAGGGCCCTCCCGCGATGACGTCGCCGCGGCGCTCGCCGAGCCGCTGCTCCACCCGCGGTACACCGTCCCCGTCGTCGGCTGCTTCCTCCCGCTCGCCCCGGCCCTCCTCGACCGCGCCGTCGGGCTGCTCCGCGCCGCGGGGGCAGCCGCCCTGCGCTCGGACGACCCCGCGGCCCGCGAGGGGGAGGAGGCGGGGGAAGGGGACCTCCGGGTCGTGGAGTTCTACCTGTCCAGGGGCAGGGGCCTGCGGCTGCACGAGATCGCGTGCCTCGCGCTCGCCCGGGCCCTCGACCTCGCCCCCTACCTGCTCCGGTAAAAATGACGGCCGCTTCCCCCCCTACTGTATGCTGTTCGTGCCATGGTTAGGTGGAATTTAAGTTCCGGGCAGTGTTTGCAGCTGCATTTAGTACAGAATTGGACTCGTCATTCATCAATCTGGTGCGGAACAAATGCCCCTTCTTCTAGGCACCAAGCCTTGATAGGCTATGATGATCGATGAGCCTTCATGCTCTGTAGTCAATTTAAATGGATTTTATGTAGTTCCAATATTTGTGACAACTGACAAAATCCAGTTGAATTTGAGTTCATCTAAGTTTGGGGCTATGTCGATTAAGCTTGTTTGATTGTTGGGGCAGCATTGCACGTCTCTTTCTCTTTGTTATCTTTGATGAACACTGCCACGTATGGGATGTATGGTCTGGTTCAACACAGTCAAACACCATATTTCCCCCGATCACAATTTCACGTGTAACAAATGGGAATATATCCTATGCACACAAGCTTCCCGTGCACACTCCGTGGACACCAACTAGCAAATGTCACAGAAAATTATAGAAAAAATTGTACACATACTTCCAGTAGTATTACACCTACATGGACCCTTAAAACTGTCAGTTTTTTTCACTTTTTTGTTACGGCTAAAACATAATGAATTTGAATATGAGCTTTGCAGATATGTGTAATACTATTAGGAGTAAATGTCCAATTTTTTGTAGAATTTTTTGTGACATTTGCTAGTTGGTGTGCACGGGAAGCTTGTATGCATAGGATATGTTCCCATAACAAACAGGCATCACGAAGCACTAAAAGTTGTGCACTTGTAAATAACGAGCTGAGTGGAGAGCTATGTGCCTATTCCATTTTCTAAGGTGATGTATAACCACTCGAAAGCCCATTTGTCAAAAGGTAAAGCTAATGTACTCAATCTATAGTATAAAGACGATGCATACTGGGGACATAATGAACAACAGGTCTGTTTGTGTTAAAAGTCTAATTTGTCAAGTGACTGCACTGAAGGAAAGCCTTGCCTCCTGTGGAGGGTTAAGTTTGCTCTCCTGTGTTCGCAATTCTGGTGAGCTGGAATCCTCAAACAGGCAACAGGCAATTTTTATGGATCAGTAAGAAGCTAACATGTGTTTGGACTTAAAAAATCCCTCAGTATCTTAAGCTAGCAGCTGATCTATGTTTAGAGCTTACTCATTTTATGCTTCAGTATGTCATGTACTGAAAGAGTAATTTAAAAAGCCACTACCAGGATCAGTGACAAAGAATTGAAACAAAAACCTGTACGTACTGGTTTGTCTGTTTTGTCGAGTAGCATTTTTTTTACACGTGCTCACAAATAATGAATTAGAGTGCACATTTGGTTTGGAGTTTAGATAAATTCTATATCAAACTGTACCTAATTATTACTATTTCTTTCATCTCTTGACCATTTCACTTACGATTCTCTATGCAACTACAGCATGCAAGTGGAAATATGCCATATATATAACAGTGATCTAACAACTGTCTGTTGTTATTTGTGGCAGGCATTTACTAAACTACTTTAAGTTTGCTCCACCACCATTCCAAAGGTTTCTTTCTGGAGGTGTTCCGTCACAAATCCCAATCAAGGTTGTACGTTTTCATGTGTTAAGCAAATGTCTTTGCCTTATCCCCTAAGTTGTTGCAAAACTTATGTCTAGTCTACAGCTTGTTTGAAATGCAATAGTCCCTGGGGTGTATTCCAACCCACTCACTGATGTACACACAAAAAAGATGAGGCGTATTATTTTTCTTTAAATAGTGTAATCCACCTATTGAACTTTTTCCCCTTGATACCATAACTTAGTATGTTCTTGATCTTTACAAATAGGTTAATCATTGCTGATATACCCATACGTTTCAAATCTTTTCTTTTTGAGAAAATTCATTGGCACAATGTTATGAGAGTTCTTTCTCTTCACACCCCCGCGGCATCTTCAACGGTTACTTTTCTTTTCTTTTCTTGAAACCTTGTTTTTTTTATCCTGTTTATCTGACCAATGCTTGCACATCATAATTCATTCCACTATCGCAACTTGCTCACCTTAATACTGGCAAGCACTCCTGCTAATCTTGCACTTGGCGTTGGTGAAGTACTTAAAACTTAGAAATTATTATTGGTACATGCTATTTTTCTTAGGAAGAGTATTTGCGACATGATAAAGTACATATATCTGCATATTCTTCATTGGTTTGGGAGTTTTATGTCGATGGGGCTTCTGGATTGTCTACGGTTTTATTTTGTGTAAACTTTCCATTGACACATATCCTCTTGCTTATGTGTTGATCTGCTGTTTTTCATAGGATCCCATAATTTCCAACTTTCCAACTTTTACTGGGTCATCAGTTGATCTTAATAATTTGACTGTTGACAGTTAATTTCATTTGTTTTCAGGGACTTCATTTGTTGCTTGATGCCACCCAAGTATCATATCGGTTTCTAGAATTGGAGCCAAGAGTATTTTGTGAACAATGGGACTGGTCTTGCTTTTTAGACCTTGTATATAGTACTGCTGACTACAGTTTAGTTGACGATTCACTTTATAGTGTTGTGTTGGATTTAAGATGGTGCGCTATACAAATACTCATGGTGGTTCTGAAAGCAAGTGATGAGGCTGTTGAAAGTTTTGGTCTAGGAGCAGACGAAGCATTTACATGTTTCTTGAGGTTCCTTCTAATGCTTCTTTTCTTGTATTGTTTCCCCTGGATGTTGATCAACATAAGTTTATAATAGCTGGTTATGCTTTTAGATGGAAGGAGTTTTGCACAGATACTTCCTTGGAGAAAGCCTCTTTGTATCTTCAAGCCGAAGAAGTTGATTGTAAAACTGATGCAGATGGACTCACTTGTTTGGCTGATTCTTTGCCAGATTGGCATGAGTTTTCTGTGGGACGGCAGCATGGCAGTGGAAGTAATATATGGTGTGAACAAATTCCTTTATTTCCCTATTTTTCTGTTTTTCTCGCTGCACTCATCTTGCTTACACTAATTTTCAATTGTTCCCTCTGTTAGTCCATTTGTGCTCACTGCTACTTTGAGAAAGAGTTACGAGGTAGCTTTAATGGCAGTTAACCAGAAGTGGCCCATACTTCTCTATGGTCCTGTTGGTGCTGGAAAAACAGCACTAATTAACAAGCTTGCACAGATTGGTGGAAATCGAGGTATATGCTTTCTATTTTATAACCAATATAAATTGAGGTATATGTTTATGGACTCTGCTAGAAGTATTTTATGCAAGTTAAAAAAATTGCCGTTAGATGAATAAAAAAGAGTATGTAATCCAATTATAATGTGACACATTTGGAATATTCCCACAACAGAATAAAAGGTTGGTTGAACTCTGATCTTATCATTTCTTCAGAGCATAAATGAGGGAGTTGAGTAAATGTAAAATTAGTTGCAAGATTCATTGGGCCTGTTTGTGCATATGATCTGAGAAAGTTGCATTCGCAATCTGGTTTTAACAACTTACAAGTTTTCTATGATAATGTCAGAGTCATTCTTGTTTTATTATTGAATAGCTCAGTTTGGCATTGATGATTCAATGACGATGTTTTTATGTTTTCTACTTTGTTCAAAATCTTGGATACCTCTAGGCCTTCTTTACTAATCACGCTATCCCCAATAATGCTGCTAATCTTCTGTGCATGTTTTTATTTGCAGTGCTCTTCATCCACATGGATGAACAAATGGATGGCAGGACCTTAATAGGAAGTTACGTTTGCACAGAAAAACCTGGTGAATTCAAGTGGTCTCCTGGTTCTCTTACTCAGGTCTGTGCTGTAGGGACTGCTATTCACAGTATAATCCTACTATTGGATTTTATTTTCATATATTTCTCTGACCATACTGTGATGAGCAGGCTGTTATCAAAGGTTTCTGGATTGTGTTTGAAGACATTGACAAAGCACCCAGTGATGTGCAGTCAATCTTATTACCTTTATTGGAAGGTTCAAGTTCTTTTTCGGTTGGTCATGCAGAGGTGAAAATATCCTATTTATTTATTTATTTATTTATTTTGTTTAAGATAATTATAATTTGAAAGGTGAACTATTTCTCTAGGTTCTCTTTATATCTTCAAACCTCAGAAATAATTTGCAATAATTTTCATAAATGCCAACTACCTGGAGGTCTTTACTAGTTTGAATGTCTAATGCAGGCAGTTGAAGTTGCTGAGAATTTTCGTTTATTTGCTACAGTCACCACCTCAAAGAATGATGTTTCACATGCCCTGGAAGGTTTGTCCAATAGTTCCATAAAGTTATGACTTGCAGTTATGCACTTGAAAATTGCATAGAACTATTGATTTACACCTTTTGCTTCAGAATAACTAATGCATATTATGTTTCAGTCCATAATAACATTTCTACATTTCCACGAGCTCACAATAAGGACCAAATTAATGCCCTGTGCTAATTTGCAATCAATTTTTGTCCTTTCTTCAACCAGGAAGACTAACCTTTAGTGCTCTGTGGAGAAAAGTTATGGTGGGTGAACCTAACCGAAAAGACATGATCGATATAATTCATGGGTGCTATCCAAGCTTGGAGTCTATCTCCGCTAAACTCATTGGTAGATGCAATCTTCTTCTATTACTTTATTTGCTATGTTGTGATTGTATAATAACCAGTTATATGTATTGTAGATACCTTTGAAAAGGCCAATTTGCTGGTATCTTACCAGTTTGGTGGGCTCAACTTAGCTGGAGGTTCATCTGAATGTCTCGTGCAAAGATTTTCCTTAAGGTGCATATACCTTGAAATATATTCTTTATTTGTCCATTCATAAGAACGGCCTTCACAACTTTTATTTACCAGGGACCTGCTCAAATGGTGCAAGAGAATACGTGGAGTTGATCTCAACTTCAAGGGCCTAGGATTGTCATCTAGTTGTTGCAAATTAATTTATTTTGAGGTTTTTGCTCTCTCTTCCTTTTGATATAGTTTGATATTCCCTTGATCACAACAACTTGTCATCATGGAAAGTCTGCAGTCAATCATTTTAAACTCTGTATCCGGGTTGGTCTAGTCATAAAAACCTAAATGGTATCATCTCTCCAGAGATATATCACTATGTTGTAAAAAAAAAAACTTATGGTCAAAACTCAAAAGTTGTGCCTTGATGCCATCAAAAGACTGCTTTGACGAATAGCAATATTAGTATTATTCTGATTTTAGGAACATAGCATTATGGAAGTGAACTATTTTGTTATTGCTCTTCATTTTCAAATTTAGATTTAAGGACCTTTCCTAACATACTTCCTCCGTTTCATATTATAAGACTTTCTAGCATTGTCCACATTCATATATATGTTAATGAATCTAGACATATATGTGTTTCTAGATCATTAACATCTATATGAATGTGGGCAATGCTAGAAAGTCTTATAACCTGAAACGGAGGGAGTACTAAAAGAGTGATCCTCTGGTTTGATTTCTGAGCCCATGTATGGTTGTTAATTCCTGGGAGCCAAAAAGGGTTTAAAGTTCACAATAATTTTACATAACATTAGAGGACTATTTTAATATTCTAGAGCTAGGTCGCTGGCAGGGTGTGGCACCTAGTCTGCCCAGGGTCCACCTTTTCAGAACAGTGACTAAGTTGTGTACTGTCATTATTGTCACAAATGTAAGGGCCTGTATTAAAACAAACTATTTTCCAGACATGATTATTAATATTGTCGTTCTATTTTCCTAGATGAAATGATGGTTTATTGTTCATGAACATTGATAAGTAACTTCCTTGAAGTTGTATTCAGCCATTGGTTTTCCAGGCTCTCAGGCACCTTTTTCTCCTTCTCTTTTTCTTTTTCAATTCAGGCTGTTGATATTTTTGCTTCCTCTTTGTCATCTCTGGATAAAAGGCTATATGTAGCAAGAGAAATTGCTAAACTATTTTGTGTCCCCCATGGAGCAGAAACCATAAGTCCTTCTGACAAGCCCATTATCCAGGTATGTGTTTATTATTGTTATATACAACACCTTGTTTATTTGTCTCCTTGTAGAACTAATGATTCATAATACACAGGCTCGGCATACTGACTTGCAAGTTGGTAGAGTTACTCTGCAGTGCAGCG
The DNA here is from genome assembly GCF_034140825.1 of Oryza sativa Japonica Group. Lineage (NCBI taxonomy): Eukaryota > Viridiplantae > Streptophyta > Magnoliopsida > Poales > Poaceae > Oryza > Oryza sativa. The sequence goes on along the minus strand of NC_089044.1, from coordinate 17,402,364 downwards.
ACAAACCAGTAATTAGCCGATCTTTATCTGGTGCATATTTGCAGAACTTCTTTTGGGGCTACTTTACTGATACTGTGCTTCAAATATGCAGGCGCTTATTCAGAAAGGGCCTTTTGCTGATATTCGGCGTGCATTAGAAGTTCTTGAGAGGGTAGCCTGCTCAATAAAGTTCAATGAGCCTGTTCTTCTCGTTGGTGAAACTGGCACTGGGAAGACTACTCTTGTGCAGAATCTTGCTTCCTGGCTTAAACAGCCGCTTACTGTGGTGGTACGGACAAGTAGTTACATAACCTACTCAAGATATTTACCACCGCGAAACCATTTATTAATTGAGTTTTTCTATCCTCACTTGGTTGTTTCCTCTATGCCACTGCAAACAAAATAATATTACATAAATGCCATAATCTCCTAAATTCCTTTACTCCATTATCTAGTAGTTGAGCCCTTGCAATCACTACCTTGTAGAATCAGGTACATGGTGCATTGACAGAGAGCAGGTCTAAGGATGGGTAGGTCATTTGCAACATGATGCCTGCTAGAATAAATGTCAAGGAACCTTTTTTTTCCTTTTGTTTTTTGTTGCAACATGGTAGGAGTTCCCACTTTTGGTGTGACCAATGTAGAATGTCAAAAATGTTCAGTGGTGATATTGCAGGTTACACATTCTCTCACAATCTTTGACATTTATAATGTGCTAATATTTTTTATTGGTGTTTTCAGAACTTGAGCCAGCAAAGCGATATTTCTGATCTTCTCGGTGGATTTAAGCCTGCAGATGCTCGATCAATATGCTTTCCTCTTTATATAGAGTTCAAAGATCTTTTTTGTCGAAGTTTTTCTGGAAAGGTGTGTCTGCTTGACCTTATTTACTGTTAGCTTGAAAGCTAGTTTATTGGGTAACTCCAGTAGATTAGAAGTTCAATACTCTATTACGTACTTCCTCCGTTTCATATTATAAGACTTTCTAGCATTACCCATATTCATATAGATGTTAATGAATCTAGACATATATATGTGGCTAGATTCATTAACATCTATATGAATGTGGACAATGCTAGAAAGTCTTATAATATGAATCGGAGGGAGTATTAGATAAGCCCTAGAAATTAAATGTAGCAGGTATTATAGTCTACTTTTGTAGACTTCAGCTGGCACAGGGGTGATTTAACTGCACCAAATAAGCTGTAGAAGCCTGAAGACTTGATCTTCTTCTTATTTACCAAACTTTTAACCTTTTCAGGACAATGAAGCTATTCTTCGCCATTGTGATGTGTATGTAATGGAGAAAAAATGGAAGAAGTTATTACGTGCTTTGGAAAAATGTGTTGAGAAAGCTCAGAAGCTAATTGATGGGAGTTCTAGGTCTAACAGTGGTTCGAAGAGAAAAAGGCCCTTGCCTGCCCAAGTTATTTCTGACTGGGACTCCTTTTCATCCAGGCTAAATGCCGCTTGTAGTCAAATTGGTTCAGAAATTGGCATGTCATTTCAATTTGTGGAGGGTGCTTTTGTATCTGCTTTAAGAAATGGCCATTGGATTTTGCTTGATGAGGTTAACCTGGCACCTCCGGAGACTCTTCAGAGAATTGGCGCTGTACTGGATGGAGAGAGTGGAACATTGTGCCTGGCTGAAAGGGGTGATGTGGACTATATTGAGCGCCATCCTTGTTTCCGGATGTTTGCATGCATGAATCCAGCAACTGATGCTGGGAAAAGAGAGCTGCCATACACCTTTAGGAGCCGATTTACTGAATTCTTTGTAGATGATCTTATTGATGATGATGATCTCCGTCTTTTTGTCAGTAAATATCTGGATGGCCTGCATGCTGCTAAAGGAGTTGCAGATAGCATTGTTCGATTCTATAAAGCAGCGAAAAAGGAGTCTGAGGAGAAGCTGCAGGATGGAGCTAATCAGAAGCCCCAATTTAGTTTGAGGTCTCTTTCTCGCTCATTAGGTTATATTAAAAACGCAGAGAGAAAATTTGGCTTCAAGAAAGCTCTTTATGATGGCTTCTGTATGTTCTTTCTTACAATGCTGGATGCCCCAAGTGCAAAAATCATCAACAACTTGATAGTATCTCTTTTGTTAGATGGAAGAGTGCCACCTAGAATTTCATTTGCTGACTACTTCGTTGAAAAGCCTAAGCTACTAAATGGTTCTGAATCTGACGACTTTTTGCGTAGCTATGTGTTAACTAACAGTGTCACTGAGCACATTGTCAACCTTGCCTGTGCTGTTTACATTAAAAAATACCCTGTTCTCCTGCAAGGTCCCACATCAAGTGGCAAAACTAGCCTTGTCAGGTTTCTTGCAGCACAAACTGGTCATGAATTTGTCCGTATCAACAATCACGAGCATACTGATCTTCAAGAATATCTTGGTACATATGTTACTGACAGCCATGGGAAGCTTCAATTTCAGGAGGGTGCTTTGGTGAAGGCTGTACGTGAGGGACACTGGATTGTGTTGGATGAACTAAATCTTGCACCGTCTGATGTCTTGGAAGCTTTAAATCGGCTGTTGGATGACAACAGGGAGCTCTTTGTGCCAGAGCTTCAGGAGACCATTCCTGCTCACCCTAATTTTATGCTCTTTGCTACTCAAAATCCACCTGTGCTCTATGGGGGACGTAAAATATTGTCTCGGGCGTTCCGCAACCGTTTTATTGAAGTGCATGTTGATGAAATCCCAGAAGATGAGCTAATCACAATTTTGGAGCAGAGATGTTCAATTGCCTGCAGTTATGCCACACGAATGGTTCAAGTTATGAAAGATTTACAAACACATCGACAAAACAGCAGAGTCTTTGCTGGCAAACATGGTTTCATTACACCACGGGATTTATTTCGCTGGGCAAATCGGTACAGACTTTTTGAGGGGAAGTCATATGAAGACCTAGCTAAAGATGGCTATTTACTTCTCGCAGAGAGATTAAGGGATGACACTGAGAAAGCTGTTGTTCAAGAAGTATTGGAACGACATCTTCATGTTAAACTCAGTATCTCCAATCTCTACAACATGGTACCATTTCATTCTTTATGATATATTGCTAATGTTTCGTTAACCTCCTTGCCTAATCTAATTAAGGAAGATGACGATTAGTGTTTAAAAAATGCTTATGCTTATTCATAAATTACACTTTGCTGTGCTGATGTGATATTATGATGTGTGATGCTGGCACTATATAGCTAGGGCATTCTAACTAAACAATTTCAAAAAATACCTTTATGCACTTAGTGGGTTCAAAATTGTAAATATATAGAAGATGTTGCTAACTGCACCCCTCTGTGATAAAAACTTTTGCTCTTTTTTTTTTTTAAAAAATAAGCCACTGGACCATTAGCCCACAGCAAGATATTGAATTTACTCCTGGTGGAATTGATTTAGTTCATCATACATTGAAAGCGGTTACTGTGATGCTACTGGAACACCTTGTTGTATGTTTGCTATTTCACTTAGTTGACATTCCCATCTGACCAAGGGTGAGCTTGTTCATCTTTTGGTGGCAGCCAAGGCTGCCTAGGGGAGCTTGATGCTTCCATTCACTGCTTGCCTCTTTCCAGCGAATTGGCTAACTGTTGGGAACGATACCCAAAGGGTGAGCTTGTGGTGCAGGACGTCAAAGCAGCCAGACCTCATGGGAGCACCGTTTGAACATTGAGTTTGTGGTTGATGCATTACAGTGTGTTGTGCCTATTAATTAAGCTACTGTAGAAATTTACTGTGAAAACATAACAACGAGTTGAAACACAAACTATAGGGAGCCTAAGTTTTTCTCTTTGATTACTCTTGCATGTGCATTCGCCTGGAAACTACAGAAAGTCTCTTTCAAATATATTACTTCTTGCATGAAATATTTCACAATGCTTTTGAATCCTTATACATTTAACTTCAACAAGACCTTTTAGTCTGTCGTATCATTGAGAGGTTCGTTGTGACTGCAGGAAGTCAGCTGTGACAATAACTTGTCACGTGAATCTATAAGACTGAGAGTACAAGAAACCTTTGGAAAGTGAGTTCTTTTTATACTTTAACATATAACATACTACACCTTTTAACTTCTCTTCATCTGATGCAATATGTATTTGTACATGCTTGCAGCATCACTTGGACGGAAAGTATGTGGAGGCTATACTTCCTCATTGAGCGTTGTTACAGGTCACGTGAACCTGTCCTCCTTGTTGGTGAAACTGGAGGTGGGAAAACAACTGTTTGCCAGGTCCTAAGTGCTGTCCTTGGAGTGAAGCTACACATTTTAAATTGCCATCAATATACCGAGACTTCAGATTTCATTGGGGTGGGTTGTTATCTCGAAATCATTGCTGGGATTCTGTTTTGTTATATCCCATTGTTTCACGCTTTAGCATTATTTTCACTGGCATCATGTTTTGACTGTTATTGGCAGGGATTCTGTCCTATACGTGATAGGTCAAAAATAGCGATGGAGTTCAAACATCTGATTACAAAAATGAAGCAGCTGAAAATATTCATTCATGTTGCAGGAGATATGGTATGTTCCTTTGGTGCTGGCATATGATATTTCATCCCTGTGTATTGAGATAAGTCTCAAAATATAATATAACTATACTCTAATATGAAAAAAAGCATGCATATAATCATACTATTGACTGAAAACTACATGTACACGTGCAAATGCAATTACAAAAAAAATCCTACAACACACACGTCTATGTAAATTCGTCTATATAAGATCTAGAATGATTCCGCATAGAACAGATCACCCAGATCATATTTTTTTAAACAGTAGAGATTATATATAGTACATTTGATGTATAACTAGTTTTCCATGATGTGCAGTCATTTCCTGCTGATATATCTGGAGCTGTTAGTGTGGTGAATCACATCGATGAAATACTTGATAGATACATAAAGGAGAAGGAACTGTTCCCACAAGTGCCACCTCATGATTTTGCCGCCATGGAGCAAATTAAGTTGGATTTGATGCAACTTCACAAGAGGTGGCAGGCAATTTTCCTTTGGCAGGATGGATCGCTTGTGCAAGCAATGAAGAATGGTGATCTTTTCCTAATTGATGAAATTTCTTTAGCTGACGATAGCGTACTTGAACGACTGAACAGTGTTCTAGAACCTGAAAGAAAATTGGTATGCTGTCTTTTTCGGGTTGCTATTTTCTGCTTGAACTCTATGCTTTATCCTTTAGTAAAGTAGCAGTGCACACTACATTCGAGATAATTATGTTAAAGAAAAGGAACTAGGCTTGCAGATTGAAGGATTTAATTGATCAAATTGCACATTAGGGGCATAAGTAATAAAGTTGTGTACTTTACAGAACTACTATATAAAATAGAAACAATCCTATTTAACATAACTATTAGGGACATAGTACAATCTACCTGCAGGTAATCTGTGCATTGCTGAATTGTTCGGTTTTAATCCATGTTATAGATTTATGTGCCAGTTTGTGGTATGCTTTGGAACCCACGTATAGGAAGTCCTTAGAACTTCTGGTAAAATATTTCTGTTGCAGGTCAATGTAAGATGTTTCCTATTTGTTAATACTTAATTAAAACATGAAAGATTATGTAAACCTTCAGAAGCCTACCACATCACCAAATGCATCTTTACCTCCTAATTAAGAGGAACCAACCATCACAGTTTAAATATTCAGGATACATATTTCTTACACACCATACTTCATTGAAGTTCTTTTTTGTCCTTGCTAAACAAGATGCTTGTCAGATACTGCATCTTATACCTATTTTGTCGTGAGTCATACAAGCCATTTATAGTTTTGCTTAGTTGTTGCTTGGTCCCACCATTAAGCAATGGAAGATTACTTCTAGTCCTCTACATTGATTGTTATTGTTTGTGAGGACTGTACCTTTGTCTATCTTATCATGCACTTGTCTATCCACTCGTGAAATTCTTTGATTCATAAGGCTGTGTTAAAATATCAACTTTTTTTTGAACTTCAGTTTCATTTTAATGTTTACTCCTACTTTTACTGTTGTAGTCACTGGCTGAGAAGGGTGGTTCTGTGCTAGAGAAAGTAGTAGCACATCCAAACTTCTTTATCCTTGCGACGATGAATCCAGGTGGTGACTATGGAAAGAAAGAGCTTTCTCCAGCTTTAAGAAATCGTTTCACAGAAGTGTGGGTTCCTGCTGTCACTAATGTTGATGAACTTAAGAGCATAGCTATAGAGAGGTTCACAAATGCTGAGGTTTCTTGCTTTGGAGATTGTATTGTTAATTTCTGGATGTGGTTCAACCAGTTGCACACTGGAAGAATGCTCACAATACGAGACCTGTTGTCCTGGATTTCATTTATCAATGTGACAGAGCGAAATCTTGGTCCACAACAAGCTTTAATACATGGTCTGTTCCTTGTTTTACTAGACGGGCTCACATTGGGAATGAATGTTTCTAAAACTGAGGCTACTGAATTGAGAAGGACTTGCCTGTCCTTTCTTCTAGAAGAGCTGCAGAAGGTCGAGGGAAAACCATTAAACTCAGACTTACATGATCTAAAGAACTATGGCTGGGGTGACCATACAAGAGAAATTGATATTGGTCAACCGGATCATTTTGGCATCATGCCATTTTATATTGATACAGGTCATTTTACTCGCAAGCAACAGGGTTTTCAATTCATGGCACCAACTACCAGTAAGAATGTTTTCCGAGTGTTGCGTGGCATGCAACTTCCAAAACCTCTTCTGTTGGAAGGTAGTCCTGGAGTTGGGAAAACAAGCTTAATTGTTGCATTAGCTGGATTTTCTGGTCATAACGTTGTGAGGATAAATCTATCTGAGCAGACAGACATGATGGATCTTTTAGGTTCAGACTTGCCAGTTGAAGGGGAAAATGGAATGGAATTTGCGTGGTCTGACGGCATTCTTCTTCAGGCTTTAAAAAATGGGAGTTGGGTTCTGTTGGATGAGCTCAATCTCGCTCCCCAATCTGTCTTAGAGGGTTTGAATGCCATTTTGGACCACCGTGCTGAGGTCTTTATTCCTGAGCTTGGTCAGACGTACAAATGTCCACCGTCCTTTCGTGTCTTTGCATGTCAGAATCCTTCGTCGCAAGGTGGTGGGCGGAAAGGCCTTCCGAAGTCCTTCTTGAACCGCTTCACAAAGGTTTATGTTGATGAGTTATCAGAAAGCGACTACTCATTCATCTGTAAATCACAATATCCATCAATCAAGGATGACATTCTAAAAAAGTTGATTTCCTTTAACAATAGACTCTACATGGATACCATGATACATAAGAAGTACGGCCAAGAAGGATCTCCTTGGGAATTTAATCTACGTGATATTATTAGGTCTTGTGAGATGATAGTTGGTGCTTGTGAGACAGCAAGAGGATATCCAGAAACCTCAATGGTTGACTGCTTTCTAAATACAGTCTACCTTCAACGAATGCGAACTGTAGCTGATCGCGAAGAAGTTGTCAAGCTTTTTGAAGAAGTCTTTCAGACAAAGTATAGCATTCATGAAATAAAAATGCTTTATGTTAATCCACAGTGTTTGGTGGTTGGAAGTGCATCTATTAGAAGAAATCGCGTCCACTCTTGCAAAGTTCAGAATAGCCAACTCAACATTCTCCCTGGTACCCTCCATAGCCTTGAAGCTGCCATGCACTGTATCAATCAAGGTTGGTTGTGCATTCTTGTTGGACAACATTCATCTGGGAAAACCTCATTAATCCGCTTGCTTGCTCAGTTATCTGGCAATACATTGAACGAAGTTAATCTATCTTCGGCAACTGATGTGTCAGAATTGTTGGGATGCTTTGAGCAGTATAACTTTTTTAGGCACTATAAAGTGGTCATATCTCAAGTTGAGCGTTATATTGATGAATACTTCAGCCTGAGTCAATATATACAGTGGAAGAGTTTGGTTGCAGACAGGAAGACATTGTTTGTAAAATGGTTTGAATTTGTAATTGCAAAGAAGTTCTCTTCAATTTGCATTTCAACCCTTGTTGAAATGAGCAAGAATTCATCGTTGCCATCATTGAGCTTGGTCAGGGACATAGTTGAGGATATGAAGTGTGATATGGAAATGTTTGACTTGCCTGTATCCTTCAATAAAGATGATTTGAGTAAAACACTGAGGTCTATCTATTACTTGCAGCAGAGTGAAGCTGTACACCAACCAGTTAAATTTGAATGGGTTGCTGGAGACTTGATCAGGGCTATTGAATGTGGTGAATGGATTGTTTTGGACAACGCAAATTTTTGTAACCCTACTGTACGTTTACAAACCCTTATGAATTTTACCTTTTGTCACCTTATTTTTCTTTTGCTAACAATTCTATTCTATTAACTTTGATTCTAGGTTCTCGATAGGATAAACTCTCTGGTTGAGCAAGAAAGGTCAATTGTAGTTAATGAATGTGGTCTTGTGGATGGGAACCCTGTAATTCTGAAGGCCCATCCCAAGTTCCGAATGTTTTTGACAATTAATGCAAAACATGGTGAGGTTTCAAGAGCTATGCGAAACAGGGGAGTTGAGATCTTTCTGATGAACCAGAATTTAAGTATAAACGGATGCAGCAATGCGGCTGAGGATAGTGAGAGGAGGGACATTACACGGTTTCTAATTTCCTGTGGCATACCAAGAATGGAGTTGGTTTCGTCTATGAGTGAAGCACACTTGTATGCAAAAGCTGCTGGATTGCGTCTTGGTATAAACATTACACTTCTTGAGATAACAAGATGGGTTCAATTGTTCAAACAACTTCTAATTAAAGGAAATCAGTTTCTTTGGAGCCTTCATCTAAGTTGGGAGCACACTTACCTGCCATCATTGGGTGAAGTGTGCTCTAACATTGTCGAGGAGGGAAAACTTAGGTTTTTGGTTCATTTTGATGTTTCTTCAGCTGATTTGCATTATGGATTTTCGTTATCCTTGCCTGGTGGTTGGCCAGTTGAACAAAAACTAAAGGACTTTATCTGGTATTCAAAGGAAACTTGTGTCCAAAGAAATTGTATGTATTTGCAGTCATTGGGTTCCCAATACGCTGCTTATCAGATAAGCACTTTGAAAAGTAATTCATCCTTGTTGGGACCTATCACTAGCATCCACCCATATATTCTGCCTGCCACGAGTTTATTAGAACTGCAGTTTCCAACCGTTTCTGATAAGCAGTCTGTCAAGCCTTGTGTAACTGGGTTGTTCAATTCAGAATTAGCTGATCAGATGCTTTTTATTGCTGCAAACTGGGTAATGGAGCAATCTACTGAAAATGATCTTAAATTGTATGCCATATGGTTCAATTGGTGCAATCACCTTCTCCAGCCTTACTGCAACTTCTTTGAGAACTACGGAAATATACTTAAGAAAGAAAGTGACCATCCTATTTGGCATAGCATCCTTGAATGTTACAGGGAAATAGTTGCTTATCACAAGATTGATGTTGTTGCTCACCCTATTCCATTGCTTTCAATGAGATTGCTGGATATGACTTGTTCTGTTACCCTTAAAGATTGCCATAACCGGCTTCGCAACTCTCGTAATGGTTTGAGCTTGTTGCGACTTACTTTGCAGCAATGGCAACTCGAGACAAAATTTCCTGACCATGGTATAATGGAAGTCACTATGTTGCCAGCATTGAAGTCCCTCAGGTGCTTGGAGGGTGAGGTACTCAAGATGGTTGTGAAATCACGGAAACTGCTGCAGATATACTCTCGTCTCATTGATTATCACAGGTCAATATGGAAGATGATACTCTTATCTCAGTTTGAGGGCTTGCCAGTTGTTTGGAATCTTTTGAAGAAGGAAATACTAAAGTTGCAACCGAAATTCCCAGTAGAAGTCGGTATCTTTTTGGTAAGTAACCATCCTTTTCTTTGCATTGTGAATTTGTGATACCACATAATGATTGGATAATGATACCATGGTTATACAGATGGAAAGTGTCAATCTCAACAGCCTCCAAGATTTCAATTTACATTATGACAAACCAACTTTGTGGGTTTATGGTGGCCACCCTATTGTACCATCATCTGGTAGAATCTTCTACAAAATCCAAGACATCTTAGCATTTTCTGCAGCTGTTTGGCCAAGGAAGAATCTTCTGAAGGGACATTTTGATGGTAAATTATATATTATGGATCAGAACATTTATAAATCTTCCAGATCTAATCATCTTGTTGATTGCAGACAACCAACACTTCGTTGATGCTATGTTGTCAGCCAATCAGGATCTTAGAAACCTTGCGATGGAAGGTACTCTTATATTTGTCCAACAGATCTTTTTGAGGCTGTACATTGGAATTGCTTCTATAAGCCTGTATTCAGAGGCAGCTTCTGTGTTTGTAGAGTTCTTTTTTGTGGTCTATTTTTAATCTGTATTGCTCGAATGCTTCAAAGCAGTGGAAGCACACTTAAATGCTCGAAGTGCATTTTTATTTAATTTTGCAGTGTTAGCTTTGGTTTCTTTTTTCCCTCGAAAACGCAGAAGAGCTGCATTTCATTACTTAACTTTGGTTTCTTATTACTGTTTTTAACTTTATGCCAAGGTCTTTCTATGGCTTCTCTTGCTGCAACTATCACCGAGGAAGAAGATTCAACAGTATTGGCCCAGTTGGATGAAGTTCACAAGGTTCTTTTGTACTCGGTGTAATGTTATATGATATGTTACCCCCCTAAAATTTATTGACTTACTGCATTTTCTTTATGCAGAGGCTTGTTGAGAAGGTTGACTGGGAGAAGAAAAATCTTGAATTTTTGTCCAAGGCTTCAACTACTGAAGTAAAATTCTGTTGCTCTGTCTCATCAGATGTTTTATGTAACATGCACGGTTTCCATGGTTGGGTAGCAAGTCTTCCTTTGCTCAACTTGAAGAGCCTGAACCTGGATACTGTGTTACTGCAACGGCTATCCAAGTGTGCACAATTGGACTCCTCTGAATCTCATCAGGTCCTCCCCCTTTCCCTATGTTAGTATGTGTGTCTCTGTGTTGTTAAACTGTATTCGGATTTTAGCTTATAGAATTTGTTGATCTGCAATCATCTCATGTATCATGTTGTTGGTACTTCATCTGCAACAACTGCCCTTCAGATTTTGTGGCATGCATATTTGCCTAGTAATTTTCTCTTATGACACAGATTATTGCAAACATTGAATATATGCTCAAGTATGCTATGGACTTCCAATTGGGATCATCTTCAAGATCTCCCTTTGAGTTTACTCAACATCAGATCATTTGGTGGATTCATCATGCTTGGGCCACAGTTGATAACGGTAAAAGATGATCTCTGCATTTTGATTAGAACATATCAATTTGTTTTTGTTTTAGCTTACAAGTTGGCACTCGAATGTTCTGCAGTGCATGTAAAAGTTGCTAGTTCTATTCTTGAAATGTGGTACAACTACCATACTTTTTTGTGGACATATTGCTCTGGGAGACCAAAGGTTTTTCCTCGCAAGACTCTTCATACAGTTCCAGAGTTATATGGAGATTTCATGATTCCTTTGTTATCTGATTAGCCCCATTTTCAGGTTCAGTTCTCAGTTACCCATGATGAAACCTGCGACCTTGCACACCTGACAAAAATGGATGCAATCGATACCATCCTGTATGATGAGTTTTATTTTCGTCCATTTTTTCCCTTTGTGCTAGAAACAGTGAAGGGATCTTTCCTTTTGATTGCTATTGTATTTCTCTGCTCCTTCCTTCTGGGCTGCTGAGATGTTTCTGCCTTAAGGGATACCAATTGCAAAGAATTCTCTTAATACCCTCCGTTTCTGCAGTCAAGAGGATTTACGTGTGATGGATTATCAGAAGAACCGTTTAGTGCTTCGAATTTCATCAAGAAACCTCTGGGAAGGTGTCTCGTTTGCGGGAAACTTTGTTCTTAGTCTACATTCTGCTGCTGATTCCCTCTTTAAACAGGTATCAGTCCATTAATCTGTGTTTGTGTTGATGCACCCTTTGGAATATATATTCTGATGTCCTATTTGCAGATCATAGTTGTCCATAAGAAGCATTTCAAGCAAGAAGAGTATAGCAAGTTAGAGTCCATCCTCTTCCAACAGTCTGAACATCGTGTAAAGGTTTGTGCGTCATTCTTCTGACGTGATTTTAGATCTCATGTACCACATGTTTTTGCAAATTGCATGCTATTATATTCTTGTTTTTAATCTGTCCCACCTCTTTAGCTCTAAGTCATGTAGAAATCAATATATTCTTGTTCATTTTAAGGGGACTGAAGCTTTGTTGGAACATGTTAAGTTCTGTTTTGGAAAGTTCTGGACGTATTAGTTTGTAAGGATTGACAACTGTAACCTTGATTTCCTGTGCATCTGTTAGTAGATATTTGTGTGTATGTGAAGCTAAAATGACAAATAACATAGTCACTTTGAACAGACACAGTGCCACATATGACAAAATATAACCCTCACAATGCTACAGATGAGTGCAGTTCCCAAACTAGGAAACAAGGATAGCTTAATACATTTGTATGGTGGTTGCTTCAGTTCTTAGTCAACTTATAATCAGATATCTTTGTAACTGTGTTTTGTAGTCATATATGAACTTAATCAAGTGATCAACAAGCTATTTTTTAAGAGGCAGTTATGTTTGAGGTACCAAAGCATCTAGGATGATGACCCATTGTGGGATCATTCCTCAAATACGGTGGGATGGCTCCACTCATTGCTTCACCTAGTATGTACGTTTGAGGGATGAGGTGATGATGGATCAGTCTATTCCATTCCTCAGACCAAACAAACTATTTAGGATCAAATGGTCAATGAATCATCTCAAACCTCAAACCAGACAGCCCATAAATGTATTCCATAGTGACATTTTTGTCTTGTTATTTCTTCTTTTCTGTGAACAATTTCCACTCTGACCATTGCAGCATCTTTGTGGACAGCAGTATTGTTTAACAAGTTATCTGTTTCGCTTTTAAGCTTTCTTTGCTGGTGGTTCGTATTTTCATGGTCTGTCTTGTTCTGTTGCAGAAAGAAGATCTTGACACTGCCTGTGCGCTGTTATCACGTTCAAGTCATGGAGTATTGGCTTCACTCGCTGGCTCGCATGAGCTAATAGGGTCCTTACTTCTGGAATTGCACTCACCGTTCTCACAGGGTGTGTTCTTTTTTATCTCTTCTCAATGAATGATTGAATCTCCATTTCATAGCTTGTTAGCCATTATGGTCTCCCTGAACAGAATCTAAAATTGTGTAGATACTAATATCATATTTTGTTTGACTTTCGAAATTGAAGCTAATGTATTCTAGTTAACTTTTTGACATTGTGATATCTGGAGACATTGCTGACAGCATTTAGATGTAGCATGGCTATGACAAATCCTATGCACTTGTTTTTCCTTACCCTGCTGTTGTACTATGAATGGTCTATTGCGTGGTATTTCTTCTTATGCTTTTCTTCTTTGTTTTTTAGTCTTTGTTTGTTCCAATAGGCACTGTGGTTTTGACTTTTGCTTTGATTTTTCCCTGAGTTTTTGTTTATTTCAACTGAACGGTGCATGCTTATTTTAACCTTTTGTGGCATGCAGGTTATTTGATGCATCTTGGGGCTGCTTGGGTGTACATTGGAGAGTTGCGCTTCCGGTTATTGTTGAGCTCATATAATCCAGATCCTGCATTCGAATCCGCTTTCATGCACTCTCATATTCTGGAAAAGATTTCACTACTGGAGCTTGAGGGAAAGGTGAACGGTCTCTTATTTCTTGGGTGCATAATGAATGAATTAACATGCTACATAGAATGCTGTGGCATGTAAACTGTTTTCTCCTTTCTTTTTTACTTGTGTTAATTAGGATATTAACAATATCTGACCTTCACTTTGCCTTTATCTTATATTAACAAAATATTTTGGTGGCATAAACAAGTGTTTTTCATGAGATATACTATTGTCATTTTCACATGACAAATCTAATTTTAAGATTTGGGTGGACACATTCTTAAAAATGACATCTATTTGAGAATGGTAGTAGTACAATGTTAACTGTGGTACTGTATCTTAGTCTGTTATCTTGGACGAAAAAAATCACAACTAGTAAGATTTGTAAGATAAAGCCTGGCTAATTATTCTGTGAGTTGTTGTGTAATAGGTTCGTCATCAGTGTGAGGAATTGGCTGGGTCTAGCTCTGAGGAAGATGGGTATGATCAGAAGTTATTGCAAGAACTCAAAACAAAAGAGAAGAGCATCCGGGCAAAGGTATATATGCTAATCCATTGCTTAATACATAATTTGAAGTTTTAAATATTCCCCATCCTATGATACTATTTCTAAAGTTCATGATGGTTCTTCCAAGCTGCTAGTATTTCTTTCACTGGTTATTCCAACAATTGTTGAGAACAGGCATATGTTAATGTCGAGACACAAGCAAAGAATGGGACATAATAATTTAATATGCTATATTAATGTTTTGAATATGAATGCAGCAACTTGGCCCTTGTTTAGTTCCAAACTTTTTCTTCAAACTTCCAACTTTTCCATCACATCAAAACTTTCCTACACACATAAACTTCCAACTTTTCCGTCACATCGTTTCAATTTCAACCAAACTTCCAATTTTGGTGTGAACTAAACACACCCTTGATGAATCTTCTCAGGACTCCTAAAAATGTCATAGCAATCTGTAGTTATCAGTATCTGTGGCTCTGTTCTGTTCTAGGTGGGTATGTTCAATGTTAGTTATAGACATATTTTGTTCTGTTGGTGATCCTACCTTTAGATCATTGAGCTTGCCTATTGGGCAAGACAGCCGTTCAACAGGTGTTAGTACTCAATATGTATTAATATAAACTACAGACCTGGTTATTATTTTCCTTACGTAATCTGTTATTGTTTTGATAACTATATATCCTTACTCACTTTTTGCAGGTTGTATTTCGACCTCCACAATCTAGGCATAAGAGCCTGATTGTGGCATGCTGTGAGTTTGAGGAACGATTGTCTGAATGCAAGTCTCTGTTGACTAGTTTAAATGGTGATGGAGTTGGGCAATTAGAGATTGATAGAGTCTGCAATTGGCAGGTTAGGTTTGTTGGGACTGGTTTATTTGTCTTCTAGCTGGATTATTTTGTTCTAGTGGCAGTTATCGCTCAATTATATTGATTGGCCCTATAATCGTGCTGTGGCAGATAACATCCAGAAATTTCATCAAGAGACTGACAGAGGAGTATGTGGAATATGTTGATTTGATTCAACCAATTCAAGTTGCTGTATATGAAATGAAACTTGGGTTGGCAATTGCTCTGTCTGGTTATCTTGAGAGGGAATATTTGAAGAAGATTAAAGAAGATGATATTGAACGAGCTCTGGTATGTGTTGCAGCTATGTTTGAATCATACTTAGTGGTGCACTTCTTTTGACCAGATTTGTATCTGTGTCATCAAACAGTAGCTGATAGTAATAAATAAACTTCATGCTATTTTGTTTCCATATGTGTAATACATATACACTGTAAAAACAGATTGTACTTTCCTTGATTAGTGACAGAGAATGTGCACAGTCCTCAATGATGCTGACGGTGCTACTTTAATCTTTTTCTTTGCTGCAGGGTGCAATTTTTGCTATTATGCAATTTCCAAGTGGATCTGCTACTGGCAATGTTTCAGTGGACATGCCCGATTTAACGAAATATGTAAATGATGATCAACTGGAAATTCGCTACAATGAGGTCAGTGACCTTGCTATGTTGAAGAAGCTAGCTGCTGTGTCGAGTCAATTGCATGTTGGTGAAGTGGCTGACAAATTGGTTAGTGAAATGGAAGTGTTTCCCTTCTTATTTCAATTCATGCTGTCTCGTTAGTTATTCAAATGTAGAGATTCAAGCTTTTCATAATGCCTTTTTGCACTCATTACAGAGGTCTCACTCTCAGATGCTAGTATCAATCCATCATATTTCTTTAGTACGGACAACATACCGTGTCTGCTATTCCCTTATCCTGGATAAAACATCTTATCTGGTATGTACTCATTCTCATTTTCACAATTACTTGAAAGGAAATGTGTGATCTTTTACCTGTTTGTCTTTGCAGTCGCTAAAGGAAACATTTGACCAGTTTACAAGCATGTGGGTTGACATGAAATCTAGTTTGAAGGCCAGGGAAAATGATGATTCACAGTATTACAAGTTCAGGTCCCGTATCATTGATATACATGATATCTTTAAAGGAGACGTGCCATCACTTTCAGATATGGATGCAGAAGGCAATGCTGTAGCAGATACTGAAGAAAAGTTAGAGCAGGATTTTCTTAAAATTATGGTATCATATGTTTGAGGATTCTCTTCCAATGCCTTTATTTCTTTTCACTTTTATGTATCAACCCCGTATTCCTGTTTATTTCAGGAGAGAACTGATGAGAAAAATAGTGCTGTTGAAGACTCGTGGGATCTCATACCAGAATCTATTCTGAAATGTATTGTAACAATACATAACCAGTTATTTGGTTCGCCAGACCTTGTTGAGAAGGTAAATAGTGACAGGAGAAAGAGATGATCTTCTGTGAACTTCTTGAACTCATAATCATATGTATGGCACTATAATTTGTAATTTTTGGATGTCCATGAGGATCGAGAAACAAAAATAACGCTATACATTCTGGCACAGCATATTTCTCTCAGATCTATTAGAAAAAAGAAGGATAAAAAAGGAACTGTTGTTCAATAATTGCTTTAGTATTGTTTAAGGAGCTGTTGTTCAATAATTGCTTTAGTGTTGTTCTGTACATAGCTAATTGGTAGTTTTTCTTTTGAATTTATTTCAGCCTAGTAAATGCCAAATTAGTGATGACCTGAAAATTCAATCTTTTATGGACTCATATCAACTGGGAGCAAGAATTCTGAAGGGTAACGTACCATGTCATTTCAAGCAGTGCAGTATTTTGACTTGCAAGAAAATAGTTCTGTATTTTGATTTGCAGTATTTTATGATTATTTTTTCAGACTTGCCAGAATTGACATCTTCAACATTTGATGAGAAACTCATGCCTGAGCATCTACTTCGTGTTTGTCTGGAATATCGACAAACTTGTGCACCATCTTTAGAATGCAACACCTATAACGCTTACAAGGTACAGGATATTCCAAGCTGTACGTTTGATGCCCAATTGTTACTAGCATATCTGATAACCTTTTGCAGGATCCAAACCCTTCTATATTGTTCAAAATGGTTGAGCCATTGACTGCACTTCAAGAAAAAGTTAGATACTTTTTGGACGAGTGGCCTGGTCATCCAGGTCTTCTGAAAATATTAGACATAATTACTTCCCTTTTGGCAATTCCCCTGAGCACTCCACTTTCAAAGGTCTGGTATCCATAAAATGTTTTTGTTTGTATATAACTTATTTGGATTGCAACTAATTATCACACAAATTTCTTATTCTTGAAGGTATTACTTGGATTGCAACTTTTGGTTGGAAAAGCACAAACATTGCAAGAAAATGACTCCAAGTTCTTCTTAAAAGGTAGTGCTGAATCTTGAGTAACCTATTTTAGCAGGACTTGGAGCCTTGCAGTATATTTAGCATCTTTTTTCTAATCTCTGTTGCTCAGGTGGCAGGAGTATAAAACATAGAATGCTGATTAGTGATTACTGTGCTGAATTTGAAAGTTTTATTGATCTCATGTCCCCGAGAATAACACACACACTTCCCACTTTACTTTCTATTTACAACAGCTGCTCTAGACCTCTAGTTCAGATTTAGACCCCTTGGAAGTCTTAAAATATCATCTTTTTTTAACAAGACCAGTAGTCAAGGACTAAACATACAATATTTGATGTAGATGATAAGATTTGGTCAAACTTTTGAAACTTTGACCATCAATAAATTTTCAAACGCTTAGTTTAAAAACAAAACAAAAAAATGGTATGCGTATATTTGCCTTGAAAGCACTATCATAATATCATAGACTCACTAAATTTTATAAAATTATTCAAATATAAAATTTCAAAAGTTGACTGTATCTTGTCCTATATGTCAAATATTTATGACCGGATGGAGGTATTCAGTAAATAGGGTTGTAATAAAAAAGATTTGGTGCTATTAATAAATTCCAGAAGTACAGTTGACCGAGCCCTCATGAAACACAAAAGGGACAGAAATTACAAAGAACCCTACTGTTACAAAATAGATAACTCATCAAACATAGTTGATTATCAAATTTGACAAATTACAAATAAGATTATTAATTTTCTTTTTCTCCACAGACCATCTTCCACAATTATTCATCATTGTGTCTTCATGGCAAAGGCTTGAGTTAGAATGTTGGCCTATACTACTTCAGGAGGTGCTGGAGAAGTACGAGAGCAATGCTCTAAAAGTGAGTTCTACTATGAATATACATTTGTTAATAATTTATTTTTGCTTGATTTTTGGCTGACAGAATATTCTTGGGTGTGTGCAGCTATGGTTTCCATTGCGAGCATTACTCACACAATCCTGTGATATTTCAAAGAACGAGGAAATATCTATAATCAAAAGGTGTCCATCCGTGTTTGCTCTCTCTATTTGGCTCTCTGTATATTTTCTAATGTATTGTTGAACCTAAATTTAGTGTTGAGGAGTTTGTTCAAACATCAAGCATTGGTGAATTCAAGAGAAGGTTGCATCTCCTACTGGCCTTCCATGGTGAACTTTCTGATGGTGCTGGTGTTGGTGCTTATTCAAGGTGAGATCAAGAGTCTTGTTCCACTTTGTTTAGTACAGCATGATTGTTAATTTCATTTTGAATTGCCCATTATAATTTTTCACTGTTCTGAAAACTGGGTGTGCTTTGTTTTGAAAATGGGCATCATTTTCTGACTTTATGTTTCTTGACAGTAACTCGTTGAAGAAAATCCAGAATATTCTGTACAACATGTTTGGGTACTACATGCAGTTCTTGCCACTGTGAGTTGCTTTTCGTGATTTATGTGAAGTTTTTCCTTGTTCATTTCTTCATGGTGGGTTATAACTAACGTTTTCATGACATCAGTGTTCTTGGGGAAATTGAAGGTGGTAAAGGATCAATAGAAAAGGACTTGAAAGATCAGGTCAAGCTTTACCGTTGGGAGCAAGATCCACACAGTGCTTCTATTGAGAATTTCAAGAGGACGAGGCAAAAAGTTTTTAAGCTTCTGCAGTGTTTCAATGTATGTGGTGATTGTTTAGTCTTTTTTTTTTATGTGAAAGGAAGCACTAACTGATACATGATTCATAATTGCTATCAGTTTTTCTAGATAATTGCCATCACATGTTGTAATTGTTGCCATAAAATCTCTAGTTGACTGGCCCAAATTTTAAATCTCTCTTTATGGTATAGTTTGTTACTAATAGCAATCATGTAAGTTACCAGAAAGTTACCTGAAGTGTTTAGTGTTTATTATTGATGTGGGCATTCATTAACTGTTTAGAAAAATGCATTTAATTGGATATTCTGCTTTTATAGGATATTTTGCAAAAACCTGTGATGGTCCTGCTAAATCAAGAATCTGTGGCAAGAAAAGTTCCATGTTGGCTTGATCAACAGATGCCTGAATCAGAGTTTCCTGTTGACCTTGGGAAACTTAGCGGAAGGTTGTCCCATTAAGGCTTTAAGAGTATGGAAATTTTTTAACCACCTATATCATCTACTTAATCTACTATGTTCATTGTGCCAGGTTTTTGTGGTACACTAAGTGGGCAAATCAGGCCAAATTGTCATTTCAAGCTTTACAACATACAAATGCTACTGATATTGGAGTTCATAATGAAGGTCTAGGCTGCACCCTCTCTCTCTCTCTCTCTCTCTCTCTCTCTCTCTCTCTCTCTCTCTCTCTCTCTCTCTCTCTCTTTCTCGCGTGTCAAAATTGTAATTTTGTTAATCATTTTCTCCTTTTTATCTTCCATAATGAGATTCTGAATTTTTTTTGACAGAGTTTGCGCGTGTAGTTTTCCACAATACAAACTGCCAACAAGCTGAAAGTGAACTTGAGGACAGATTGTATTTCTTTTGGGCTGCAATTGAGCGGATTTGCAATGCAGCTGATTTTGGTTCTATACTGAAAAGTGGTAAGAAGAACCAGAAGAAAACTGCTCTATCCAATTTGTTCAAGACACTTGAGGAATGTGGATTATCGAAGCACAGACCAATGGGTCGTGAGGTATATTACTTGTCAAAAAGCTTGTCTTCATTCCCCACTTGTTGTCAAGTGCACATTTACGTAAGAAATTGAAAATAATACAGGGAAACGAGTTGGCTGCACCAAGCCCATTTTTAGAGCAGTCGTATATCACGACACATTTGCTCCAGCAAGTGATCTCGAAGAAAATGCCTGAAGATGCTAGCGTTGCTCATGCTACCCTCTTGAGCACAAATAACTGGAAAAATGCAAATCAGCAGTACTTCAAATGTTTGGCAATGATGCAACAACTTCGACAAATTTCCTTGAAATTTAACAAAGATCTTGGTTTAGAAGAGGTTAGTCTTCCTTCTAGTATTAATGTACTTAGTGATTATAGTATCAAATTGGCATTTATTGTTTGAAAATTTGCAGGTTAATAGGGCTACATCTTTTATGGATCATCTTTTATCCATCATGTCTGAACAAAGACATTTTGCTTACAATATGTTTGAGCAATTGAATGAGTTTCGGCATGCAATTTTGTTGTTAGGTTCTGGAGGTACTTATTTTGTGATCTGTACATTCCTTTTCTTGTTTTGAAATCCATGTAGTAACTTTTACAAATCCTTTGTAGGTGATAGTGACTACCTTTCGTCATGCCAAAGTGTACTGCTGAATTCCATGTGGCAGCAAAAGGTAAGGTTTGCAGTATGAAAGTCTTACAGTTATTTGGGTAATTGGGGTTTATAGTTTGATGTATCCTTTTTGCATTTTTATGTAGCAATTTTTTGACAACATACTGGCTACGACCATGGATACCAACTTGCTGCTCAGAAGCTTCATCGATTGTCATCATGATCCTTGTGACAACATCCAAGTAGAAGTTTCTGCAATGTCAACGCTTTTTGAAAAGTTCATCGCAAGATTTTCTGAATCTAAGGTAAACCTGTTCATTTCTGCCTTCTTATTGGTCCTGTTTGACCACTCCTATGATCTCTGAGACATGGGGCTTGTATTTGTGGTCTGGTCCAAGAATAATAAGCTCTATTTCCAGTAGAAGCTTCAAATAAGTTGGCGTTAAGACACTTCAAGTTGCTTATTGGAGAAGCTACACCTTTATCAAGCAAGGCCCTGAATACCATTGCTATGCAAACTTAAGCAATATGTGACTAGTAACTCTATTCTATTTTGCAGGACTTGTTAGACAAATACTTACTCGGATCCAATTATATGATCGCTGGCTCACACAAGAATATGCCTCTTGCTACAAGAGAGATGGAGCAACTTGTTGCTGCAAATTGCCAGCTTATCAGCATGTTTAGGGAGGATATCCAAGTTCTATGCCACCAGGATGTTTCGATGAGATCTGTTAAGAAAGTTCTGCTCTCTCGGTTTGAAGAGTTGCTGGAGAAGGTATGTTCTTATATGTATAGAGATCTTAACATATGTAGAATTCTTGTATTCTGATGCTAAGACTGTAACACACACTAATGTTCACTTTATTACTGGACATGGAAGCTATAGATCCCACAAAATAATGTCACAGAAAACTTCATAGCTTCTTTAATCTACTGTATTCTTTTAGGAGTGGCTGGTCGCAATTATACCCTATATTTTATGGCAATTCTATGCACTTTACACATACTTTTTTTTTGCAAAATGCTTTTATTTACCTTTTATTTCTTGTCTGTTTTCTGGATATTTTGGTGCTTAAACATGCATTCCTGTTGCAGGGGAATTCACCAATGGCGATTTTATCCAGAAAAGTTGATGAAGACAAGCATATGCTATCCTCCGATGTCCTACACAATCTTGAAGCTTCATATGCAGAAGCTTTTAAGGAAATCTTTTCACTGGCTGTTGGTGTTGTTGGAAAGCTCACTGATCAGGGAATATCCACCGATGGAACTCATGATTCATTGGAAGGAAATATTACTTTGTGGAAAGATATTTTGCAGACATATGTCATGAACCTTCAAATGGGCCATTTGTTTGATGCTAGTAAAAAACTTACTGTTTCAGTGGTATGCCCCTTCACTTTTTGCGCATCATCTTTTCATCTCTACAGAATTAGATATATTTGCTACATTACTTGACTCCATCTATCACCAACAGAGGAGGCTGGTCGACATTAAACCTGAGTTGCCTTCTAGTATAGGGATGCAGTTAATGCATCTTCATGCTTTGCTTGGTCTGGTCCTATCAGCAGCTGAAGGCATTCTTTCTGAACTTTTAGAAGCTCATAGAACTGTAAGTATTTCATGCTTAGACAATTTTGTTCTCATTTCTTTTTCCCTGTTTTGGGAAAACAGTTTCAGAAAAATTCCTAATCCTGTTTTCTGATGGTTTCAGACATCTGAAATGACTCATGCACTTGGGGATCTTTTGATTCATCTATTTGCGGAAGGCTTTGGTTCCACAGATGATACAACTGAAGATGCTTCAGATGGACCACAGCAGGATGCAACTGGAACTGGCATGGGTGAGGGTGAAGGCAAAGAGAGTGCAAGTTCTAAAATAGATGATATATCCCAACTTGAGGGGACAGCTAATGAAATGGTTAGTGTGATCAAACAATGCTTCCTCGGTTGTCTCTCTATTTCAATTTTTTCTTCCTTTTGAGTTTGAATAGAAATAAAAACAGAGCCTAACCATTTTTTGTGATGTTGAACAGGATGCTCTACGTAAGCCAGACCAAGCTCCTAAGAATGATGATGATGCAGTTGAAATGCAAGACGATTTTAATGCAGAACTGTCTGATGTTTCTGAGGACCCTGAAGGCAATGATTCAGGCGATGAGGATGATGACACGAACTTGGAGAATCAGATGGGTGATACTGGTGATGCAAGTGAAATGGTCGGCAAGAAATCTTGGGATAAGGATGAAGATGATGATCCTAACAGATCCACTGAGAAGTATGAGTCGGGTTCATCAGCCAAGGAGACACAGAAGAATGATAGGGAACTGAGAGCAAAGGACGAAGGTGCTCTTGAAGAAGATCCCATGGAGACAGATTGTGATGAGCAAGGCAAGAATAATAATTTGGAGGATGATCCTAGTACTTGTGAGGATGTTGATCAGGATACGAATGACTTAATGGACAAAGCTGATGCCTATGATGATCGAACAGCACCTGAACTCCCTGAACCAAAGGATGATTCTGAGGATGTGGATATGGATGGGACAGAACATATTGATGAAATGGATGCTGATGGTGAAGAACTCAGTCCAGAAGAGGAAAAGCTAGCAGCAGATGGGTGTTTAGATGCTTCAGACGATGTGGAGGATGTAGATGCAGCTCAACATGGTGACAATGAGATTGATGGTGAGCAGGAGCATGCTGAAGATGGACAGATGGAGACAAATAACATGGAGAAAGAACTTCATAATATTGAGTCACTTGAGCATCCTTCACAAGGCATACAACCAAATAATGCCGAAATGGACTATAACAGAGAATCTGAATCAAACTTGGCTAACAGCACTGATATGAACAGTGCTGCTGCTCCTTCTGTTAATTTTTCAAGCAATGAAGTCCCTAGTCTGGAAATATCTATGCCCAACTCTGGGGATGGCTCTAGGTTATTGTCTAACTCTAAGCCAGAGTTGCAGACTGATACTCCACCATCGCAGATCAAACAGACAAATCCTTTTAGGAGCATTGGAGATGCAATGGCGGACTGGAAAGAACGGGCCAAAGTCTCAGCTGATACGCAGGATCATCAACCAGAAGCTGAACACCATATTGATGATGAAAGTGCTACCGAATTTCGTTATGTGCCGGACAGTGAGCAGAGCACCTCTCAGGCACTGGGTAATGCAACAGCTGATCAAATCAACGATGACCTGCAAGTCAAACAGTCTTCCATGGAGGATGAAAACCGTGTGCAAAAAGAGGAACACAATACTGACAGGGCACCTGGAGATGATCATAATCTTGAAGTGCCACATCTGCAAGCTTCACAATCACGTACCAACAAATCTGAAAATGCCAACAACCTTGAGCATAGAGAGATTCAAACTGATACATATGTTCAGGATTCAGTTCAAGGTGAAACAGACGAGACTTTTGGAGATTTTGTTTCGTTCAAACAACCTCCAGCAGATGAAAAAACAGTTATGCGGGATGATTTAGCCAATGACAGGGAGTTGTCTACTCCGATGGAAATCAACATCACTGATGTAGATATGAAAGGTCCTATTGTTGACTGGAAAAGTGTTGAGCTCACAACTATGAAGTTGTCCCAAGAACTTGCTGAGCAATTGCGCCTTGTCATGGAACCAACTCTTGCAAGTAAGCTTCAAGGAGATTACAGAACTGGAAAGAGAATAAACATGAAAAAGGTACTTCTGTTTCTCACGATCTTGTTTTAATGCTAAAAGAACAGCCTTTTCCATTTTCAAGGTGTTCACTCATATGATGGTGCATTGCTATTTTTTCAGGTTATTCCATATATTGCAAGTCATTTCCGCAGGGATAAGATATGGTTGCGCCGAACTAAACCTAATAAACGTAATTACCAAGTGGTTATTGCTGTGGACGACTCACGGAGTATGTCCGAGGGCAAGTGTGGAAAAGTGGCTATTGAAGCATTAGTTACAGTCTGCCGGGCCATGTCACAACTTGAGGTTGGACAGTTTGCAGTTGCAAGTTTCGGGAAAAAGGGAAATGTCAAAGTGCTACATGATTTCGATCAGGTCTTCAATGGAGAAGCAGGAACGAATGTAGGTTTCATGAAATTGATTGCATGCTCTTTTGCTTTCCAATAAATGAAACTCACGAGCTGTTGCTCACTTTCTTCTCTGATGACAGATGATTTCTAGTTTGTCCTTTGAGCAAGACAACAAACTTGAGGATGAACCAGTTGCTGATCTCTTGATGCATCTGAACACAATGCTTGATACTGCCGTGGCACGGTCACGTACACCGTCAGGGCAAAATCCACTTCAGCAACTCGTACTAATAATATCTGACGGGAAGTTCCACGAAAAGGTACCAGTTTTTCCATCACATAATTTTGTATATCTCACAGTGCCTACCTTTTGGTTCTGATGTTCGCATCGCGTCATTAGGAAAATTTGAAGCGTTGCGTCAGGAATGTCCTTAACAGAAAGAGGATGATCGCATATGTGCTCCTAGATGGTCACGAGGAATCTATCATGGATTCACTGGTGCGTACCCCTCAAATCTCAGTGACATGGTTATCACTTTTCACGATTAGCTAATTAACTGAGTTTGGAATCCTTTTGGCATTGACGTGCAGGAAGTATCCTATCAAGGTACCAAACTAACCATGGGGAAATATATGGACTCCTTTCCATTCCCTTACTATGTCATGCTGAAGAATATTGAAGCACTTCCTCGTACATTGGCTGACTTGCTTAGACAGGTACAGATTATCCTCTGCCTTAGCTCCTGCTATTTACGAACTAATGGATGGTTTACTCATTTCTGTTCTCTGGTCCCTCTCTGTCTGACATGTGGACTTGTCTTCTCTCTGTTGCAGTGGTTTGAGCTCATGCAGAGCGCTAATGAATGATCTTTTGGATGCTCATCAAAGTAACCGGAGGAAGAATGCCCTCGCGCCCATCACTGTAATTTGTGTATAGAATACTACCAAAATTTTGAGTCCCCTAGGCTTCTAGCTGCTTACACACTTTGGGTTAACAACTGTTCCAAGGCCTGAGCTGTGTACAAAATATACCACATTTCGTTGTAAACTGCATTTGAGAAATGCAAGCAATTTTGTAGCTACTACTCATGACTCATGAGCGTCTGGAAAGAAATTTCCTCTTCATTCCCACTGGTCACTGCCCTCTTTTTGTGCGATGATTGCAGCAAAACTTTGAGAAGAGTACTGTCGTTATTTGGTACCTGCCGTCACGTCAGGCACTTAAAATCTTTACCATCCCAAGTATTATCTCCGTTTTTTAATAGATGACGCCGTTGATTTTTTCTCACATGTTTGACCATTCGTCTTATTCAAAAATTTTATGCAAATGTATATGATATAAATTATACTTGAAGTACTATGAGTGATAAAACAACTCATAACAAAATAAATTATAATTAATAAGACGAATGGTTAAACATATGAGAAAAAGTCAACGGTGTCATCTATTAAAAAACGGAGGAAGTATTCTTTTCTAAACTGTGGCGTCTTGTATATTTTGTGCTAATAAATTGTCACGTGTAGTTCCATGTGACAAGTCGAGATAACACTTGTGCTTAGTTCACGCTAAAATTATAAGTTTGGTTGAAATTGGAACGATGTGACGGAAAAATTGAAAGTTTGTGTGTAGAAAAGTTTTGATATGATAAAAAAATTAAAAGTTTGAAGAAAAACATTGGAATTAAACTAGCCCCTAATCACTGGGCAATGCCCAAGACAACACTCATTGGAAATCTGGCATAGCATATCCGTATGTCACCGTCTCGTTGGCGACGTAATCCAGGCGACTTACTGTATAACCCCTACACATCCCTATCCCCATCCAACGTGTACCTGACGCCTGACACCGTAATCCTCATCCTCGCCCTCACCCAGTAACGGCCGGGGCCCCACCTCCCGGTGTGCCTTTTCGTGCTCTGTGGGGCCCACTCGCATTGCCGACTCATACGAAAACCGTTTGCTCTCGCGCCACCCTATGGGCAACCAGCCGCTGACTGTTAGTGGATTCTAGTAGTAGTTGTTTATCTTTGTTCTGTTGTTTCTTATGAGGCGAGATCGATGAAAGACAGGTTCCATTTAGCTGTGAATGGTCTGGTCCATGATTGCATTGAACTATGCAGGCAGATATTTTCCAGCTCACGGCAAGTGCGTTCAACCAAGTTAGCTATTCCATCATAAAAATGTTAATTACCTCCATCCCAAAACACTAGTTGTTTTGAGTTTTTGTTTGATCCTTCTTCATTTTAGAAAATTATAAAATTATTATTTGTTTTATGTATGACACTTTATTATCAGAAGTACTTTAAATATGATTTTATCATTTTCTATATTTGCACTAACTTTTAAATAAGATGAACTGTCAAACGTTATAAGTAATAAGTCAAAACGACATCTAATTTGGGATGTAGGTAGTATTTTTAGAGCAAATTACGCTTTTGGCCACATATTTGCTCTAAGCTTTTTCTTGAAAGTATGATTCCAAGAAACAATTCTTATGTTACATTGTTGAGATTAATTGTTCTATACTACTTTCTCTATCTAAAATGAATCCAATTCTACGGATGAATTTGGATCAATATTTATCTAAATTCATCTATAAAATTTATTTATTTTGTTTGAGACAGTCGGCATTTGAATCATGTGCCAAAGAGATGTCGTTCACGCCATCTTGGGGGGACAAGCACAAACAAAAGATAGGAGAGGAAACACAGCCGTTACCGCCATATTTGAAGGAGGAAAAAAAAAACTAGAGAGAGAAAAAAAAACGTGTTTCCCCACTATAAAACGCGGCCGCACGCGCGCAAGCTCCCCTCCCTCCTTCCCTCCCGCCGTTGCCAACCACCCCCTTCCCCTCCCCCCTCGCCCTCGCCGCCGGCGGCCGTCTCGTCGTCGGTGAGACCTAGAGAGCCAAACAGCGCGTTGGTTGTTGAGCTCGGAGAGGGAGAGAGAGAGAGAGAGAGGATGGAATTGGAGTCGGAGCAGCACGGGTAAGCAAGAAAGAGGGAATCGATCATGTGGTTGGCTGCGAGATTTTTATTACCCTCTGATTCGAGAGCTTTGGTTCTGGAAATCTCATCTCACCTGTGTTTGTTTGCTTGGGCTTTTTTGTTTTTTTTTTGTTTTTTTTTTCTGGCGGGTGAAGCTGCGAGCATTACACGAGGGGATGCAGGATCAGGGCGCCGTGCTGCGGCGAGGTGTTCGGCTGCAGGCATTGCCACAACGAGGCCAAGGTTGGATGGATTCTTCTCTCTTCTTCCAATCCATTTCGCTTTTGAATTTTGATTCTGTTTTTCTTTTTTTGTTGGCTCCTATTGAGGAGAGGAAAATCGTTCAAACGGTACTGATATTGGCTTTTGATTATTTGCTGCAGAATTCGCTCGAGATCCATCTCAATGACCGTCACGAGATCCCCCGCCACGAAATCAAGAAGGTGTTTGTTTGTTCTCACTCTTCTGTTTGATTTTAGCATCAGCTTTCCCTTTTGTTTTCAATTCGTGTAAGCTTTGATGCTTGTCATACCCAATTTCATCCGATATAATCCGTGTCAAATTTATCTGAATTTTGCTTGGACACACAACGCCTGATAGACAAAAAAGAAAAGAAAAAAATCTGCGGTCAATATTTGATGGCGTGTCGCCGGAGAGATCATACCTCAGTTTTCACAAACCTATCAATTTCTTCAGTCCAAAATTCAAAATCCGATTAGTAATTGCCATTTCAGTCTGATGCTGATGCATGCCTCTGGAGCCCTGGACAATGATGTTTGGGACCCCTGCCATGAAGTGGCCAAGAATGCCCCCATCCCAAGAATTTTTTTTTTCCTTTCCTTTCCTTCTCCCCCCCTTCTTCAGATAAGGTTGTCTAATTGTCTTAGTGCTCCATGGGGACAGATTCTTCTTGATATTTTCCATTCCACAACTCAACTTGCACACTAGGTTAGTTTCTGCTACTAGTGACCATTGTCTGGTCCACATGATTGATTGCTTGCTTGCTTGCTTATCTCCATGTGACAATGTCACTAGAAGGATGACGGCAGAGGAGGAAAGGGAAATGACAAAGGCATGTCTCACCATCAGCCAAGATTAACTTGAGTGCGGTCAGCTGATTGATTCCTGAATAATTGAGTAGCAGCACATGATTGATTCGTTTATGTGGCCCAACAGGTGTCCATAGCTAACAGTGCCTCAAATAGTCAAACTGATTGTGCAATTATCACAGCACTAATTTCCTGGGGGAATCTAGTGGATAAGAATTTCAATGGCTGTTACGCTTTTGTCATTATCACTAACTTTCTTAACCAGATTGTGGAGTTACTGAAACTGTTTTACTTTATGGTGTATCACAGGTTATCTGCTCTCTCTGCGACAAAGAACAGGATGTAAGTAGTTTATAGAAAGGTGCAATAGAATTTCTCGAGTGTACAACAGTAGAATTTCTGGATTGTGCTAACTTTTTTTTTTCTGTACTGATCACATGAAAATTGTTCACTTTGATCGACAGGTACAACAGTACTGTTCTGGTTGTGGGGCATGCATGGGGAAATACTTCTGCGAAAAATGCAACTTCTTTGATGATGATGTAAGCATGTTTGGATTACAAATGATGATTCTACGTTACATCTAAGTTTCTAATGTGGCAAGTATGGTTCATAAATGTATGATGATGCTTAACAACCTGACTAACATATTTGTTTGGTTTGTTCCAGGTCTCAAAGAACCAGTATCACTGCGATGGATGCGGCATATGCAGGCAAGTCCTAAATCTATCTCTATGAATTATTTTCTGCATTTACTATTTTATTCAGTTTGATCAATTTTGGATATGCCCATTTTTTTTCCAGAACTGGTGGTGTGGATAAGTTCTTTCACTGCGACAAATGCGGTATGTTCTGCATGATCTTAATGCAATGAGCCAGTGATGCGTATTCCCCAAAATTTTTTGACATTCTCGCCACATGTCGCTGATAAACAAGATTGGTCTAACATTTGCTATTCCTCACTAAACAGGGTGTTGCTACAGTAATGTCTTGAGGGATTCTCATCACTGTGTAGAAGGAGCAATGCATCACAACTGTCCTGTCTGCTTCGAGGTGAGCCTTGCTTTCCACAAATGCATTTGGTATTCAGAAAGGTAGAGAAAAAAAAACAACATTCTCAATTTGTTTCCAGTTCTTGAGATCTGACATAAAAAAATTTGCTCTCCTTTTCCAAATCACAGTACCTATTTGACTCGACGAAGGACATCAGCGTCTTGCACTGCGGGCACACGATCCATCTGGAATGCCTGAACGTGATGAGAGCGCATCATCAGTGAGTGTTCTTCAGACAAAAAACTTCACCTGATAAAACTTTCTCCTAACCAAACCAATGCAATGATTCTGATATCCCCCAGCTTCGCTTGCCCGGTGTGCTCACGGTCGGCCTGCGACATGTCGGACGCGTGGAAGAAGCTCGACGAGGAGGTGGCCGCGACGCCGATGCCGGAGTTCTACCAGAAGAAGATGGTCAGTAAAACACCAAACATTTCTCCAAAATCTCGTGTGCCATTCTTCAGTGAACATTTTTTTAGATAATGGAAATGGATTACATCTCCGGCCTCTGCTCGTAGGCACACAACTAAAAAGTCCAGAAGTGAATAGAAAAGAGCTTAAAAAAAGACGAGATGGGACAAACCCTCAACTTCTACCAATAATATGATCTACTAAAATAATGTTTCTAAAATCATGTAGATTCTATCACAAAATTCTGTAGGTACTACGCCATCCAGACTGGAATAAAAGTTCTTTGGCTACCAATTCTTGAGTGAACATGGCTGGGACTCTGAACAATCCTTTGATGATTCTTCTTCTTCCTCCTCATTCAGATATGGATCCTCTGCAACGACTGCGGCGCGACGTCGAACGTGAACTTCCACGTCCTGGCGCAGAAGTGCCCCGGATGCAGCTCCTACAACACCCGGGAGACCAGAGGCTGCGGCCGCCCTGCAGCCGCGCGCTCCACGGTTTGATTTCAGCAGCAGGAGCAGCAGCAGCAGAGACGAGTTGGCATCCATCTCACAAACTAAGGATGAAATCGAGAGCGACAAACAAGATGCAGAGACGGCTTCCTCTGAACTTAGCCGTCGAGCAAAAGCTGCAAAATCGATCGGCGTCGAGTTTGGTAGACACACTTTGCGCCAAGAGGAGTATGGTGATTTTGGCGCAGTATGCAGCGAGTTGAATAGCCCATATATGTTGTGTTTTCTCTCTCTCTCTTTTTTGTGAGGATATATGTTATGTTTTGAAACTCCAACTATTATTATTACTAAATGATACTCCTAATAAAAGAGAGACATCTTCTCAAGAAAAGAAAAGAAAAGAAATGATAGACACAGTGCCATGCTGATATACATTTCTGGTCAAAGTGAAGCGATGCTACTGATCAACATCTTTAAAAAGTTGGACACCAAGGAAAGATTTGGTGTTGATGATTTTAAGAACTCTCTCCGTTTCTAAATATTTTTCTAAATATTTAACACCGTTAACTTTTTAGTACATATTTGACCATTCATCTTATTCAACAACTTTGATGAAATATGTAAAACTATATGTATACATATAAATATATTTAACAATGAATCAATGATAGGAAAATAATTAATAGTTACTTAAATTTTTTGAATAAAACGAACGGTCAAACATATTTAAAAAAATTAACAACGTCAAATATTTAGAAACAGAGGGAGTCAAATATTTTCAGAGGGAGCAAGAAGCAAATATTTCAGATGAACGTGCTCGAAGAGAATCGAATCCGAGCGGATAGGGTGCATGCCAGCACCCCTGCCATTACTCTACGAGTGCATCTCACTGCTCAACATCTTTGCTAGGCCGTCTCAGATTGTTGCTTTACGGCCCAAAAGACTATATAAAAGCCCAACAATTTCCTCTGGTCCAAGAGAGTTTGCAAGGATGAAAATCTTCTCTAACATAAAAGAAGCCGCATTTCCACATTTTTTCTCCCAACCCCTGTCATTTTCAGTTTCACATATTATTGGTACTTAATTACAGGAATAAGTTGTGGGCTCGGTTGGTCAAAGCCATGCACTGGATATTGGTAGCCCATTTATTGCTAGTGCACTATCCAGATGTCATGAAATCCGTACAGCAAATGACACACAACTGGAGTACTACGGCCCAGTTTAGTTCACAATTTTTTTTTCCTAAAAACATCACATCGAATTTTTGGATAGATCAAATTTTTAGATACATATATGGAGCATCAAATATAGATAAAAACAAAAACCAATTGTGCAGTTAGGGAGGAAATCGCGAGACGAATCTTTTGAGCCTAATTAGTCCATGATTAGCCATAAGTGCTACAATAACCCACATGCGCTAATGATAGATTAATTAGGCTCAAAATCGTCTCGCGGTTTCCAGGCGAGTTATGAAATTAGTTTTCTCGTTCATGTCCGAAAAGCCCTTCCGACATCTGGTCAAACGCCCAAAATAACCCCAAAAAATTTTTCCCCCAACTAAACAGGCCCGCCACCTACTGGGAGTCTGGAACTTGAAGACCGATATATGAAAGTCTCGTTGCCTTGACGCAAACAGCCAATTAACTAGCCAAGCATGCACGTTTACGAAATTATTCAATTATTCCGTTACATTTTATATTGTGGTGCATAAATTTAGTAATAGCTGTTTTTTCCCAATCTCTTTTTTTTTTCCATTTGGACTATAATATTGTTATAGCTATGATCGTTTCAGCAAAAAGATTAGCCATGAAAAATAATTAATAAAGCTATTAGGGTTTAAAAGCCAATGATAAACAATAGACTACGATATAAAAAAAGAAAAAAAATACTCCTCTAAACTATCGTGGTTGACCGAATTACCCCCTGAACCACAAAACCAGATATTTTAAACCCTGAACAATTTATACCGCACGAATAACCCCCTTAGCTCAATCCGGAGCGGTTTTGGTCCTGCATGTCATAAACATGGGCACTGACGTGGAAATCCCATCAACAGAAAATAGAATAAAATAATATAGGGCCCACATGTCATATTAATACCTTCTGTCTGTGTGTGTGATGTTAGCATTGGAGGTGAGCGGCTACGGGCGCGGCTGGGGGAGCGGTGGTGGGCGCGGCTGGGAGGAGGAACCGTTCGGTGGTGAGCGACGATGGGCGCGGATGGGAGGGCGCTCTAGGAGGCATGGCTGGGAGTGCTCTCCAGGCGACGACGAGAGCGGCAATGGTGATGTGGCGCAGAGAGAGAAAGGCAGAGATGTGGCACAAGGGAGAGGAGAGCCCGACGGCAGCCAGGCAGAGCGGTGGCGGTTATGGTGAAGTGGTAGCCCTCCCCCTAGCGGCGATGGAGACCGGCACCGGCGCGGTCGCAGGAGAAGGCACCGACTGGAGCCGTGAAATTCGGCCACAAAGATGGGTTCCCCTGGAGCGATGCCGACGGCCTCGACTGCGGACGCCAGCCAGAGGCTGGGGCCGGCCGTCAGGGGAGCCCACGACAAGGGGACGACGGTCAGTGGTGGCCTCCTGACGACGGGGTCGGCGGAGGAAATCGATGCATAGTAGATCGAGGCGGTGGAGCAGTATCCATCCTCCGACAACGGCGAAGCAAGGCGGGAGCGGAGTCTGGATGCCAGCATCGACGGTGGTGGAGATAGGGCCACACCGGTGAAACTCGGGCAGCGGCAATCCTTGATCGGAGTGGAGGAGTCGGTCGCTTTCCCGGCTGCCCTGGAGGGCGCCGCCACTGCCGCTTGTCATCTCTTTTCTCCTCTCCCCTCTCTCTCCTCTCTCCAGCGGTTGGATGGGGGCAATGGCGACAACGACTAGCTAAAGGAGGCAGGGTTCGAGATGAGGGTGACGGCGACGTGGGCGTCTCTATGGTTGTAGACAAAGGAAGAGGAAAGAGCAGCTTACATGTGGGGGCCCACTAGCTTCATAATAGAGGAAGGATGTGGTGGAGGCTGACATGTGGGGCCAGTGCCACATGTGCGGTCACATAGGACTAAAACCGCTCCGGATTGAGCCAGGGGGGTTATTCGTCCGGTTTAAATTGTCCGGTTTTATGGTTCAGGGGGTAATTGGGTCAACCACACGATAGTTTAGTGGGTAATTCGTACTTTTTTTTTTCTAAAAAAACCTACTCCAACTCTAAAATTAGAGCAATTTTATGGTCCTTGCGGAGGCACCATGAAGTACCATTTTTTCTATTATAAATTTGGTACTTCATGGTACCTAAGTACTATGAGGCACTAAAATTTTGGTACCTCATGGTAGCTCTTCAAGGACCGTAGAATTGCTCCTAAAATTAAGTTTTATAATTTAAGCTGACTCTCATATAAATAGACTTTTAGACTCTCAACATCTAAAAGCACCTTTAAAACATATAAAAAACATACAAGGATAGAAAAAACACATGTATAGAAAAAACACAGTAATTGAAGCGGCATGTTTCTATGAAACAAACAAAGCAAATGAAAGCTTCTAAAAGGTTCAACATTCTACTTATTTCGTATGAAATTAAGCCATAGAAATACAATCGTATGGAAAATTTTCAATCCTTTCCTACGAATCAAAGTGTTTAAGTAATTTCTTAGGAAATTAAATCCTCTAAAATTCTTATAGCAATTCTCTATTTCAAATGGGCCCTAAAGATTAATTTCACAAAAAATTTCTTGGTTTTCGTCAATGAACCTGTCAGCCACTTCGGTACAATATTGCTGTCCACGGCCAAACTGGTCAATGTGGTGGGTGGGGCCTTCTGCCTACACACCTTAACCATCTGACATTTTTTTTTCTATTCTTTCCAGTGAACCATCTCACTTGATTGGCTGATAAAGATCGCTCAACAAATTCTCGGTGCCATCCTCTCTTTACAAATCATCTGTCCTGTGATGCATATCGTGCTATGATATCATGCTCTTCCTCCCTTTCTATGAACAAAAAAAGCTGGGCTATTTTATTTCCCTTTGACACCTAGATCTCGTCATTTTCGAAACAAAAATGAAAAGTGTACAGTTTCATCAACAATTGGCCGGCCAAGCGAAACTAAACTAAGATCATGAATAGAATCCGGACAATGGGTCAGGACCCATGGACCCTTTCACAATCCTCTCATCTTAAATATTTTTTTTTAAAAAAATCTACTAAAGTTTAGCTCAACCTTTTTATCCAACCCTCATATTTTGTATGTCAAAAGTTTGAGCCCATTACCACCTCTCCTATAAGACCGCATTAAGTGTTTTTTTTTCCTGAAAAAAAATCCAGAGCGCAACTTATTCATAGTCAAGCTTGTATATAATTAATTAAATTGTGTCCTTTCTCTTCGGTTGCCATATTCTTTTTAATAGATGCAATTTTTTCTTACATATAAGTCACGACAAACGGGCTATAACCTGCTTCATGCATTGACATAGCATGCCATGATAGTGCATGTATGTTAGTAGCTAGGACCTATGTGTCAGTCACATAAAAAAATTAAAAATTAAACACGTCTTATTAACCTGCCTTCCTTTAAAATTGAAAAGTACTCCTCTCTACCTAAGAGGAGAAAAAAATGTTTTTAATATTTATGTGCTACCGTGGTATACTATGTCAACACACGGAGCAGGTTGAAACCGTTTAGACTTGTATGATACCCAAGATAAGTTCATAGATCCAGAATATATTTTGATAGTTCAGGGATCTGGATGACATATTTACACAAGTTTAGAGACTCCCTATATACTTCACTCTTTTTAAAACTACTCGCTCAATTCAAAATATAGCTATTTTATAAAAAAAAATATAGTTGTATTTTGACATAAAGGGAGTATCATGGAGTTTAGTTCACCTTGATTTAAAACAGTTCTATAAAAATAATATGTATGCATTTTTTTGAAAAAGAATCACAATGTTGATAAATGGAATAGTTTCATTCTTCAGAAAGAACGCCCCTACTGCTCCAAATTGAAAATCTGAGAGGCGGCAACCCGTACGTAATAAAACACGACCTCAGAGTAGTCAAACGCAATCTTACCAGTACTGAAGATAACAATTAACAGATGCAATCATGCAATTGCAAGTGTACTTTGCGCACATATAAATATATAATACTACACTAATGACAAAAACAGCAAACATCACCTGGAGTCCGGGACACCCACACGGAAAAAAATTCTATGCGGCAGCGCATACTCGAAGACTCACTCGCCGTTTTTCCCTTAATTAAGCAACGTAGCTGGCGGGTTTGTGGAGACACGCATTGCCTGATGTGTAGCGCAACCGCGACCTTATGCTACGTGTTTTTACAGCGCCATCATGTCCCTATCAACAGGTGTATGCATGCATGACATAATATCTCCTATCTCCACAGTACGTTTGACTATATATATACATCCATTATGTAGATATCAGTAGTATATTGTTATACATATTTGTCTCTTTTGTTATATCAGTTAGCTATTACGACTAGTAGTATTATTATCTCTTAGACAGAATTATTTGATGCTTGAAACATCAAAAATGACTTACACGTAGCAGTATTTTGCTGTCCCAAACGTCGATTGTTTATTGGGTTTGGAGGAATTTCAACCCATAAAAATAAAAAATTAAAGAAATAGAAAGAAATGCACATATCAATCCATAGGAATTTTTCTTTAAGGTTTAAATGGATAATTTAATTACTTTTTTTTGCGTTCTCTCCCTATAACTTGTAGGAAAATAAAATTTCCTTAATTTGGTTTTCCTATATCTCATTCCTACAAACAGATATTAATAGAAATTAATCCTTAGAAATTCTTCTTTTTTAAAACGAATAAGCCCCAAATATTATGCTGTCACACACGACGTGTCTCTAGCAGCAGCAGCAGAAGCAGCAAACAAAAGAAACTGAGAAACTCGCGCACGTCGTGCTGGCTGAGGCTGATGAGCACGGCGGCCCGTACGTCCCAAGGATCAGTATTACGAACTCCTCCGCGTGGACGAAACGCCGTAAATTAAGATCACAAGAGATCGAGCAAATTCAGGTCACTGGCGAATTGCCTTCGCGTGTACGTAGACGTAGTGCACACACGGCCAAAAACTAGCATCACTATACTGTCGCGGTGTCGCGTCACCGTACGTATCTCAACGCTCCAGATAACACCGGCCGGTTTACACACAAATACCGATGATACCACGCGTAACGAACACCTAGAGTCGCTCATACTACTAGAATATGTTTATTATAGAGCTCTAACTGATCAAGTCTCTTTTTCTTAATGAAGTTAATTGATCAACTCTTAAAAATAACTCCGGAATAAAGTCTGATATAGGGCGTGTGGAGTAATCCGAACCTTACTCCACCCCTTTCTAGTTTATTTTTCTAATATTATTTTAGCCCGACAGCCCGCTTTACTTCTCTTCTAACAATATTAGATTGTGTTCAAACTAGAAAGTCATGAATTTCTAAATTCTAAACGGAAACGGGATGGCTCATTAGTACAGTATTAACTTAAGAAACTAAAAAAAAAAGACTAAATGTGACTTTTTTAAGCAACTTTATTATATAAAATTTTTCGAAAAGTGTGTACGTGAAAAACAAAGAAATAGAAGTTGAGAACTTATCGTACCAAACACATCCTTATAAGAGGTTGAGCTAGAGAATTCTACCACATATAGGCTTATATTTAGGCATGCAACTGGGGAGGGTATGGGTAACCATATCCTTACCCATTTCATAATTAGATTATCCATATGGATAATTTATACGTGGGCCTCACATATAGAAATGGCTCAAAAATTATATAAAGTTGCTTCTCTATATAATAATTCATTCCTATGAAATTCAGTCAAATTTGATAAGTTTTATAATGTGAAAACGAGTTTTAAATTTTGTGTCCGAGTTTTACACACATACATGGAAATGAGAAAGGTGGGTAATAATGAGCATTATCCTCCCCTACCCAAAATTAAAATGCGTAATTCCTTTCTACTTATGTCCTCCCCCAAATAGTATGGGTAAGTGTAATTCCTTTCTACTCCCTCGTTTTAGGTTACAAGACGTTTTGATTTTGGTCAAAGTTAAACTGTTTCAAGTTTGATTGACTTTGTAGACAAATTTAGTAATATTTATAATACTAAATTAGTTTCATCAAATCAATAATTGAATATATTTTCATAATAAATTTGTCTTGGGTTAAAAATGCTACTACTTTTTTTTCTACAAATTTGGTGAACTTAAAATAGTTTAATTTTAATAAAGTCAAAACATCTTGTAAACTGAAACGGAGGGAGTACTCATATTCCCTAAATAGGTATAGGTATATAGTGGCAGCCCTAAATATATTCCCCCAAAGGGATCGTCGTGGCGTCGCCCGTCCCCATCAGCAAGCTAGCTAGCTCGCACGTACGCTTCCTTCCGCTTGATCTGCTGCCAACCACGACACGATCACACGATCCCTTTCCCCCACCCCTCTCACCCGCGGAACGCAACACCCACGGCTCCACGCCCCCACCCCCACCCTCTCCCGTGTTCCACCCCGCCCGCGAATCATATCCCACCCAAAAACCGCCACGCCACCGGCGTGTGTGACGGCACTCGGCACACGCGACGCGAAGCGAAATCCCCCGCGCCACGCCAACCAAGCAACTGCGCGAGGCCAGGCCGCCGGCCGAATCGCCCAAAAAACCCACCACTCCATCGCGCGAACCGCCCCAACCCACGCGCGCGAGACAATTCACTTGCCAGTTGCCGCTTTGGCTCTCAGCTCGCCCCGCCCCGCGGCTGCCTGCGATAAAACCAGCCAAAAGCCAAGTCCAGCCGGGGTGGTGCGTGGTGGTGGTGACTGTCACCCAGCTCAGTCAAAGCCAGCCAGCCAGCCACCGCTGCATCATCCCGCCTGTCTGCCTGCGCGCGCCGGCCAGCCGGCCGCCGCCTCGTCTGCTCCGCCGGTCCAGGTTGGGTCCCCCTCTTGACGAGGGGCGGGAGGGAGGGAGCGAATCTGAGGTGGTGGCTATGGGGTCGCCGGGGGCGGGGAGCAGCGGCGGCGGTGGAGGTGGGCATGAGTGCAGCTTCAAGATCCTGCTCATCGGGGACTCCGGCGTCGGCAAGAGCAGCCTCCTCGTCAGCTTCGTCGTCGCCGCCGCCGCCGCCCACCTCGACGACGACATCGCTCCCACCATCGGTACGTACGTACGTGCCCCCCCACATCACTCCCGGACAGATGCAGCCCACCGATCGCCGTCGTAGCTTACCACCACAACGTACACTAGCTGTTCATCCTAGTATAATTCCGCGACGATTCTACCCATCTGTCGGTGCGCCGCCCAAAAATAAATAAATAAATATAAATCCCAGCTTGGCTACGATCTTGATTAGTTCTTTCCTTGGAAATACGCCTGAAATGCAGCTCAAATGTTGGTTCAGAACTTCAGATTTTGTACTCCAATCAGGTAGGGTACTTTGGTCGTTTTAGTACTAGTGCTAGCTACTACTACTAGTAGTTATTGTGTAGCTCAATCAATACAGCGACCAAACTGAATGTGGGCGATCCTAAATGTGGGATGTTCTCCCTTTTCATTTTCTGGTTCAGTTGGACGAGGATAATGGATCAGTGGTAGGTAGAGGGTTAAGGACATTGGGATTTGGTGGACGAACCTTGTCCTTTTTTCTTGTCCTAGCTGTTTTCTTCCTTTGCTCCTATACTGAACAAGGCCCCAGCTTTCTTCTTGTTGGTTGGGAAATTTCGGTCAGTGTAGCCTTACCCCATAGCCCTTCATGATCGGTCTTATGTGTGGTTAATAAATTTGACCAATGCAGAATTTCTAGTTCACTTCTTCTAGTGTATGGTCATGGTTGTCGTTTCACTTGTTTCATGATTTTTGTTCCACACTGGTTGGCAGGAGTGGATTTTAAGATCAAGTTCCTTACGATTGGTGGAAAGAAATTGAAGCTGACAATATGGGATACTGGTGAGTTCATAACTTGGGTTGTATAGAAATGGCCTGCTTTTCGATGATATTTAGCTTCAGATGTGAATATACAATGTTTGGAAAGCCTTTCTGCGCTTTAGTAGTGTAAAGTGCAAACAATTATCATGCAATACTAAGTATAGTTGATGATCTGTCACATGTGGAATGATGGAATTGCTCTTAGTACATGATTATTTTGAGGGGCTAGCAAATGTTTGCTTGGAGTATATTAAGGTTATGAGTGAAACAGAGTTCATGATATGGTTTACGGGCACTTATTCCGTATATCCTACTAGATGTTGTTCTCCATGTTTAGAAACTTTAGCACACGGTCTTTCTTCTAGCAATAAAAGAGGGCCTCAGTAACTGGTTATGCACGCAATAGTTATTTGATTCAGAGGAAGTAGTTGAATTTCCTGTACAGATCTGATGATGATTGGGCATCTTGAGATCTACTAGTACAAGCTATTGCAAACACCAACTAAAGACAATCCAAGAACATCAATAAGTGAGGAACATGCCTAGAATGATTGAGCAACCTATACTCAGTTTTTAAGCCTCAGTTCACTTCTTTGCAGTAACATACTTTGCTTTCCACTAATTTTGACTTTCCATCCTTTTCTGCTGTCATTAGAATTAGAACTTGTTTTTGTGATTGCTTTGCACCTAATATATTTGGTGTTGTCCCTCCATGTTGCACCTGCCCTGTGCTTACATCATTGCTATTGGAGGTTCTGACTCCTGATTCACAGATTTATAGCCCCACCTGTCCGGTTTGTGCCTAAAATATTTTGGTTCATCCTCCCTGGTACCCCCTTCCCTCCCTACCATCTACCATCAGAGATTCCAATATTCCAGATTTGTAGCCCATTACGTTACTTGCTCTAGATGTCTCAGTATTAACCATCTTACCCAGTCCTTCCTTACAACTGCATTGTTGCTGGAAATTTATGAGTTGTCTATAAACAAAATGAACCATGCTATTGTTGAATGGAAAATGGATTACTTTACAGTATTTCCAATATCTCAAATATTCTGACAGCACTATTATGTTGTGTTGCAGCTGGCCAGGAGAGGTTTAGGACAATTACTAGTTCTTACTACAGAGGTGCTCAAGGCATTATTCTAGGTAAATAACAATTTTGTTAGGTAGGATCGATTGCTCAAATTATAAACATGTTGTTCTGCACTGCTGTAATTTTTAAGATCATATCTTGCAGACTTGTCCAGCCTAATAGTGTGATCCTCACTTAAACTTCCAAGTGTTGTAACATATCAATGTTTGTTTCATCTTGAGACGATTTTATGCTGCACCAAAAATTTCTTCTACCTTGACCATCTGTGCGAACTTTGAAAAACCAAAAGTTATAAATTACATGTATAATTCACCACGGTATTTATTTTTTTATTAATGGTGCTTTGAATAGTTTGTGCCTAGGTTGACTATGCAGAAATTGTTTTATGATAATTAACTTGAGAACCGCTGCTATCTGGTCATTTGTGTTCTTGTTTTCATGCTTCAAACTAGATGAACAACTGACGTGATTTTGTTTACTCCTAGTATATGACGTCACGAAGAGAGAAAGCTTCACAAATCTGGCTGAAGTATGGAGTAAGGAAATAGAGTCACACTCATCAAACAAAGACTGCATAAAAATGCTTGTTGGAAACAAAATTGACAAGGTACTATTTGGCCAAAGTAGTTATTTCTTTGAAAAAAAAAGTGATCCTGGCTGTTCCTGAGTTTTAGCTTTTATTTCATTGATTCAAGTTCATTATAGTATGCCCTTTTCAGCCCTTAAGTTCCATCGATTTCATAAAATACTGTTGAACATCTCATGGGAGCATAGTTGATTTTGATGGTTCTATCTTTCAGGAGGATGAAAGAACTGTCACAAGAGAAGAAGGGCTTGCCTTTGCAGAAGAATCTGGATGCCTATTTCTTGAGAGTAGCGCGAAAACACGAGATAATGTTGAGAAGTGTTTTGAAGAACTCGCACTAAAGGTATGCCTAAGAAAGATACCAGCCCCCATAATTTTGGCCTCGTAACACTTGATATACATTTTCTGCATCAACACGAGTATTTAGTTTCCTTTCATCGATAGCACTAAGAGGTTTTGAATTTGAAGATATTTCCAGTTTCTGGTGAAGGTAGCAACTTGAAACAAATGCTATGCTTTTTCCCCCAAAAAATGAATCAATATATTCTTGCCCCCTTCTTGTTGATGATTTTCATCCGTAGTGAGGTATGGAGGCATTTCCAATAAATCCGATGCAGAGCATACACAAATCGTATATGTTCCTTGATTGCTATAATTCGTGATACATGAAAAAGTGTCGAAAATTTCGGTTTCTTGCTGGTTATTTCTAACTGCGAGTAGGCTAGTTTTATATGATGGATGAGTCATAAACAACTCCCGATTTTTTTTTCGATGGCCCAGATTATGGATGTCCCTAGCCTCTTGGAGGAAGGCTCCTCTTCGGTTGTCAAAAGGAACATTCTGAAGCAGAAGCAAGAAAGTCAAGCAAAGCATGGTGGCGGATGCTGTCAATAGGTCATATGGCGTCCCAAAGCAGATTGTGACATTCCAACCCGAGCTGCTGTGTTGTGTTCTGTTTGTAAATGAGTTGTATTTAAATTGTCTGCGAGTAAATAGGGGCGCAAAAAGGGATCAGCTTGTGAGGTTTTTGGAGAGTGATTAACATTGATTTGTACAAAGTACAACATGCTTCCTTTTTTTTTTCTTTCTATTCATTTTTTTTATATCTTCGCCGTAGGAATGTGCTGCTGTCATTTGCTTTTCTAATCCGTGCTAGTCTTTTTCTTCCCCTATTCATCATGAGACAACCGTAGTGAAATTGCCAGAATTATGATGAAGCGGCCGAGAACCTGATTGGTGAATTGCTTTATTTTCTCTAGAAGGATGAGTTTGCCAAGTGCCCTTTTTTTGGAAATCTAAAACCAGTTATTCAATCAAAAAAAAATTACTGCAA
Source organism: Oryza sativa Japonica Group (assembly GCF_034140825.1). Taxonomy (NCBI): domain Eukaryota; kingdom Viridiplantae; phylum Streptophyta; class Magnoliopsida; order Poales; family Poaceae; genus Oryza; species Oryza sativa. The sequence goes on along the minus strand of NC_089044.1, from coordinate 17,359,697 downwards.
CTGCAAGTACAGCGGAAAAGGACGCGAGAATAAGCAATTTCGTGGGTCGTAGTAATTCACTCGTAATCCTCTTTGCTCCGTGGAACTAACTAGTGTTTCACCCTAGTAACGGTGAATGAGATCGGCGAATGCTGCAGGGTTCTTCTCGTAGTGATCGATCTCAGCCTGCAACGCGCAATTTTTTTTTAGAAAAAAAAGCAGATTATTGGGGCCTAGATTATTAACTGGTCGAAGTATGTCAAGAAGACGGAAAAAAGATGATTTTTTCCCTAACCTTTCGTACAGCAATAACGGCAGTGACAAGTTTATCGCCGATCAATTCATGCATGATTTTGTCTGCAGCTAGTGCTTCGACAGATTCCATCAAGTCCTTCGGCATCCTTTTGAGCTTGGAGTTGGAGGCATAACCTGCAGGGTTTGATTCTGCAAAAGATCACAAAACCCATTATACACTTGCAGACGCCCTCTTGGCGAAAATCAAAAGCAAACTATTATTAGACCCGAAAAGGCACACTCGCGAGTATTCAATGGTCAGCAAAGAAGTTGTGAATTTTTCCAGGTTCCAAACCTCATGTTTGCAGGCTAAATACTTGCACTGAAAATCTAAAACTCTCTGAGAGAGACAAAAAAAGAAAAAAATAATGAGAAACTTCGTACCAGTTGGTTCAGGCAACGTAAGGCTTCTCCTGAGTCCATCAATCCCAGCAGCAACTATAGCAGCAAGGCCCAAGTGCGGGTTTGCGCACGCATCGAAGGATTTAATTTCGAAGTTGCTGACGAGATCAAGAGGTATCCCAGGTGGGCATGCAGTTCTCAGTGGAGCCTCCCTGTTCTCCTTCCCCCAGCACTGATATGCACCACTCCATGTGTTTGGCTGAATTCGGTTGTAGCTATACACGAATAATCCAAGGAACATTGTCGTTAAATAGGGGGTGCATGACACAATGATTTGATTTGATTCCTAGCTAATCTGGTATTTATCAAACAAAATATATTGACTTGCCCAGATTCTAGAGAACAAAATGCGTTCACACTCTGTGCTTGTGCAAGATACTGATACCAAATTGAGTTATAAGAATTTTCATCAAATTGAATAGGTAATCTTGTTGCTTTACTATGTACATATATTACCTGTTTGGGTGAGGAGCAGTGAATGCCAAGATTGATGGAAGATGGAGATATACTCCAGCAAGGAAGCTTTCTCCGATTCTTGACATTCCATAGTAATTATATTCACTTGATCCCATGAACACATTCTGATCGAATTCCCATAAACTCAGATGCACATGAGAACCGGATCCAATATCATTCAAGTCAGGTCTGGAAAGTGTCAAGCAAAACAAATTATCAGATACGAGATACTGAAGCCAGAGGTCTCACTTTCCAGAAAGGCAACATACATATAGTTTCAGACTGTAAAACATTGGGATGACAGAGGTAGGAAGTGTTTTTATTTAACTAATTGTAGCTCATTTCTGTGCTCTTTATCCAAAAAATGTTTTTTTTCACAGGTAAAATAGGGTATAGATTAGAGATATGCTGTTTAACATACTCATTTTCAGCTTAAGCAACCTCTATAGTTATTCGTCCATGATCATAACATTGAAGAAACAAAGTTTGTCTAACACATAGGACTTGTATGCAGATAACTGAAAAATTGAACAATATTTATGCTGATCCAACAACTTACTTTGGAAGAAAAGTTGCAAGTAGCCCATGCTTTCGAGCAACTGATTTAATAATCTCACGGGCATATATCAGTTTGTCAGCAGCAAGAGTGCACAACACATACTTCAAGGCTATCTCAAACTGCCCTTTTCCAGATTCAGCATGCAGCTGTTACATTTTTTATTATGGAAAAATGAAGGTGTAACATAGAAATACAATCCATCACCACAACATTGCATATGATGATCCAAAGGTAATCAAATGATAACAAAAGTTTTAGTTCTAAAAGTAGCGCCTAACAAAAATGATAAAACTACTCACCTGCTCAACCACAATTTCCGCCGCTTTAAGAGAAGTATATACTTCTTGCAACACAGATGATGCACCATCGAATGCTGTAGTTGAGCAGTAGGGGGTATTGTCAAATGGGACCCACAGCTCCTTTTCACCACTGAATGATCATTTAATTAGTGAATCGATTGCATATTTGCCATTATCAATTAGCATAAATAACATGGAACTTTTAACATATTAATTTTATAGAGGTGGGAAAAACTGTGTACCTTACTACTTTTTTACGTAGGAAAAATTCATTCTCAAAACCTGCCATCATTGTCTGAAAATGACAAACACCTAAGCATTAGAAGAAAAATAAACGAACCAATAGAATCAACAAGACAAATATACTTCCTGAAGGTATATAAACATAAGTATGGGCTTAGTTACCACATTAAACTCATCTAGCAGAACTTTTGTGACTTTTCTCAAGGTATTTCTGGGACAGTATTCCCAGGCTTCCCCAGGCCTTATATGCATTTCAGCCATTACCATTTCTTCGCGTCTTGACCTTGCACAAACAGCAATCCACCATTATATGATGTTCAGAAGTGACATTATTCAATTAAGAACTAATGCTGCCATAATTAAGTAAACTTTAGTAAACACTAACAAGGATGAAAATAAAAAGTGTCATAATGGGTGAACAGGTGGCCTACTTGAAAAGAGTATCATTGAAATATACATAAAAAATCAAGTTTACCATGGAAGCCTCAATAGTGTTGACATATCCGGCATAAGCCTGATCTCTCCTACACCAGTAAGGTTTGTTCCATCTGCTGGGCCATCAGTAAATGAAGTCATTCCCATCGATGCAAAAGTCAGACCAATACCCTTTTTCCTAGCAATTTCATAAAATCTTCCGGCTGGCACAACCTGAAAATACGATCTTTTGAGCAATAAATAAAATTTAAGAGAACATGTGTAACAGGATAACTTAAAGCCATAAAACTACAAGAAATGGCAAAACCGTGTGTGGTAGGAAAGATATGCTTACGCGGCACCTATGTTGACCTGAAGTATCAATCCAGACGACTCGAACAAAGAGCACATCTTGTTCAGATAATGGTATGCCGTTGTCAGCTATTGCTGTTATCTGACCGACTGACCCGTTGGCAACATTCAACTTGTATAGATACAATGCATTTCGTCTAAATATGTCCTCAACTGCTTCAATAGCTTCTTGAATGCTAAGGTCACCATCTTCACATGCAGCTGAGAGTACACGATAAACAACATCACGTGCCCTCCTTGCACCTGTAAATCAAACTCCATAGTTTTGCACATTTTTTTAAGAGCTTTACTATATAATGACTTTTCACTTAACTTATGGAACAATTATGGCTAAGGAATGTACCTAGGTAATATGTCTCTGGAAAAGCATAACCATCTGTGCTGAACATGACCTAGAAATGATAAAATTAGAAATGTAAAGCATGGCATATCTTCAAAATGGGCAAAAACTAGTTGCAGATATATAAGTGAAAATATTACACTCGTCCAGGTTCTTGCAAAATAGATCAGAATGAAATTCTTTTACAAAGGCACCTTGAGTGAATACTACAATGAGAACTAACATAATGAAAATTAGATGCACTTCAAGCATGTAGGAGGGAAAGAAATTCCCAGACCTCTACTGCAAAATATTGCAGTAATCCTACAAAGCAACAATTGTTAATGGGATTCTGTATTTATCAGTTCTATTATTCATTATCAATAATTTACATGGTATGGTAAAACAGGGGGGGCAATATGATATTGAGTTGCCAGAAAATAAAACACAGTTCAGCTTTCCATAAATCAGTGGAACATACAGGTAAAATGTGGACTGTTTCAATAACCTCAAAAAAAAAAAGGAAGCAATTATCCAGAAGACAGAGATTTTACCTTCTTTATGGGAGCTAGCTCAAGGAGCTCTTTAATTGATGATGTCATTCCTTGAACACTAAGTTTTGGAATTGCCAAGCCAAAATCAAGGTATACCTGTTTGTTTTAAACAATTAAAACATAAAGTCCATCAAAGGCAATGCATAAGTCATCAATCATATAAGGATCCCACCTGGGAGTACACTGATGCTAGATATGATGCTTCCTTTGAAAATGGATAAGAGGCATGTAAAAGAACAATTTGGCACTTAGAGAATCTTGTGTCCTCAAGAACAGCACGCAGATGGAGAGGGTTGCACTTTCGCAAGTCCAGGTCCTTATCTCCAAATCTGAAAAAGGGTGGAAATTAATTGAAATATTGAAAGTTTAAAACAGAATAATCATATTTTAGGATTAAAATGTTGTCATCACCCTGTGTGAATCTGCATTGGCAGGTGATATGATACAGCAATTTCAAGACTGCAAGTAAATAGATAGTCAATCAGGTTCTTATTTGTAATCCGAAGAGGCCTCTGACCTGAAAAGGATAAAATAGTCCAGGTGTATAAAATATTGATGGATCCAACAATGTGTTCTCACTCTCTCCTCTCTCTCTCCGCAAAAAAATACATTACCTGATAACTCCTTACGTAGTCCATCCTCTGCATCTGTCTTGCTAATATTTGGATCAATCTCTAAGCCACTTCTATATGCAGCTATACTTTTCAATCCAACAATTTTGTTGGCAACTGTGATAAATTAGTTAAGGAAATCAATACATTCTAAAACAGTATACAACAAGAACTATCCACTGCGCCTGAAAACAAATACTGGGGAGGATATGATTTCAGCTTAGTGACAAAAATTTCAGTAAAAGAGTCAAGTGTCCAGCTTGATGCGCTGAATGATTCCTGAAAAAAGTTTATTACTCATAGATGCTAACAGAATTATGAAAGCTGACAAACTTTGTAAAATGGAGAAAAGGTACAACTTTGGAGAAAATAGACAGGTCAGAACGATAAAAAAAATGCACTCACATCATTAATAATTGTTTCTGCCAGCTTTTCAATCCTCAGAATTCTGCCAACTGTAGGAGCAAACGCCTTGTGTGCCTCCAGTTCAAGCATCTTGTCAAAGTCTATGCCATCATCTATAAGAATTGCAGATAAGTTGGCAGCCTTGAAGCACTTTGAGCTTATAGACGACAACCCTTCAGCCCTTCTGAACTCCTCCACCTTCTCAAGTGAAGCTTCACAGTTGTACAATGCAGCGATGTCCCTCAGGCTTCTCTGCATTTCACGACGTTCCAAACGATCTAATGAGCTTCTAAAAACCATACTCTTAGTTGCAACGAAACAACTACGAATACAGCATTACGAAAGCAAGAATGTACTAGCAACATTTGCAGGTTGGAACAAACAGAGAGCTACGACTCATATACAGCATCCTAACACTGCACAGAGTACAGACAAAAGTGGTCCACATGACCACATCACATGCATGCATGCCGGCATGGACACCTGCTGAAACGCACATAATTTCTCAGACAGAAGTAGAACAGTGAAGCAGTGAACCATGCCGAAATGGCCCAGTAACTCCTCTCATGTGTCATGGACCCTAGCAACGTTTCCATTCCATTGCTCGCATCGCACGCCTCGGTGCCCACATCCACCACCACTGAGCTCTCCTTGACAGGGCAAAGAGACGAGACAAAAAAAAGGCGTGTACTACTCAACAGTGCTGCTACTATGGGAAATTGGCAAAGCCGACATAAAGCCTGTGGCCTCTGCCATGCCACCAGTTAAAAGAGAAGGACGGATTCCGCATATTCCACTATAAACCACATCGCCAATCTCGGTAATAAAATGGATCATGGAGACGATAAAGTTCGCATTCCGTTTTCATTTCTGCCCTGAAACTACTCTCCGAAATCCACCAGTGGTGGCGGTGGTGGTGGACTGGTGGTTGCAGTTCTGAACCTGAGTTGAACACAAATTTCTCTCGGAAAAAATTCATTGGATTAAGACAGAATTACTGTTGACTCGGCTTTCGGAGTAACCAAATCCAGTGAAATACAGTGATTCATTTTTTTTTCAGATGACAACAGTAAATTTTCACTGCAAAAATTATCTGCATCACTCAACAGTGTATATATTTTTTATTTTGCAAATGAAAACTCTGCAGCCGACTCAATCTAGCACACACTGTTACGCGAACTAGTCTGACGAACAGAGTAGGGGAAGCGCACAAGTCGTAGCCGTCGCGATCTCGAGCAGCACACGGAAGTAAGCGGCGTAGGCGACCCAACGGGGCCGTGCGGATAAACGGAGCTGAGAACTGCATGTGTACCTTGAAGGAGAGGGTGTGGGGAGCGAGGGCGAGGGCGTCGGCGGCGTCGGCCTCGGAGAAGCAGCGGAGGAAGGGGAACGCGGAGCCGTCGGCGACGAGGTTGTGCGCGTGCGCGTCCACCGCCGCCGCCTCCTCCGCCGCGCGCCGCAGCGCCGCGTACTTGGACTCCATCTCCATCTCCGCCGGGCTCCGGCTCCGGCGGTCGTCGTCGGTGGCCGCCTCGCCGCCGCTCGCTCACTCGCTCGGTGTCTCGAGGATTTTTTTTTTTTTGTTTTGTTTTTAAGAAATTTTTTTTTCTCTCGCTTCGTTTGACCGCGCGGAATTTGCAACGCGGCCACACGGGGCGTGGGGTTTTTATAAGCGGGGCGGCACGAGAGTGGAGGAGGGGCGCTGCCTGCGGGGCACGTGCACCGCAACTGTCCGCTTCGGCTAGTGGGTTAGTGGTGACCGGTCACCGGTGAGCGTCGCAGTTTGATTGGCTGGCTGCCTGGCATGTGGGTCCGGTTTGTCAGTTGTCACTCGGGGGTTGCGTGGGGTTATAATCTAAAGTAATGAAAAAACTAAAGGTGTTCATCACCTAGATGTGCCACGTCATGGGAAAATTAGAACCGTTGGATGCAGCCAGATATTGAACAACAGCCGTTTATTCTCAAAATAACCAAAAGAAAAAGCATGGTCAAGGGACTTCGGAAGTCAACTGGAAGACTCGTGAATCCACCACGGCAATATCCGAAGGTCCGCCAATATTAAAAGCCCATGTGTCCAGCGCGATATATAGGGCATCACGGATATAGCCCAAAATAAAAGAAAAAGTCGAATTTCATGGATATCTCTTTTAATGAACGAAAAATGTTTATTCCTTCCATCATTGAGCCACGTATACTTATATAGCATGAACCTTTGAATTTGGTGTGAACGGTTGGATTAATAATGAAGATCGTTGGAAGAGTCAGGAGACTTCCATCGGAGAGATGAAACAGAAAAGACAAAAGTAATAAAAATCCATTCATGGGGTACCGTTAAGTAAGAGAAATAAAGAAACAACACAGTTAAACTTAATTAAAATAAAAGCTACTAAATAATAGTAAAAAGAGCACTATAATAACTCAAAATAAATCATCGTATTCTTTGCCCACCTAACAACATTTAAATATCTTCCACTAACAACATGGTACTCTAACTCCTAATATTATCACAGCGTATATCTTTAGTATATAATACCTGTAAATCTCACTCTTTGGCAAAACTTAAATATAGTAGTTCCAATAGCTGTAATTACCTAATTAAATTCTAACATATATAATTATTACAAACGATATGCATTTAAAAATGCAAGTCATAGTCCCAATTATTATAGATCTAATTACCTAATTAAATTTTAACATATATAAATGATCGGATTTGTTAGAAAACTTCCACAAATTTTTTGCCCCTAAAACTTTCAGATTTGTCACCATCGGATCGCCTCGAGATTTGTGTATGAAGAAAAAAAATTGTTACAACTAATTTTTCACACATGTCACGTCTAACCAAATCATAGTTGAATACAAGTTTTATATAAGTTATATCGTAGTTACTAATACAATTACAGTGTAGTTACAATGTAATTATACTTCAATTATACTATAGTTACATATCAAAGTTTTTGACTCAAAAAATTTACGATAATTTTTTAGGTATTCCCATGAATGATACTTACCGTTACCGTTACATATAAAAGTGCAAGTCATAGTCGTATGAATGTACGACTTAATTGGCTAGTATGAAGAATGTACGACTTAATTGGCTAGTATGAAACGGAGGAAATATATGAGAGTAAATAGGTAGATCGTTCTTAAACAACTTTCGAAGATAGGAGCAACTATAACCGAAGATTTAAAGGCTTGAGATTTGCCCGCAACTATCACTATCACTTGTGGTAGCAACAGTGATGATGAATCTCTACGATTAGTGACAGACTGACTGAGCACTGCGGTTTGTTGTGGCGGTTGGGTTGGTCTGCTGTTATGTACTCCCTCCGTCCAAAAAAACCAACCTCGTACTAACATGTGACATGTTATGGGGTTCTTTTCTTCTAAAGATGAAATGTGGATGAAGATTAATTTTTTTACATAAAACGAGGTGGTATTAACGTATGATTGATTGAATTTTAATTATTACAAACTTGAAAAGTAGATTAATATAATATTTTAGAGCAACTTTCATATAGAAAATTTTCACATGAAACACACCGTTTAACAGTTTGAAAAGCGTGCCACGGAAATTATTCTTGGAGAAAAGAACGGTAACGAGGTTAGCTTCTTTTATGAGGGAGGGAGTAGGTCCAAGATAGCATTTGGGATTGAGTGGATGAAGAGAACCATTGCCATGAGATAGATAGTTTGCATGAATTATTCTGTTTTCTTTTTTACAAGTTTATAGTTAGTCACTGTAGCTTTTAATTACTCAATCGAAATCACACCCCAAGTAAAAAAAAACAGCTGACGTGACATTATGACGACGTGAGAGTTATGCATTACTATGGAAAGAAGAGGGTTCAGGCTAAATTATGCCACATCATATTTCTGACCAAATGGAACAGGGCCAGGTTAGGTACGTACTCCCTCCGTCCCATAATATATGAAATTTTAAGTTTTTACTTACAACATTTGACCACTCGTCTTATTTAAATTTTTTTGAAATTATTATTTATTTTATTTGTGACTTACTTTATTATCTACAGTATTTTAAGCACAACTTTTTATTTTTAATATTTTTTAAAAAATTGAATAACACGAATGGTCAAACGTTACAAACAAAAACTTAAAATCCCTAATACTGTGGGACGGAGGGAGTAAATGCAAAATGCATTATCCCCAGGCCGTTGGCTAACGAAACCGACGCGTATGGTTCTTGTCGGTGATAATAAGGTTGATTGCAGCATGTACCTGCTTTTGATCGAGTTACTGATTTGGAACTAACGATCGATCAAGCTCAGATATTTTGGGACTGGACGGCACTCCAAACCCATTTAAGGAAGCTTGTTTGCGCGTCACACTCCATAGCTGCCAAGATGTCTGCACTCGGAGTCTGGACTCTGGACGTACTACACCATCCGCTCTTTAAAAAAAATAGATGTGATCCCTCGTAATATAACGAATCTACGAATCTGGATATTGTCTAAATTCATTGTATTAGAAGAGATCACAATCCTATTTAGATTAAGTTTTTTTAGGGAGAGAGTAAGTCTCAAATCTCAACAGGGGAATAGGTTAGCCCAATCATTTCGCTTATACCGATCTTTTTGATAGTTCAAAGGCAACGAACAATTTTATATTATAATTGATGATCACAGTGTTGAAAAAAAAACACAATTCAGATATGTATAATGTACTTTAGGCTTTTAACACCTAAACTTTTGTGTGTAGATCATTATGACAAATTAAAGAAAAACAGACTAATTTGATTTTGACCTTTAATCCAGCCTCAGCGATGGTGATTGCCTGATTGGTGGTGAGAGTGTATAAATGAACTGGTGAAATATTAGCTTTTGTACTAATTCTGTTGCGCCAGATCTCAGAGATAAGTGCAATGCATCATGCACTTTGCAAGTTATTAGTATTTTCTCCGTTTTATATTATAAGATTTTCTAGCATTATCACATTCATATATATGTAAATAAATCTAGACACACACACACACACACATATATATATATATATATATATATATATATATATATATATATATATATATATATATATATATATATATATATATATATATATATATATATATATATATATATATATATATGTTTAGTTCCTCTGTTTTAAAATATGAAACGGACGAATTTAGTAGTTAGTTCCACTGTTAATTCACTTACTCCCTCTGTCTCATAACATAGCAACCTATGACCGGATGTGATATTTCATAGTACAACGAATCTGGACATGTATCTGTCCAGATTCGTTGTCCTATAAAATATCTCGTCCGATTCTTGATTGCTATATTATGAGACGGAGGGAGTAACATGCATCTTACTATCTTAGGGCATGTTCACTTTGATACCATTTTCAACCATACTAATAAATCCTGGTAAAATTTTGGCAATATTGACATGTTGCCAAAATTTTGGTATTGCCAGGTTTATTTTGGCTACAGTCTGAATATGCCCTTGATTATGCAATAATGCTGTACACGTACGCTAGTTAGTACTTTAGTAGTGCTGGAACCAGCACGTACGTGCGCTCCCGTGGCCCGTCGACGTCCCTCCCAGCAAAGCATGGGAAAACGATCGAGCTAGCATAGATCAATGCATCAACTATCGATCAGCAAGTATACATGAACACATGACATTATGTTGCAAGTTGCAACCACCTAAATAGACCAAATTAAATGGAAAATTTAATTTCCTTGTGCTCTTTAATTACAGTTGCATTGCGCAGCATCAACGATCGATCGATGCCTAGACGGATTGGCTGTTGTATTTTTTTTAGATAATGGAATATAACATCTCGGTCTTTACTCAAGAGAGTTACAGCCAATTATTATAGAGAAGCACCTAAACAAGAATGTAGTTCAACAAATCATTGAAAACACCCAATGAACAAAATAAGTAACGAATCTAAAATAAGGAGAACACATTATTGAAGTCTATTTGTGAATCTCCAACCATAATTGATAAAAAGTTGCATAATTATCGTCTCAAGTTTGCAACATGCAACTTGTTTATACCCAAATTTGGCACCTATGGACGAAATAGGGGAAAATTGCCAAAGTTTAGAAAGTGACGGGTTTCCTTCACAGGGCCGATCAGACCACAGGTGTGTGGGCGGTCTGACCGGCCAGTAGGGCCGGTCTGACCGCAGGTATGTGGGCGGTCAGACCGTCAGGGTCCGAGTCCGAGTATGTTTTCGTCGGGTCTCGGGTTTCCTTGCTCGGAAAGGCATGTTTCGAGTTTCCTTTAATTTCTATCCCGAGTTGGACGTGGAGAAGGGCCTGTAGAGGGCAAGACCAACCCCTATTTAAGGGACAAGGCCGGTTCATTGTAAAACCCCCGAATATAATCTATTTGAATCGTTCTTTTACTATGTTTTCTATTTTACCCTAGTTTAGTCCATCTTTGTCGGTTTGCGCCGTAAACCATCCGCCGCTGCTGCGAGAGTGCGACACCTCTTTGTAGGTTTGTCTTGGAAACCTTCCGTTTTGCCCACGAGATGGGTAGTTATCCTCATATCGATTTAAATCGGCCTAGGGGCTGATTTTGATCTCTAAATCGGCTCCGCTAGCCGGTTTAGCTGTTTTTCTCCAAAACCCATCTTAATTTGGCCCTTTAGCTAGATCGAGGTGGTTGGCGACTCTAGGATCACCGCAAGGCGTTTAGGTGCTACGATCGTGCTTGTCGACTTGTCACAAAAAGTTGCCAACATAACTTTTATAAACTCTCGGTTTTCTTCAAACTTTTGTGGTTGCCCCGGTATCGGAGATGGATTGGCTATTGTATACGTACTATGTGTACTTATACCAAAAGCCGAATTGCCAATCGAGCTGCATGCCACGCACTGTGTGTGTGTTGGCAACACCTGACCGACCGATCCATGTTCCGTGATCGATCGGTGTGCGTGCAGTGTGCAGTGCAGTCCAGGGCAGCCGGTGGGGCAAAAAGGGCGTGAAATAATAGGGATGAGATCGTGCGTTTGCACGCACGCACGGTAGGAGGAGTACGTACTGTTGGTGAATCCGCATCGCACTAACAGTTCGCGCGCGCGGCGGAGGAGATTCCTACGCACTACGCAGCCTTTTTTATATCGTAAAGGTTGAGCATCACCAACAGAACGTGAATAATTCACCTTCAAAATTTTGTTATTGGGTTTTCTAAATTAAAAATAAGAAGTGAAAATATATCTCTCTCCAAGAGAAAGTCTCAATTTAATTTCAAAAACTAAAAGTAAGCACTACTGTTGAACTACCAACCGAAATAACTATTTTTCCATTGACCCGGCGCGGAAAAAGATCGTTCCTCCACCCAGCCCACGCGCGGGAAGAAAAAGAAGCTAATGGGTATGAGAGATTAGAATTGGGAGATGTGGCGTCGTTCCTCCTCAAACGAAGAGAGTGATGGATGTGGTGATGAGGTTTCCAAAATATCATAATAGGATTTGTTGGAGGTATTATTTTTCACTAAAATCCAAAAAATCAGGATTGGGGATGGAATAAAAGCACTGTTGGTGATGCTAAGGGCGTTGCCATGCACCGACCATTACCAGGGAGGCGCGCGCGTTGTGTTGCGGCAGTTGCACACGCCCCGCTGTACGTGCGTGCGAGAGAGATCGACTGAAATCACGAGTGTTTCGCTAACTCGTACCGTCGTGCGGCGTCGCGTGGAGAGATCACTCTCTTATATCCAAAATGATTTAAAGGAGGAGATATGACTTATAGGGTATGTCACATTTTATACGAAGATGAATTATTTTGAGACGGAGAGAGTAGACAGCCGAGACTGGATTGTAATTTGCTGAGACGACAACCGGCATGGCGGCAGCAAATTACAGAGTCTTACCTATGTGCGGCGCGCATGCACGTTCATTGTACGGTGGGCCGTGGAGGTGCACGTACGGGCTTCTAAAGTCGTGCGATGATATAATTGACTTTGTATGATCTTTTTCCAAAGTCGTTGGTTTTAAGGATTTTTTTCCCTGCGAGTTGTATAACCGTCCGTGCAATCATAATCCATTTCCAGGTAATTGCAATCGTAATCCATTTCCAAAAAAAACCAATTTTGGAGGAGTGGGGATATTACATCTCCTATATAGAACAAAAGGTTCAGTCTTTTTTAAATGGAGTGAGTATGTACTGTGCTACTTTACAAAAAGAATTCAGTATATTCATTTGGCAAAATTCAGTGTTATCTTCATTTCGGTCAATTAAGCAGGCCAATACTGGGCCATATGATGGCTGAAAAATATATACTTACTCCATTTCATATTATAAGTTATTTGATCTTTTCTTAGTCAAAGTTTTTTTAAGATTTAATCAAATTTATGAAAAAAGATAACATCTACAACACTAAATAAGTTTTACTAAATTTAACATTGAATATATTTTGATAATATGTTTCTTTTATTTATATTGAAAATGTTACTCTATGTTTCTACAAATTTAGTTAAATTTAAAGAAGTTTAACTAAAAAAGTCAAATGACTTATAATATGATAAAACGGAGGGAGTACATGTTTTGCTTCGACAATAACAATCCTTGATGCCCTGCAAACATGTTAACACCAAAACATTTCCCTTCCCATGGCACACAAGTCACAAGTCTCCGTTTTCGTTTCAAAAAGATCTTACTTCCTCCGTTTCACATTGTAAGTCATTTTAGCATTTTCCACATTCATATTCATTTAATGAATCTAGATAAATATATAAGTCTAGATTCATTAACATCAATATGAATGTAGGAAATACTAGAATGACTTACATTGTGAAACAGAGGGAGTAGATAAGTATCCAGAAACAAGATCTGGTCCACTAACCGGACGCGGTCTGGGCCATTATATTATGGGCCCATTATAGGCCTATATAATGGCATATATTAGGAATAAGTTCACTTAGACTCCCTTAATTAGCGACCGAATCTAATTTACATCTCGACCTCCAACTATTAAAACTTCCTTGATGGTTTTGGAGGACGGTTTCGCTGATGTGGCACCCACGTGGCAATGTTGGCCTTGTCTGTGGTGTGCACGTGGCACTCAGGTGACATTAGAATTAAAAACTTTCAACTCATTCTAAAACTTTTAATTTAAAATTTAAGAAATTTTAACTCAAAATTCAAAAACTTTCACCTCAAAGTTTAAAACCTCCAACCCAAATTTTAAAACTTTGAGTTTGATTTTTTTAATTTCAACTCAAATTTAAAACTTTCAATTTAACTTTTTAAAACTTTTAACTCAATTGTTTATATATCATTTTATTATAAAAATGCTAAACATGGATTAGTAATGTTATTAATACCTAGAAGGAATTAGCGGCGGGAGGTGAGGCGTGCCGCGCGCTAGGATCGTGCGCTTGTTTGCGATCTGGCTCACACATTAGGAAGCCCCTAAGAGCATCATCAACAGCATCTTGATATCATTTCCTACATTAGGAAGCCCCTAAGAGCATCACCAACAGCATCTTAATATCATTCCCTATCTGGTATTTTGGGGATTTTTTTTTTGTTAAAAATTACTTCCAACAGATTTCCATAACTAAAATTTTTTGGGATATAATTTTAGAATGCTCTTGATGATTCTCTAATAAACGGGAACATATCTCCCTTAACTGCATGACGTCAAAGCGCCAAAAAGTAGTATAAAGAACATGCAGCCTGATAGATGGATAACATAAGGACATAACATGCAATGCAATGAACCAGACAGAACCCTGAAGATGTCGAAATGGAGAGCCACCGGTGGAATATTAGTACTATGACGTAGGCTAGTAGCAAATCAACCATACTGGACATGGTGGGCATGCAAATCGAACTCTAGCTAACCGATGAACAAAATGGCTAATCGTGGAAAATCAAGGGTGGCCTTGGGCAGCTTGAAAAGGAACAAAATGCAGATCCAGCAGGTAACTGGCCAAAAGAAAGAAAGAAATAGCAACTGAGTCTTTCGGCGGTTGGCCCCAACCATGAAGCTGTGGCTGTGTTTAGTTTCACATCAAAAATAGAAGTTTGAAGAAATTGGAACGATGTGACGGAAAAGTTGGAAGTTTGTGTGTGTATAAAAGTTCAATGTGACGGAAAAGTTAAAAGTTTGAAGAAAAAAATTGGAATCTAAACAGGGCCTGAATAATCAACAATTTAATACAACTATAGAAATAGCCCAAAAATAGTGAATTTTCCTATTGCTTGCTTCATTGTCATCCTCCTAAGGATTGAAAGGGAGATGAATAGAGTGCTTGGTAGGACATGATAATTTAAAGCACAAAACTCCCAAATGGAATAAGATGCATTCGATCCATTATCTTCACAAAGATCAAGAGTAGTTCATTTCAACGTTCCAGATTTGACATCACAAACATTTGTGTTATTATGTTTTCAGCTCACACAAGAAAGGTATACATGCACTTTCTCTCCACAGAACAGAAGGCAAAATGATGTGTGCACTAACTCAGCATATATAGCAAGCCTTCAGTAACTGGTAACCTGATATTAATCGTAAGTTCTTCAATTTCCTAAAAGAAAAAAAAAACCTTCAGTTTTCAAACACTGATGGTTGGTTTCAATTTCTCAGGCCAGGTGTACTGACCTTCATGCTAAACTAAACTGATTTTACATCAAAGTACAATAAGTACTAAAATCAGTAGATGATGAATACCTCAGAATAGAGGCTTAACATGGTAACATTGAGCAAATTTCTTGTTTAAGCAATTAGTACAAACTACAAAGTGCCGATGCATGAATTCAACAAACTAATGTGTTCTGGGTGATAAAATACAACAACAGTGTCCTGCAGAAACACTCATATGAACTAGCTAGCTACAACAAAGCCATATGTGCTTAAGATACACGGTAGTTCAAAAATATTATATCAAGCACAACATTTGAGACTCAGCGCACATAATTCACGAGATGTTCATGAGGAAGCAGGGCATGTATTGACACCATTCTTGCAATCACGAGTAAGATCACTGAATGTCTCCAATTTCCTCTTCCCCCGAAGGAACACCTCAGTGTCAACTGCAACCCTCATGTATCCATCGAATTCAACAGCATTACCATTGCTCAGCTCCTTTGTTTCAGTGTACCACTCGCTGTTCTCATCCCATAAATCCTTGAAGTCATCCAGGAAGTGTGTTCGATACTTACCCTTCATTGGGTCAAAGAATGATTTATCGGGTTCATTGGTTGCAATGTACAAATGCCGGCCAGCACCGACCTTATCATTAAGTGTCGTAAGGAGACTATCTGGAGAAGTATCTCTATCAAGATTTGGCCACAACTGTTTGTTCTGGGCTTTCTCCCCCCTCACAACATGGACTGAATCAAAGTCCCAATCCATCCGGGAGGAAATGGCAGACACGATCTCCATCAATCGACGCGATTTCCACAATAAATACCATGGGCGCTTGATCACTGCCTCCGTCTCACCCTCACATACACGAGACCAGAAGTTATCAGGCTCAACATTCCCAAACTTCCTCATGATCAGTGTGTCCTTGACGTCACGAAGTTGCATCGGGGTCACCTTGATGTCTTCAGTGTAGTGATTCTTCAGTCTATCCTTCTTGTGCCACTTCCCCCAATCTGTCCAGAACTGGCTCTGGTCAATGACCGATGCTGATTGCTTCAAGTGCTCAAAATCAAAGTAGAGCCTAAAATCTCTCTCTTCATCCTTGCCACTTGAAGTATACCGTGAATTGAGGCACACATTAAGGTCCATAACAAGTGTCCGGTTCAAGTACTGTGCCTCACCAAGTGCACACAAGAATCCCCAAACGTAGTGGTTCATGCTCTTGCATCTCTCACCACCGCCCATGTAGATGAGATACTTTCCGCGGCTGAATTCAGACTCAGATTCGACCACCGGTAAATTGTCATTGACAGCTTCACCGACAACTAGCTCCGGCTCGGAGGCGGCCGTGGTGTCTGCATTGGCAGCGTTCTCATCGAGCCTCATCTGCGTCTTGGCCGGCACAAAGTCGGTGACCGGTGCCTCGCGCTTGCCCTTCTTCCCCTTCTTGCCCTTGCGGCGGCCGCTGCGCTTGGCGCCGGTGCCGGAGTGGTACTCGCCCACATTGCCGACGACGAGGTTGCAGGTGTTGACGTCGCGGGTGAGCGTGAAGCGGCGGTAGTCCTTGTAGTAGGTGGTGCGGCCGTTGGTGTCCTCGGCGGGGCGGAAGCGCCATGCGAGGTCGCACTCCATGGGGCTCCCCGGCACGGCGACGGGGCGGCCGAAGCGGTAGAAGTGGAGGTCGGAGAACTTCTCGATCGCCGTGCGCATGAGCAGGTTGAAGAGATCCTTGTCCCCCGTGCAGTCCACCGGCGCCTCCGTGTCGCAGGAGACCGCCTCGACGATGGGGTTCTCCTCCGCCGCGGCGCCCGCGTCCGAGCTGGCGTCGGTGTCAACGGTGACGGCCCGCTCCGCCCCCGACGACTCCTCCTTGGTCGCGACGTCCTCGAGCTTGATGAACGGGACGGCCTCGGCGACGACGGTGGCCTCCGCGGCGGCGGCGGCATCGGAGGAGTTGGCGCCGATGGCGGCGGCGAAGTCCTCGCCGGTGCGGAGGACGGAGTCGTCGGCGAGGAAGGTGGAGTTGGAGGTGGCGGAGGTGAGGAACGCGGTGAGCTGGTGCGATGAGGGGTGGAGGAGCGGGTCGTCGGGGCTGTGGACCGCGGCGAGGAGGGTGAAGGCGAGGACGGCCGCCACGAAGAGCGCGAAGAGGAGGTTGCCCCCGGAGCGCAGCGCGGCGCGCAGGTCGATCCCGATCCCGGTCCCGGTCCCGGCGCCGCCGCGCCACCGCGCCGCGGACAGCGCCCCCGCCCGGCCCAGCATTCCGCCGCCCGGATCTGGCCGCCGCGGCGAGGGGGGAAGAGTGGGGGAGTGAGAGCGAGGTGGGGATCTGGGAGTGGGAGGAGTCGCCGACAAGGCGAGGGTGCGTGCGGCTTACTCCAGTGTTGGTGTTTTTTTACTGGGGAATGTGGCCGCGGTTGCTTGCGGTGGTCGCCGGCGATGGGCGGTGTCGGATGGCCCGTTGACTGGGGTGGCCCGGGAATTGCGGTCTGTTGTTGTGGGCTTTCATGGGCCGGAATTTCGCTTCTTTTTTTTGAATAAGTTCACATGACGTCCCTCAACTTTACGTCGAGTCTAGCTGATATCCCCAGTCCACAATATCAGAAATCTATACCCCTCAACTATCACAAACCGTGCAAAAAAAAAAAAAAAGGTCCTGAGACATTATTGACTCAGTTTTTCCTAGGTTGCGCTGACGTGGCATTACGTGGACCCCACAATTTAGCGTCCTCTATTCTCTTCTCTTCTTTTTCTTCTTCTTCTTCTTCTTCTTCTTCTCTTTTCTCTCCTCTTTTCTTTCATCTCCTCTCTTCTCTACTTCACCAAGACTGAGAGGCCAGCGGGCAAAGCAGGCAGGGGGCGGCGCGGCTATGACTATGAGTACAAAAGAAACAACAGTAAATTTAATAATCCTCAGGTTTCTAAACGATAATTAGATTCACATTTAAGCCGCAGTTGTGCTGCTCTTCTCTCTTGCGTGAATTTCATCAAGCATGTTTCTGGCTAGCGGCGAGATCCTAGCCTCCAACTCCTAGAAGTCCACCTATACCTCCGCCGCCTCTGTCTTGAAGCCCAGCTTTTCATCCCCCTTACATGTACTCGTCCACCTCGTAGCCTCCTATCCTTACCACCGCCTCATACACCCTCCACGTCGCATGCGCCCTCCCCTTCACCACCAACGCGTCAGCTTGTACAAGTCCTCCTCCCCCTCCACGAACCTGCCGCCTTGCTCATTCTCCTCCAGGAACGCCTCCACGAGCGCATCCACAGGGGCGGCGGCGCCGTCCTCGATTATCGGCGAGGAGGACACGAACGTGGCATAGATGGCCAGGTCGGCGTGGTACCAAGGTTCGGCACGATGGACCAGTAGCCATGACGCTGGAGCTCGGCCATGTGGCGAGGAGGTCGCTCTTGAGGAGGCGGCCGAGGAGCGGTCAGAGGAGGTGAGGCGCTTGAGGGATTGCACGGCGAGGATGGCCTTCGTGTAGTGGGAGCGGCCGCACTGGATTGCGCCATGGTTGTCGCACGGGCCACAGGTGATGCGCCCCGCCCCCTTCTTGCTTTGCTCACTGCGCCGCTCGCCGCTGCACTCGCCCGCTGCCCCTGCCTGCTTCGCCTTCTGCCTGCCCCCGCCCTGCCAATCTCGCTGAAGAAGAGAAGAGAGGAGACAAAAGGAAAGAGTAGAGAAAAGAGAAGAAGAAAAGAGAAAAAAAAGAAGAGAAGAGAAGTGAAGTGAAGATATGACACTGACATATGGTGCCCACTATATGCCACGTCTGTGAAACCGAGGAAAAATTGAGTCAATATTATCTCGGGACCTTTTTTTTTTCACACGGCTTGTAATAGTATAGGAGTAGAGATTTATGGTATTGCGGATTCCAAATTTGATCACCGTCATAGCCATCATAGTCGATCCAACGGAAACATAAACATCGAGGACACTTCACCAATATGAAACATCCAGTGTGAGCCACCAAGTAAATCGTGACTCATCTTACCAATCAACGACTCATCTTACCAATCAAATAAAAAGTTAACTTATCTTGTACATACAACTATTTTTCTTTATAAACGACCTCGTGCTAAAAACATACTACCTCCTTTCTTAATATACGACGCTAACGCTGTTGACTTTTTACATACTACTCATACTATTAAAAAAATTAAGTAAATATTTTTTTCTTGATTTATCACTAAAGTAACTTTGAGCATTACTTATAATTTTTAAGATTTATATAAATTTTTTAATAAAACAAATGATCAAAGATTGTGAAAAAAATCAGCAGTATCTTGCTCCCTCCGTCCCATAAAAAATAAATCTATGACCGGATGTGATATATATGTATTGCTAGATTTATAGTATTAGGTTGGTATTTTATGGGACGGAGGGAGTAAATGACTATATCGGACCTTCCAATTGGATTTTACCCAACCGAGAGAGTTACTGTGAAATTTACCCCGGCGAGAAACTGTGGAGGCTGAAGGGGCAATCAGCCAAACAAGTAGGCAGTTGGCAGAGTGGACGGGAGACGGGAGGGAGGCCACCATGGAGAGCTCGCCGCCGCCGCCGCCGCCGACCATCACCGTCCAGGTCAAGTTCGGCGGCCGCACGATCCCGGTGGAGGTCCCGGCCGCCGCCACCGCCGCCGACCTGAAGCGCCTCCTCCAGCCGCTCACCAACGTCCTCCCCCGCGGCCAGAGGCTCATCTGCAAAGGCACCCGATTCCCCCTCCCCCACCCAAACCCTTGACCTCCTCCTGACCGCCAATCTGCTTCCGATTATAGGTTTTGGATACTTATCGTTCTCTTGATGTGGTTGCAGGGAAAGTTCTGGCGGATGCCGCCAGCCTGAGCTCGATGCAGGTGGTGAACGGATCCAAGGTCATGCTCATGGCCTCGCAGGGGCTCCATCAGGGGGTAAATTAAATTAACCGCCTCATCTTTAGTGTTTTTAGCAATTAGCTCCTTTTGGAATGTGGTGAGGTACAGTTTGATTTGAGGGAGCCTTTTGTGGTTGCCGAAGTTGAATGACGATCAGAATTCGTTTTGTAGGTGCCTCCATATGTTAATTAGCTTGATTTTTTACTCCGATTCGACACCATTTCCTCTTAATATTGAGATTCGTGAACTGTGATGTTTGGGGTAAATGGCTGAATAGTTTGTAGTACTGTCATATCCTTGACCCAACCGCACCTCAAGGCAGGATTGCCTATATGCTTTGCCCGTTTGCCGCTTGCGCTAATGTTCTGTGGGACGTCTGCAACAGCCACTTTTCGCAACAAAAATATTTGCCATTTCACAATTGCTACAAGAAATCAAGGACAAGCTCAGTCTGTGGAAACATCGCATCAAATGCAGACATCGCAGCCATATCACCAGCTGGTTACTCGAGCTCAGCTGATCTATGCTGCATTGCTGCCCCAAATGGGAGTTTGCTGCAACAACATCAAGATGAATTATGCTGTAAAATTTGCTTTTATCTTTCTTTTTCCTGTTATATTTCTTTCTGCATTTTCTTCTCTTTCCTTTCTCCCTTTCTCTACTCCTTATTGTACTTGGTTTTTCCTTTTTTCTCTTCTTTCTTCTTTCTTCTTTTTCTTTTTTTTTCTCTTTTCTTGTACCCTCCCCTCTATTTCTCTGTACTCTTGACCTACCATTAATACAATGGTTATAAGGTAGAGTCTCTCTACCTTTTTGCTTAAAAAAAAACCTTATTGCAGTGCCAAAGCAGCGTGAGAAATCAATTTCTTGTCCAATTCATTGTATTGAGCTTACATGTGTTCCACTCTCCAACAGGACGGTCCCATCACTAAGAATAGTAGTGTTCCAGCACCAAGCACGAGAAGAGCCTCAAATGTGAAGGAAGCTCAAATACAAAAGTCGGATACAAATGTCAGTAAAATCCGACCTGAACGTTGGAAAGCAACTGGTATTATTGCATTGTCTGATTCCAGCTTGAAGGTAACTGATTCCAACTTTCTTACATTACTTTTAAACTAAGCAACTTAGCGTAGTTATGCTTTGAAGTTCATGAAACTTTCCATGTCTGCCTTTCTATCAAAAGCAAATTGAAGTGCCTGTGTCAAAACTGCCAATCGTTGGTAAGGAAAAACATGCACATCGCTAGAGTATTATTTGTATACTTTTGTAGTCACCACAGCCTGTAGAAAATACTATAATAGTCTTGAACATACTTTCTTTAATGCATCTGTTTGCAAAATGCTATTCATGAATCATGATTGGAAGACTGATTTATATGGCACAGGCGCACAGCCATTTGACTGCCGCTATCAACTGAATCAGGATTTTCAGTGCATACAAGGCATCTATTATTCATCACCACGTGATAAAGCAGGCCTTTTAGTTGTTCAGCATTCAAGAACTTCATTGATATTCCTTACTATCCATTATCTTTACCCTTTTGAATTAAGAGTCTTATTAGCTGTTTCTCACACTTTTGTTTGTTCAACACTTAGGGTGTGTTTGGTTGCCTGTATGAAGGGTGGCTCGCATCTCCTCAGCAAAATTCGCTGTGTTTGGTTGCCTGCATGGGCATGGGAGCCAGGCTCAGCTGATGCAAAAAGGACCGTTGGGCCAGGCTGAGGGGAAACGCAGGAATCGACCGTAGCTCCTCAGCCAGGCTAGGCTCATGCACACGCGGGGATGAGCGGGTGCAGCCGCGGGATGAGGGGGTGCAGGCAACGGGCAGGGGTCGAGCCATCTCGCAATCCCCTCCCCTCATTTGTTTCCTCAGCAATCGGTCGCCGTCGTCTCCATCAGTTTCCCTCCTCTTCAACGGCTTGAGCCCGGGCAGATCCAGGAGGAAGAAGGCTCGACGAGGGTATCCAGCCGTCTGGTGAGCTCGAGCTCGGCCATATCCAAGGAAGAAGAGGGCCAGATCCAGGAGGAAGAAGAGGGCAAGAGGAAGGAGGGCTCAACGAGGATACCCGGATCTGGTCGCTTGGAGGGCAACGTCGCCACCGCCGGCATCATCTTCCTCCTCTTCTCCTCGTTCTCGCCGGCGCTGTCTTCTTCGTTGGCTCCCAACTCCCTCCTTCAGGACCTGCGATGTTCCGGATCCAGTGGGCAGGGCGTCCGGAAGCAACAGATCCGGAGCCACAAACTCCGACGACAGCGACAGACGGGGCGCAAGGGGGAGGAGCGACGAGCGGCGGTCATGGGCTCTCAGCGTCAGCGGTCTCTGTCGACCAGCGATGGGGACGAAGGCTTCGAGGGCTTTCTCTTTTCTTTTTTTTTTCCTTCTTTTCTTCTTTTTCTCGCCGATTAAGCCCGTGATTAGGAACGTTTACTTGTTTTCTTTTTCTTGCCGATTAAGCACGTGATTAAGGAACGTGTACTGCTACTGCGTAATTTACCGTTTCGATCTTTTATTTTGTGAAAATTAATAATACAGTCCTGTCATGTTACAATTTATTGAGTTTCTATTTGTTCTACCTAATTAAATTTGATACTACATTTTGTTCAAATTTGAAAGATTATAGATTAGATAATATTTATGTATGGTTGGCTAATATCACCATCCAAATAAAGAGACAATTGAGTTCAAAGTACATGCATCCAACCAAACACAATCTTTTGCATACAAGTTTTTATATCCAACCAACCAAACAATATCTCATACGAGCCGGGCTCATCTAATACATACAACCAAACAACTCCTATTGCATCATTCTAACCAGGCTAAACCCAGCCTGGATGAGGCATACGAGCCAGGCTGAGTGCATTCGAGCAACCAAACACACCCTTAATTTCACTTTTGGTTGAATTTTTGGGCTTATACTGTGGTTGTCTTTTCGAGTAGGCAGTGCCTGAAGAAGTATGGGGCTGTGGTTCTTCTATTAGAGTACTGGATGTCAGTAACAACTGTATTGAAGCAATTCCACAAGAAATTGCTGCTCTGAGATCTTTACAGGTAATTGTTCTTCCCCAATATGTTGGTTGAGACATCTTCTTCATTCACAAGGAAATATAATTGAATGTATCATCCTTTCATCTTGTAGAAATTGATCCTGACTGCTAATGATATAGCTGATGGGAACATTTCCTGGGAAGGCCTAACATGTGTTCAAACATTAACAGTTTTATCTCTAAGCCAAAATCGGTAGGTCTGATTTTTCAACATCCTGTTTCATCATGCTATGAATATTTGTTTTGTTGCCAGTGGATATAAACAACCCTTTGTAATTTCCTTAAATAATCTTCTCTTTGTGCTCTCAATAATGAAAACCGCTAAGCTATAATTTTTTTTTCTCCAGACTCTTATATATGTTCTTAGATTCACCCACCTAATATTTCAAACTCCACTTAAACAGTTAGGCTCATACATTGAAAAGAAAAATGTAGCAATGCATAATATCTTAAGCTGGTTCTTTTTTGGGTTAATTAGATACATGCCATTAAAAATTCACCGGTTTTGAAATATACCATTACTATTTGCGTATTTGGAACGATGCCATTGATATTTGTTTGTAATTTCAGTGGTGCCACTAAGACACGTATTTTGCATGTATTGGACGAAAATGCCCTCATCTTCTACCTCTCTCCCTCTTCTCTCATCTTCAAGCTCTCTCTCCCCGCTGCTTCAACTCCGGCGCCGTCACCGCCGCTGCTGCTGCCGCTGCCGCGCCGTTGCTGCTCGATGCCGCTGCTGCTCGCCGCTCGCGCTGCTGCTCGCCGCCGCTCCGCATGCTGCTGCCGCCGCACCGCCGCTGCCGCTCACCGCTGCCGTTGCTCCGCCGCCGCTGCCGCTCGCCGCTCGCGCCGCTGCTGCCGTTGTTACTCGCCGCCGCTCCGCACGCTGCCGCCGCCGCTCCGCCGCTGCCGCTCGCCGCTCGCGCCATTGCTGCCGTTGCTGGTCGCCGCCTCTCCGCACGCTGCCGGCTCCGCCGCTGCCGCTCGCTCCGCCACTGCCGCTCGCTCCACCGCTGTTGCTCGCCGCTCGCTGCTGCCGCCGCTCCGCCGCCGCTGCCGCTGCTGCCGTTGCTGCCGCCGCTGCTCCGCCGCTGCCGCTCGCCGCTCGCTCCGACGCTGCCGCTGCTGCCGCTCGCTCCGCCGCCGCTTGCTCCGCCGCCGCCTGTTCTCTGAGCTGTGGAAGAAGGAGAGGGGAGAAAAAGAAGCAAAGAAGGGTAATTTGGTCCAAATTTTTTCGTAAATGGTAGGTAGTGGCATATCTTGAATATGTGTAAAATTGTAATGGCATGGTTCCAAATACGCGAATACTGATGGTATATTTCAAAACTGATAAATTTTTAATGGTATGTATCTAATTAACCCTTGTTTTTTCTTGAATAACTGGAAAGGCCTTGAGGTGCTCAGTTTATCTCAGTGGTTTATGTGGTGCAAATTGTTCTTGTATCCCTTAATTTTCCTGTCTTGTGCCAGCACCCGTGTCATGCTGGGCCAGCAATATCAAAGGTGCCAGGGCAACCTGTCCACGGTAGCAGATTATGGGCATGCTGGCAAGGCACAGTAGACCTTAGGTCTTTATCCATTAGGAAGTTTCATGTCCGCCATTATTGTTTAGAATTGAAGATGACGAGATGATATGTTCTAAATTTATAATTTTTCATGCAGGCTGGTCACTTTACCTTCAAGTTTGGGCTCAATAACTCATTTACGTGAACTTCGTATTGCAAATAACAGGCTTGAGAACTTACCTGTTGAAATAGGGTTACTGAAGCATCTTGAGATTCTGATAGCAAATAATAATAGGTACTGTGCTACTAGTGCTTAACTGAAGTGACTCATTGAAGTCTCATTTTTTTGCTATGCTTATAGCATAATTTACACTTTGTGCTAATGTGAAGAGTTACCTCAAGAGAGGATTTCTGTATATAATATAGTTGTTGATAGATTTTTCACAATCATGTGAGACTTTCAGCCTGTGAGCAGTTCCATTATAGAAAAACTTTTAAAGAAAATGTATTCTATCAAGCCAGAAAATATGTCTTTTCTTATACTTCTAATGAGAATTTACATGATTACTTTTGTTTTGAGAATTGAAAGGTATCCTGACTTCCACACTGCTACAATTTCACTTGTTGGCAGGATAACTTCATTGCCTTCATCTATAGGTGGTTGTGAATCTCTCAATGAGGTGTGTGCTTTATTTCTGTTTCAGTTTTCCTTCTAGTTCTAGGCCATACTGAGCACTTAGCTCTTCTGAGTTTCCATATGGCAATTTCTGGTTCATCAAAATTTTTAATTTCATTAGGTTGATTTGTCATCAAATCTTTTGGCTGAACTGCCAGAGGCTTTTGGAAACCTTCAACATCTCAAGGTATGTGCCTATGGGCCACACATGGAGAAATATATTCCTTAATAAAAGACTAAATCTGCATGCATACTTCTAAGCTATCTTGTTCCTAGCATTGAAACAAGATATTACTAGTGCCCTTGGTTCAAGATGGTACAACTACATGCTTACTCCCCCATTTTAAGGAAGTTTAAGTTGCATGTTCATAACCAATGAACATATAAAAATATTATTTCGCACAACAGTAATGCCACAACAAACCTGATATGTGAGTAGTCAGCGTGAAACATTCCATGCAATTTTGTGGTATCATGTAGCCTGCAGGTTCAGTTTGAACTTAATTTTTTATTTATTATCAGCATACGGTGGACAAAGTTTTGGCTTATGACTTGACAGTTGAGAGAGTCATGAGTATTTATCGTTCATTTGTTATACTCCCTCCGGTCAAAAATATTTTTGTCGGAATTTTAATTGTTTGACCAAACCTTGTCCTAAACAACAGATATTTTTGACTGGAGGGAGTATATGATTATTGCACCAGATCGTTATTAAACTATAGCATTACTAGCTAAACTTGGTCAAAAGATTTACTATCCTGCTGCTTCTAGTTGTTCACTGTATATTATTTATGTCAGAGCAGATGGTTATTTGTGCTTTCCTTTATGGTGATATTTTTTTTCCATTCAATATTTTTTCTTTTGTCTAGCATGGGTGTAATAATCAGTTACATTGTACTGTCATCAGTTTCTAATGTTCCTTTTTTCAAAATAACTTTATTCCATCAGGCTTTGAGTGTACGGAACAATGGTCTTACATCCCTACCTTCAGCTTTCTTCATAAAATGCTCGCAGCTCATTACACTTGATCTCCATGGCACTGAAATCACAAACGACGTTCTTCGGCAGGTATAAGTGACCTAAGTGACCCAAGGCTTCACAGTTATGTAGTGTTTGTTACTTTGTTATGGTCAGTACTCTACTGAATTAAGATAGCTACCAGCATATGCTTAAGACCTGGACAGTTCAGTAATCACTCTCTTAAATAGCCTATTGGTTTCACTTTTTGGGACGCCAAAGTTGATACCCACCACGTTAAATACATAATACATAATACCCACAACGTTGATCAAGTTATATAGTTCAGGGTAAACATGTGGTGAAAACCCCAACTTAGGTGACAACTCGTGTCCATCTACATGTGTGATTTATTTTGATGAATTTAGACGACTTTTTTGGCTTGGGTTTACACGAGTTTTCACCTAAGTTGGGATTTCCACCATATATTTACCTTTCCGTTGCGAAAAAGGCGGATAAGTCGTTTATTTGCTAGCGGTTGCTTTCATTGGTCCTGGCTCTGATGGAGACATTTCAACCTTGCCACTGCTAATGCCAGTTTTTACTTGTGGAAAACAGGTGGACGGTTGGGAGGAGTTTGACGAACGTCGAAGGAAGAAGCATCAAAAGCAGCTCGATTTCCGGGTGGGATCATCAGTTGTGTTCGATGAAGGTGCGGATGACGATTACAGGCGTTTATAAATAAAATCTCTCTTTGGATAAGATTGTGTATTTTATGTCTCCAGCTTAATCCGTTGTCGCAAGAATAACTTGTATACTTAAGAACAAATTAGGAGCTGATGTTGCTACTCACATCAATCCTAGATATGTACTTGTACTTCATCCTTTTTCAAAATCCCTTCTTTTTAGGGATTCTTTAAACTGTTTAGGGCATCAAGAGTGGAAAAACATTACTCCGTCCATTTCTATTTACTCGTGACTGTTGACCAATCCTGTTGTAACTTTGACCACTAATAAATTTTGAATGGTTTGAATTATGATGAACGGAAACTTACTGGATTCAGATTTGCTATTTCACTTGACAGATTTTTGGCTCCTATCTTTTTTTTTCCGTAGGATCTTGCATCAAGATTATGATATCATACTTACAGTTATACTTAGTTACAAAATATTTACACTCAGTTACATAACACTTAAAATCAGTTGCATAGCATTTACACTTAGTTACAATGCACCAAAATTAGATTTTTACAACATTTTTTTCCTCTAGATTTACGCTTTTTGACATGTTTATTTCATTTAAAAAGGGCTATATCAATTAGTTAAAAATTCCGTAAGATTCAAAACTATAAATCTATCGAAAGATTAATAGGTAGTCCCGGATACGGATACAACATAATGCCTTTTTTGTAAATAT
This sequence comes from Oryza sativa Japonica Group, assembly GCF_034140825.1. Classification (NCBI taxonomy): domain Eukaryota; kingdom Viridiplantae; phylum Streptophyta; class Magnoliopsida; order Poales; family Poaceae; genus Oryza; species Oryza sativa. Next base: position 17,331,729 of record NC_089044.1, on the reverse strand, counting down.
GGATAATATCACCCTATAAACATTCCATATTTTAATATGCTGTGCGGTCTCCCTCTCTGTTTTACGGTAAAGTAAATATGGATAATATCAGGTGCCAAGTGGAGTAGTATTAAGTGACGGAGGGAGCAGTAATCACTTGTAGACATTAGAGACTTTATACGTATATATATATTAGAAAAAATCCACGTTGCAACCTTGCAACGGTTGGAGGCTATTTTAATCTTATTATTGCTACTATTTAGTTAAGGTGAAATTTACTATGGAAATTCACTTAGTGATATATTTTCTAAGAAAATCATGAGATGCAATTAGTAGTCTAATGTTTTTTTTAAAGAAATTTCTTATACAACTCCTTTTGTATTTTAAAAAACGAACGAACTTAGAAATAGACTCAAATACAAATCTGTGTTTCCAAAAGCGAATAAACTTAAAAATAGACTAATACATGGGTGATTTACCAAAGTACCGATAAAAATATATTTAATTTTTATAATAGTAGAAATAGAGATAGAGATAGAGAAAAAGATAGAGACAGATTTATCATGTACTGTCACTCTACAGATAGAGTATTACCTCACTAAACATTACAAATTTATTATTATTTTATTATGTCACTATACAACTGTCACTCTACATACAAGCCAAAGCTATTCATTTTTTTTTATTCCAACACACCAACAATAATACTCCTATAACACTCCAGCTTATCGGAGAAGCACACGAAGGGGGAGAGAGCTCGGTCACGCGAAGCCGCCATTGACCCGGATGACCTGGCCGTTCACCCACGCCGCGGCGTCGCTGACGAGGAAGGCCACCACCGGCGCGACGTCCGTCGTCTCGGCGATCCGCCCCATCGACCTCTCCTCCACCTTCTTCACGAACGCCTCGTCCTTCCCCGCCATGAACAGCTCCGTCCTCACCGGCCCCGGCGCCACCACGTTCGCCGTCACCCCCTTCGCCGCCACCTCCTTCGCCATGATCCTCGTCATCGCCTCCACCGCGCCGTTCGTCGCCGTGTACGCCGCGTACCCGGGGAGGAGCGTGCCGAGGATGGACGACGAGAACGTCACGACGCGGCCCCCCGCCCCCGCCGGGAAGCGGTTCGCCGCCTCGCGGCACACCAGGAACGTGCCGCGCACGTTGACGGCGAGCATGGCGTCGAAGTCCTCCACGGCGGTGTCGGCCAGCGACGGGTACTTGGACTCCAGGAGGCCCGCGCAGGCGACGACGATGTGCGGCGGCGTGCCGAACGCCTCCTCCGTGCGGTCGAACAGCGCGCGCACCGCCGCCGGGTCGGACACGTCGGCGCGCACCGCCACGGCGCGCGGGAGGGCGGCGGCGCCGCGGGAGTTGAGGTCGGCGGCGAAGGCGTCGGCGTTGGCGGAGTTGGAGGCGTAGTTGACGACGACGCGGGCGCCGAGGGAGGCGAGGTGGGCGCACACCTCGCGGCCGATGCCGCGGGAGCCGCCGGTGACGAGCGCGACGCGGCCGTCGAGCGGGAGCGCGCTGGCTGCTGGCGCCGCCATGGCTTCACACGCACTCACTCGCTCGGGGTGTTGCTGCTTCGCGTGTTTGTTTGGGCGCGCGAGTAGGATTTTTTGGTGTGTTGAGGAGGTGCACGATGGGCAAGCTAGGGTCCTTTTTATAGACGACCAAAAGCTGTAAATGTGACGTACGCGGTGACACTGGGCTGGGTTGATTTTTACTGCTATTGTTATAGATGTGTTGTGAATTATCATGTTCATGATGCAGCCACAAAGGGCCACAGGGATGTAGTTTACTTGTGATCATATGAATTGCTATGTTCATGCAAAAGTAATTATTTAATTAGTATGATAAAATTAACATAACAGATAGACTATTGTACTAGTTGGCTTCAGCAATAGCTGTAAAATGATGTGGACATAATATAGCCAGCAGCCGACTACACTATTAATCTTGCTCTTATGGTAAGGAAAATAGCCCTCACTGTCACGATGACTTGGCTGAGTTCGTTTAGAGGAGATGAAACCGATCTCCTGCACACGAAAAACGGAGCAATGCATTAGCACGTGATTAATTAAGTATTAGCTACTTTTTTTTTAAAAAAAATGATCAATATGATTTATTTTTTCAATATGATCAATATGGGCAAGGGTCTTTTTTATAGACGACCAAAAGCTGTAAATGTGACGTACGCGGTGACACTGGGCTTGGGTTGAATTTTACTGCTATTATGGAAAGGAAAATAGTTTTTTTCCCACCTGCCCTCACTGTCTCGGTGAGTGGTGAGTGGTGACTTCTTCTTTTGACCAACTTCTCCAGGAGTCCAGGTTCTTAGCCCCCGGCGCTTCCCTGTTTAATCCGTTATTTGTTAGTAACAAAAAATTACTTCCTCAGTTTTATATTATAAGTTGTTGGACCTTTTGTTTAAATTTTATTAAGTTTAATCAAGTTTATGAAAAATATTAGCAACATCTAAAATATAAAATTATTTTATTAAATTTAACGTTAAATATATTTTTATAATACATTTATTTTGTGTTAGAAATACTATTATATTTATTTTATAATTTTGTTCAAAAAGTTTGACTAAGAAAAAAAGTCAAACGACTAATAATATAAAACGGATGGAGTAATACATAGGTATATCTTCTATATAAGTACGTGGTCTTAGTGATTAAAAATAAATATTGTAAAATAAATTATGATAACAAATCACAAATTATGTTTAAAATTAAGTTTTACATTTTAAATTTTATAGCTTATAAGTATGAAAACGATGATAGCAGCTCATCTTCTCTGATCACTGATCGGCATCAAGGGACAACCAGACAAGCGCGGTTGCTGTGGTTGTTTAATCGATACGTGGCGCCGTCATACATAGTAGGATAACTATAGTGGCGGCTAAGCAATGATATTATGTTTTTGTCTCAAAAGTATGGAGATGTGACGGACAACTAGGCTATGACTTTTAACTAGGTTGGATATAGTGACGAAGAATACGTACTCATTTGAAAGCAGCTATAATAGCAGACTATAAGCTAACTATAAATAAATTTTAAAAAAAATAAAAGAGAAGAGATAAGAACAGTGTGCTACATATTTGTGGGACCGGACATTAATAGTGTAGTATATGTTTATAGGTAACTATTATATGAATTTGCTATCAAATAGACTATAGATGATTTGGAGCTAGTAGTGGACTGTACTATTACTTGCTCCGATAAGAACAAATGAACGCAACACATAATATATTTATATTGTAATTATATAAAATAGTATAATATTATAATTAACAACTTAAGGCATAAATCATATGAGTAATCACCACACATGAATTAAGCGAGTTTGTCTTGTAATGGTCTTAACATCGTTGTCAACCCGGCATTACACTAGCGACCGGAACTCTCTAAACCTAAGAACAAATTAATACTCAAATTCTAATTACGAGCAACCGCGTGGCTAGATAAAGGTACCATCACTAATTGCTAAATATTTATTCTGAAATTCCAAATATTGATTTTTTTAAAACTAGACAAACATAAAATAAATGAATATTTTATATATCTAAAAAAATTATCTATAACTTTCGTGTTTGGAGAACAATTTAACTAGGGACTACTTTTGGATTACCCTTGCAGCAAAGAACATCAATTTGAAATGGATTTCATGGAATTCCCCAATTTCCTCCTTTTTCCTTGCTCTCTTCTTCCTTGTCTTCTAAATTACATTGTTGAAAATGTAAAAGTTTATCGCATGAGACTATCACAATTATGAGGTTGCTGTGCAACACATTTCTTATGACAAAACTTATGTTTATAATAAAAAATGTATTTATTTTATTTATTAAAAATTCATAAAAAATAAGGAGCATTCAGATAAAGATAGGGCACTTAATGCTCACGACAATATTTTATGGATGCTCCTTATTTTTTATGAATGCATTGTCCTATTAAAATTTCAATTTATTGTATTTATTTTATTAAAAATTTATGTTAAAATTTTATGCACTAATAATTTAGTCTCATTAGTACTTAAAAAAATTAATTGTTTTTCAAGCTTATATTCAAATCTACATCGTAAAGGGCATAAAAGATATTTGCAATCAAACTTAATAGTGAAATGAAGGAAAATGTAACGACAAATGTATGGAAAGATCAAGATGAAATTTCAGAGGAATAAAAAGGATCAGGTAAATTTCAGGATATAAAAGGAACTGAACAAGTTTTCAAGGGTATATATAGAATTTACTACTATAATTCTAATCCCATTACGGCACATGGGCATGGCAATTCTAATCCCGTTTAAATACATAGGCATGGCACTAGTATAGTTCAAAATGGTGGCTTATATTGTTTTTTTTCTCCTATCCTACTACCCTAGCTTCATTTATCAGGACATTTAATAATTTGCCACTTCTAATATGCGGCATTTTACAATATAAGTGTATGATACGTGGGTTCTTATATAGTTATATGTATATGACATATAGATCCAATAACAAACACGTGTAAGTATCAAATAGTTAAATATATCTTGTTGGGATTGACGTTGAATCCTATGTATCTAAAGTTGGTCCCCACTAATTAAGTACGATTAGTGCTATTCTCTATGCTCAAAGCCTGCCCCATCATCTAAATTAGTGAGCCCTTCGATCTATTCCATATACACGTTCTCAGGCATTCGATTCCTCCAACATCTGGTCAATCTAGAGCCACAGGATTGACTCCCTGCGTTTGCCCTACGAAGGAAGAAAGCACGGAGCCCACCTTCTACATCCGCAATTATTCTTCGTCGTTGCATAGAGTATACGTCGCTTTGTCATGCTGATATTCTGCATTTTGCTCGATCATGCAGCTTGCCCTTAAGTTGATCAATAGTAGACCAAATAACCTTATACATAAGTGTGCCATGTCCAGAAATTCGTTGGTGCAAAAGTGCATATATTTTCATACAACTGTGCACATATATCTAAAACAAAATTATATTTAGCAAATGTCCACAGCAACGCGCGGGTAGCATCTAGTTAAGATAACTTTTGTTGCAAAATGACATAATGTTGCTTCCTGACAAAATGACATAACATATGGGGTAAATCTATAGATAGAAACCTGGTACCCTACCCTGAAGAAATACATTTTTAACAGCACATTATCTTATCATAGAAGTAATATTGCATGAAGAATGGTGTAGTGTGTTTTCACCTTGCAAATGTAGTCATCTCAATTCCTTTCTTACTGTCCAACGTAAACTCAAGTAAACATGGCTATTTTTATTCAAGCTGAGCTGACCCTAACCTGGGCCTCACTCTCCAGTCTCCTAATTTCTAGTTTTTAATCTCCTTTCTTTCTTTTTGCCACGCAATTGTACTAATACCTACCAGAATGATTGAGCACAAAGCATAATTACATACATTGAAACATTCATCATTTTGTTCACTTCAAGTCAGAATAGGCCACATTGTTTGACATGACATGAGCGCCGGTAGTTGGTTCCTCTATCTCTGTACACATGTGTTGTATTGTTGTATGCTGTCAGGAGTCAAGTAGATGGTGCCCAACGTTGCGATCATCAGTGCAGTAGGCAGCAGTAGTAAGTTTGTTAATCCCCAAGGACAGGAACTATTGCGGATTTCAGTTCAATGTGCGAAACACGAACTGCACCGATCAGTCGTTCTGGGAGCTCCTCATATGTATTTCCCTACAAACAGTGTTCAGTTTTGCCAATTATTAGACATTGCACCAACAAAATTTTTTAAACTTAAAACAACTACTTTGAAGCCATAACTGCCTACCTGGACAAGAAAAGCCATGTCAACAACTAGTGTCGTGATCACACCACACACTAGCCCCAAGACTCCATTTGCAACCGTAGATGAACCGATGTCCACATCTATCTGCACCATAAAGCATTCCTTATTTCTTAGCTAAAAGGAAACATCAGCCACAAAAGATATCTCTTTTTCACAAAGACATGGCAAATTCGCATTTCCATATTTTGTAATAAAAAGGGTACCAAAAAGTGAGTCAGATTGAATAATTACTTCTAAATAATTTGGACCACGGATATAGGTAATGTCAACTGCTTTTCCCAGCAGACAAGGTGTGCTGCCAACACTTTGACGGACAATCCATGAGCCCTGAAATTTAAAATTACAAAACATCATGGGAATTAATGAGGATGAAGTATTATAGTTGTCATACTAGAGCATTTCTTTATACATTACTTTGCATAACCTCACAGATCATTTTTAAAGCATGACAGACAGAGAGCACCTTACCTTGGGGACAGATGGAATCAACTTAAACCTACTATTGCGGAATTCATCATCACCATCAACGAAGCGTTGCAATAAGGAGTTCGGTATCAGTTTCTTCGTAACAAAATAGAATACCATACTATAGTTAGTTGTGCCAGGAACCTGCAACAGCAAACTTATGACATCAAAAACTATATTGGAAATGCAGGAGCAGTATGCGATATCATCCATCTTTGCTCGTTCACCAGAATGGCAAAAACGATGGTACATAGCACTGTTGTTTTAGCACAACAGCTAGCGAGAAATAAGGAGCACGATTGTAGGTGTATTGTTGACGAGTGTTACTGTACACCAAAGAAAAGAGTTAACACTAGCTCCCTAAGGACTAAACTTAAAAATGACATTTTCTTCTCCTCAAATTAACATCTGTTTGCATAATTGTTCCATTTCTATGTTAGGTAAAAAAATGTATGTGACAGTGCGGGAGGGAGGGCCACGTAGCCATCAGTCCTATACCCACAGGGGACTGATAGAAGAAACCTAGTATTTGCCAACTTCACAAGACAACGATGCTTCTGTTACTCTACAGCGAAGTGAAAAGGAGTGTATATGTGTAGACAAAGGAAAATTAGGGAGCCAAGAAAGTATGTTCAAAGTTTTGGGAGCCAAGTGACACAAATGAGCAAGTATATATTTCATTTTGCTGTGGAAGCATATAATTTTGTTAAGGAATGCCTAGGGGAATACTTACTTGTAGATTTACTGCCAATGCAAAAAGGCCCTTCTCAGCAGCAACCTAGTAGAAGGATCAACTTAGCAGGTTGAGGTTAACCGCATAAAACACAATATAGGATAGCTCAACATAAATATAAATAGGGAAAAAAATCTGTAATAGGAAATATCAACTATATACGCAAAAGAGGAGAAAATAAAGTGAAGAAATAAAACAAAACTTGAAGTATAGGATTAAACATGTTATACGCGTAAAAGACAATGCTATGGTGACTCAACTTACAACCCTAACACTCAATAAACAGAACACAACTCATTCAAGGCATCATCTTATGTTATAAATGATAATCAAGAAATTGCACTATAGTCATAGCAACAATTCAGTTTTGCATACACATGGTGAGCTCTCCATTGAACAAAAACTAGAAGGTGGCACTATTTATTTACATTATTACAGATTCACTAATATATAAGGACAGAAATGTGACTCACTTGTACTGCACAGCCTTTTCTTCTAGCAACATGATCCATTCGTTTCACATCTTTAAACCAGTCAACAGCAACAAGCTTCATAAGAGGCTTTCCAGCAGGAATCTATGAATAAATAGTTAAACAAAACAAATAAGAGAGCCTGCAAAGCAGCCAAAAAGATTCCACAGTATTCCTAGGGAAGATTACAACCTTGCTTTTATCATATATAAAAGTCTTGCTTCGCACTCTGAAGTTATTTCCATCAGACATTCTCCAGCAATCACGAGTGTTGTCGCGATCATCCCGGCGTAAATTTCCAGAAAATCCAGAAACATCAATCTGATCTGAATCCTCCTCATCCAGCACTACAGTTAATGAAGACTATATCATATGCAAACTAGACTCCTATCATGTTCTAAAAGTCTCGAGGAAAATGGAATCACAATGTACCTGGCAGTTTAACAGGTGCATCATGGCCATGAGTTGATGTCTGCACAGTATACATAATCTTACTTAGAATTTAAGGTGTGAGTAAATTGGAAACACTATGAGTAATTCATCAACCTCTTGCTCAGATTCAGGTATTTGATCTTCATCTTCATCAGATTCCTCATCAAGCATTGTAGATTGTCTACTTTGGTCCATTTGAAGGCCGGTTTGCATAGTATTATCTTGTGTTGTTCTCCCTTTCTTAGAAGAAACAGGCGGAGCCATATTGGCCATAACAGGAATCCTAGGAAGTATTAGATTTTCATCACTTTGTGAAAACCATTCCCTGAGCCCTGTCAGTAGGAAAAAGAAGGTGCATCGCAACTTTGTAAGTAATAGAGGGACTGTAATTTTTGTAAGTAATAGAGCACAGCACAACCACCCAACTCATGTAATATCAACCTTAGTCAACTTAAAGGAAAATTCTACGATTTGACACTGACAAGCGCTCGATTCAACAAAATGCCATCAACAAGTACAGTTCTACAATACGGTTGAATGGTCATGGACGAGACTTTTTTGAAAAAACCGTCTCCCAAGCTTGTATCACGCATTCACACTTAATCGTTCATGGAGTAGTAATTAGCAAGCATATACAGCAGTTACAACTCTCTTATGACAAAATAAGGGCCATACATGTCAGATATGGCCCTGGTGGAAAGCAGACTGCCACACGATGCAAAATGGGAAGAGTTTTGTCCAAATTCTACCGTGGATCTGCAATGGACAGATGTCACCTATGGTGGTATTAGCCTTGTAGATCATTTGCTTCTGGCAGGTTCAGAAGAGAACATGCTGCTTCAAACAACATCCCCAACACTAGTCATTTTGTAAGGTAACATAATCTATTGCAAGCAACATCATTTCATGCACCCAGGGCAGAAACTTGTTAACTTATCCAACATTATATGGACTACTGGTTACTTGCAATGGATTAACGCTGAATTTATGGCAAGCAACTTCATGCACCCAGGACATATACCTGTTAAGTCATCCAACATTTTTTGTAGTCCTAGTTACTTGCAATGGATTATCGCTGAACTAGCTAACATGACCAAATATGTATGGGCATTACCCAAGCTAGCACCCTATGATGCTAAGACAATTAGATCCTGATCTAATCAAACCAATCCACATAGATTAGTTAAAACTTAAAACCCTGAACCGTGCACCAGACAAAACAAGAATTCCCTTTCAGTTGCATTATTAAGGGATTTGAGGAGGAAATTGATTGGCTATCTGAAAGAAAGAAAAAAGTTCATTGGCTATCTGGAAAAGGATGATCACAAGGTTATTCCAGAACCAAGAATTTACCGGCAACACTGTTTAGCATATGAAGAAGACAATGCTGCTGAAAAGAAGGTAAGTAACCAACTCCCCAACCCTTTAAATCTATCTGCATGAGATGCTGTACTTGAGTTCGGATTCTTCCATTACGGGATTTCAGAGGAGAAATATTAAAACCACCACCTACAAATATATAAAAGAGAACAGGGATTAAGAAAAGGAAATATTGTACCTACAGTACGTTAGTATATTAATAAAATACAGATGGTGTGCTATAGTGAACTCCAAAGAGCAATTTCCTTACTCTCTATTTGTGCCCTCACAAATCCTGGTTGTGGACCACAGTTTGGGTGCTCTCTGGATTGAAATAGCACAACTGCAAATGGCAAGTGGAAAAACAAATTAGTACACATCCATGGCTTGACATCTGTGCAAAAGCCCAAGAATACCAACCATAGCTCCCATCATCATTACGTCGCCAATATCGTACATAACAAAGATCACGAGGCCAAACAAACCTGGAAAGATATCAATCAAATCCATGTTATATCCCATATTATGAAAATAACCGCAAAGTTCACCAATAATGAGATAAATTTTTAATGGTAAAATATGATTGGACTACTTTACCATTAATTTTCACTGTCCAGAATCATTATAAAATAAAGATTAATGCAGAATAATAAGACAATGCCAAGTAGTCCAAGTTCCGCTGAACTGTATTTTAATGAATAGATGCTAGTAAATTAAAATAATTAGCATAGATGATTGTTTCTAACTATCAGCTGCACAACAGAGATAAGGCAGGAAACATCTGTCATGAATATAAGTGTAACAAATTTGCTTGTGAATCACAAAATGAAGTGTGCACTGACTTCACCCTTGTGGAACACCAAAAGGAAGTAGAGAATGTTTCCAACAAGAAGGGAAAACATACATTGAGAACCAATCCAGCTGTAGCCTATGGTACAGAATTGCAGTGTGACCATCTACCTCCTCCACTAGACTACCATACTGGAAGCTGCAGTCCCACCTGGGAAAAAAAAGAAAAAAAAACATAAGGATATTTTTGCAAAGAGAAATGCAGTACACAAATTGGACTTGATTTGTTGAATGTTGAAAGAAAAGAAAATATACTCATAACGGGTGGTATCCATGCTCATCACAAGTTGAAATATAGCCTCACAGGATGCCTCAACAACACCAACAGCCTTCATGGCTCTGCTACAGCTTCTTGCCTGCCAAAATTACACAAAGCATCAAGCAACAAAAGAATGTAGCCAAATATTCAAACTACCTGTTCATACCTATAATTATGAACAACTTACAAGGTAATCAACATCTTGGAGTTCCTCAAAAATGCGGAGGCCTGAAGCCATATTTAAATTAACAACACATTAAATTATCAAATGAGAATCCCAATTACATAAGAGAAACAGGGTAAATGACATAATATAAGTACTTGCCATTTTGGCATCTGACAAGGCGCCAATGTCTTCTAGAGAAAACATGATCAGGACTTCCCTGATTTGATATTCCCAAATCATTTTCACGGGTCCAATCATATAACGATTCTGGAGGACCTACAAATGACAACAATAGAACAATTTCCCAGTTTGAACTTTGAACTAGAAAAAAAAATGATGCAAGGAAGAAGACAAGTCATGCACAACACCATCTCACAGACCATTTCCAATCGTCGTTCTTCGCATTAATGATCGTTGATTGTCCTCTTCTTCTTCCTCCTCTTCATGGCTGTACCTGACAGAACATAATAAGGGGACATGTCAGTTTGATAAAAAAATAATAATCACAACAGGCTATACTTGAACAAATGAAACAAAGTTACACATAAGCATCAGTCGATGTGACTAATATGTATAACAAACCTGAAAACTTCAAATATATTTTTTATAATGGAGCTACAAAAAGCTCAAATGTTTGATGTCTAGCAAAACAATTAAGGCAGTTTATATGGTTTCAAGATCAGGTTGCTGTTCTTTCTTCAACCACGATAAAACTATATGTTTGAACTTTACAATGCCAAAAACTATTGGGAAAACTAAATGCTAGAAGATTCAAGACATTGTTCCTTCTTTTTGTTGTTTAACACAAATAAACTGATCAAATTACATGGTGCAATCTCATAAGACACCACATAAATTCCGTAATTGTCTAACTGATTCCTCACTCCAGTATGATTTTTTTATTTTAAAGAAGGCTACCCTGTCAAAGCATGTAGTAGAAACGCTAGCATCATCTCTCACAATAAGATATAAAAGATGCATGCCAAATATTGGTAACTTGGAAATCGGGAACTAAGATTATCGATACATATGTTCTCAGCAGAAATAGATACCAATACATGCTTTGTTGTTGGTGAAGCGCTCAACAGTCAACATGGAAGTTTAACAGCAGAAAGTAGAAAAGATAATGTAGGGGTACAATAGAAGAAACTAAGATAAGAAAAAAAGACTAGAAGAGTACTGATAAGATATGCATGTAATAGGCAAAAGAAACATGTTAGTCATCCACTTACAGACTTTCATGATCAGAGAAAGAAGATTTCCTTCCATTTTCTAAGCTCACTTTTTGTTGCGATGAGCTGTGGGCTAGATTACCATCAGACGCCACCACTCCTTGTTGCTGCATTAATTCAAAAGAATCAATGTGTGGTAAAGAGTATCTAATTAAGAAATAGTAGTGAAAGGATGTGGGAAAAAGTTCTTCATCGATCCAAAATCAGCATTACACACTAGTCTGAAAATAGGTGTCTAAGTGCCAAAAGTAAGTGTGTTGTGTGTTTGTTTGCATGTGCTTGGTGCTTCCATGAAGGAGCAACGATGAAGTCAATTAACTAAAACAGAGATGTAGGTAAGAATCAAAGTACGCCGGGTGAACCTGATCAATGACCATCTCAATTTTTTCCTTCCAAATTAAAGCCTCCTGGATATTGAATGCAGCCATCTGGTACAAGTTATGCAAGACTGAATGAGGAACATTAGATTATTTAGAAAGTAAGATGCAAGGCCCTCTCTCCATGCCAAAAAAGGGGAATACCTGGCCAAAACAAAATGGTACTTAATAAAGAAAAGTGGATTATATTGTTGGTATACTAAACACACTAAAAAAGGCAAAGCATGTCTTCTGTTTGTTTGTGCTGGAAAAAGAAACATTAGATTTTCCACCTCTTTTATTTTTCTTTTCCAACGTAAAGGAAATTCCTCCCTATGTGAATATCATATGAGAGAGACAGACCAAATAGAAGTTACTATATGACATATGTGCAAATGCAGTGGAAGTAAAAAAACAAAAACTATGATTATTATGCTTGGTGCAATGAGTAAGGGATGAATGAGGGAAATATTAACCGTGATGCGCTGGTGCTTCTCCCTTTTGTTGTAAACGCACAAAACATAAAGCATCTGCAAGACGAAAAATGAAAGCAAAGAAAATCAATGGAATGGAATGCAAAGGCTACAGTGAGGATTAGGAATCAAGAGCACGGAAGAGAAGAGATGTACATGGCCATGGTGCATCTTGAGGCCCCGGTCCTCAACCCTGCAGTTGCCGTCGATGTGAAGGGACTTAATGGGGAGCTTGGGCATCTTGTGCTGGGGCTTGCGTTTGTAGTAGGACAGCAGCCGGGTCTCCAGCACGAAGTAGCGCATGTGGATGAATGACCGCCCAATTTTGCGGCGACCATACCTGACCATCCACCCCTCATATACTACGGATGACGAAGACGACGACATCCCTCACCCCCGCTTCCAATACAACAATGCTGCAATCGCAATGAAGCAATTGCATAGGTCAATTATGCAATCAGTGTACCGAAAAACTAACCTGAACAACTGAATTCGATCCAACTAGTCCTTGTTAAGCACAACATTTACTTCACAGCATCATAGCATCCTCTTCCAGATTACCAAAGTGTCAGGACACATACCAACTACTAACGTTTAACACCCATCTACCCCGCAGCATCACACAAGTAAATTAATACGAGGAGATTGCCCAAACTAGCACAACCGAAACCAGCATCCCGAACAACCCCTCAAGCACATGATAACGATCCACCAAACACCTTAGAGAGCAAAAGAAATCAATCCACACCTTTCAGACCAGCAGCGAACGGAGGGAGGGGGGCGGTCGCCGCCGCCTTTCGTTGGGGCCGACGACGAGTCACCGTGGCGCGGGCCTACCTACCAGGACAGCAGCGCGGCAGGTCCCCGAGACGGGCGGCGGCTCGGCTGCGACGCCTCAGAGCGTCCAGATCTGGGGCCCCCGCTGCGTCGGTGGCGGCGGCGGCGGCGGTGGCGGCCACGTCGAGGCCGCGCGGCGCAGCGACGAGGTGGGTTGGGGGGGTGGAGAGAGAGTGGGCAAGTCCAACCCGGAAAGAGGCGGAGAGGAGACGAGACGAGACGAGGACGAGGAGAAGCACGTGCCACCTGCCTCTCTCTCTGCTGTGCTCCGGCTTCCGGCGGAAGCCGCGGCCGAAAAGGTGGAGACGTTGCGGGGTCACGGACATGTGGGGCCCACGACGACAGTGGGCTGTGTGCGCGAGGCAGCGGAGGAGACCGGCAACTGCCATATGCGCACCGGCAACGACACGGCGCCAGGTGGCCAGTGTTGCTGGGCTGGTAAGATGGGCTCCGCGGATAAGTCCACTTGACATTCCTCAACTTTACGTCAAGTTTGTATAACGTCCCTAACCCCTATACAAGATATCTTTACCCATCGAATGTTCAGAACCATACAAAATAGGTCTCATGACAGTCAGAAAGAAGAGAATTAAAAAAAAACATGTGAAGGCCACATGTAAGTGGCACATCCACAGGAAGATTTCGTTGCCTCACGCCGGCGCTCCTCCTACTCACCCACGCAGAGGCGCCCTCTAGCCGCCCGCGGCACCCCCATTTCTCCCACCTCATCGTCCGCACCGACCACTACACCTCGTTCCACGCCAGCCACTCCCCGTTCAAGCAGCCCATCACTGAGAACCTCCACTACGGTGTCATCAACCTCAACAAAGCTGTCTATCCCCTTGTCGCACGAGGTCGTCGCTTGGATCAAGCGCCTCCTCCTTGTCGAGAAGACCAACCACAGCGGGACCCTTGACCCCCAAGGTCACTGGCAACCTCATCATCTTGTGTCGACCGCGCCACTCGCCTCGTCAAGTGCAGAGATGGTGACTGCAGATTTTGACTTTTTGAGTTAGTCAAATCTTGAAGTTTCTTCAGAATTTAATCGATGATGCCTTCAAAGCAAAGGATGATCCCTTGAGAGCACGATCAGATGCAGCTACATTAGGAAAATCATTGCTGATGAACAACCCGTACATACCCATCCCAAAATCAGCATGACTATTCTAGCGAGCTACTCCTTCATCCCATAAAAACCAATATAATACTAGATGTGACACATCCTATGAATACGAATCATCCAGTTCTAGCCTTTTAGGTTTTTTATAAGTACACATTTGCCCTCAAAGCAGCAGTTTTAGTTGGCCGTTTCAAAGCAGCGAGATACATATCTGCCATCAAATCCGGAATTTTTTTTGAAATAATACGATTTTAATGGAAAATTGCAAAAATATAGGTCAGTCAGGTGAAATCACAAATTTAGCACCATGGTTTGACAGGGGTACCTGTTCAATAGGCCACTGCCGAGCATTGCGCAACCCTGTTCATGTACTTTTTTATTTTTTTAAGTGGTCCTGTCAAACTGCGGTTGTTCGACAGGTACCCACGGTTGTTCAATAGAATGCTAAACTTACGATTTCGTCTCACCGACCTATATTTTTACGATTTTCCATTAAAATCACATTATTTCTAAAAACAATTCCTCAAATCAACAGCAAGGAGTACGTCTGTGTGGCGCGCTTCCACGCGACCACATTGCCCGTGGCAATGCCAGACACCGCCCACGTCGCACGCGCATTCGAGGCGCCAGGCCTGCTAGAGTCCGTCGTGGATTTTAGGAAAAAGTACACCGAAGGTCCCTCAATTTGTCATCGAATTACAAAATCGTCCCTCAACCACAAAACCAGATATATGACATTCCTTAACTTACAAAACCGTTCACTTTAGGTCCTTCGGTGGTTTTGACCCCAGTTTGATCCGATGTGGCTGCTGAATCAGCGTGGGACCCTTGTGGGCCCCACATATCAGGGTGACCACGTCACCACTCTCCCTCTCTTTCCCCTGTTCTCTCTCTTCCTCTCTCATGTGTTCCAGTTTCCCCTGGCGTGGATGGCGGCAGAATCTTCAACGCAGCGGGGAGGAGGGCCAGCGACTGGCAGGGCGCAGGGGAGGAGCGCGGCGGCGGCGGGCGAGCGCCGGGAGGTCGCCGGTTGCAGAGGGGGGAGCAACGGCGGGTGAGCGCGGCAGTGGGCTGTGGCGAGCGGCTGGAGCAGGAAGGCGGCGGCAGAGAGCGGAGCCGGCCGAGCGGAGCGGGGGCGGCTGCGGGCGAGCTCTCACACGAGGATACTGAGGTCGACATCGTCCTTGGCCGGCCGCAGCGGCGCCGCCACCGGCCACGCCATGTTTATTCCCATCAGCATCCTCCTATCCGAGCACATGACTGGTTGTCTTGCTGGCCGATGGCGCCGTATAACTCGGCAGCGAAACCATTGATGGCTTCGATTGGCACATCTGGACTCAAATCCCATGAATCTTGCCTCATTGCATAATATTGTTAAGTCTCTGATATTCTTCTCAAGGGAAATTAAAGCACTCAAATTTCTGTAGTGATTAGTATCCTGGCGCCACAATGTGCTTTCCTATTGAATGAATGCAGTGACGCAGTCTAATTTTCTTCATTGGTTTAGTAACTAAATGCAGCTCTGCCATGATCTGTGTGTTTCGATCTATTTCCCAGAGATGCAGCACCATGTGATGAGCTTTGATGGTGTTCTAAAGGATTCAAGGTGGCAGGCGCCGGTTCAGTAATGAAGATAGTAAACACCGAGTGAAACTGCTCGGGCCACGTAGTCGGCACCTGACGAGGGCCGCTGCCGCCGACGAATGCCACCGCCGCGGCCTCGGATTCGTCAGCGGGCGGCGGCGGCGGCGGCGGCAGCGGCATCAGCGATTCCTCCGGCTTAGGCTGATTTTATTGGAGTGGGCCGCAAGAGGCTGTCCCGGGTTCATGGGCGGCACGGCGGTCGTGATCATGCTGCAGCAGCTCAAGGGATTCCTCGGCAGGACGTACTTCACCACCAGGAAGTCTCCGCGTTCGTCGTCGGGGCCGTCGCGCTCATCACCGCGCCGTTCGCCGTCCCTCCCGCGTCGTTCGCCCATGACATCGGGCGCGCCGTTGCCAAGCGCGCGGAGCATGACGGCGGCCATGGACGAGGGGAGGCGGAGGCAGCCGGGGGAGAAGTGGGACCCCGCGGCGGCGGCGAGGACGTGGAGGTGAAGGAGGAGCACGGGCACCGGGAGGGAGGCGCGGCGCGGCGCGGCGCAGCGGGGGGAGAGGAGAAAAGTGTGTGTGAGAGAGAGGAGGGGAAAGAGAGTGTGATGACGTGGCCACGCTGACTCAGCCGCCACGTAGGACAATACTGGGTCAAAACCACCGAAAAATCTAAAGTGAACGGGTTTTGTAAATTGAGGGATGCATTGTATCTGATTTTGCGGTTAGCGGACGATTTTGTAACTCGATGACAAGTTGAGGGATCTTCGGTGTACTTTTTCCTGGATTTTATGGACTTTCTCGGATAGGCCGAAATCTTGGCCCGTACATGGGTGTGGGCTAGGTTTTTTTAGTTCGAAATTTGGGCCCATGTAACGCGGATGGGACGGGATTGAAGCCCATCTAAGTAAGGGCAGAATATGGGCTATCCTCTCCTTTTGCGGCCTTTGGCACAATGAAGCGATGGCCCTATCTACTAGCCCAGTGTTCAATTCTTCCCCCACACCCATTTTTTTTTTTTGAGAACTCCCACACCCATTGATATATTCCTACTTAATTAACCAGCTTGTCCTCGCAAACTACAATTAGTGTTGTTTTTCTCATAACGGGATGATTAGTAGTAGGGATTTTTTAGAGACTTCTCATATATTCACAATCATGTGTCTTCACACTGGTAAAAAAAAACTGCCTATTTGATCGTGTCTTAGAGAGTGCATTTTTCCGTCTTCGTTGATGTTGCGTGTCTGCTGTGTAATCGTTTTTCGATAATCCAGTATGTACTGTAGTACCAGTATTATTAGGGGTAAAGTAATAATTTACTAATACAATGATTAGGAGTTACTTTACTCTCTCCGGGCTGATAATACGACGATAAGGATGAGGTCAAACTTTAGAATATTTGATTGTGAATTATTTTTAAAATATTTGTCTTTCAAATATAGTGACTACATGTATAGATTGGTCTTTAAAAGTACTTTAATAAAATCATATATTTGTTAACACTTTTATACGTATTATAATGGAAAATAATGGTCAAAATTGTTTTTTTGGAGACCGTGTCCTTATCCAAAATGACAAGTATTATCAATCCGGAGAGAGTATCATTTATGTTATTTTCCCGGCTAAATCGATCTATGATCATCTATTGCGCTAGCATCACTCGTATTTCATCGAAAAAACCAAAAAAATAGGTAAATAAAATTTAGTCACAGCTAAATAACGATTACACTTCTCCACACCTATTATTTTTTACAATAATATTATTTTATGTTTCTACAACCGTTAACTTAGGTGGTAGTATAAATATATCAAAACCCTTTAATCAAATGAGATCAACGATTAAGATTATTTTAGTGAGTACCGAAGTAGTGAGGCTCAAAAAAAATCTGCACGACCTCCGCATGCAAAGTAACTTAACTAGTATATTTATGGCGCCATATTTTTCACCAAAAAATAGTCGGCATGTATTTACATTGTAAGTCCCTAAATTACATATGTAATTTTAGTATATCTACAATGTAAATTCTAGAATTATATATGTAAGTCCTAAAATTACATATGTAAATATTAAAATTACATACTAATTACATATGTAAGTGGTATGTAAGTGCGGTGTAACTACTGTGTAAATTTGTATAAGAGAACGTATCAGTGCAATGTTAAATGCTAATCAACCGAGAAGATTAGGGCTTGCTGCAATGCCGCCGTGTGTGAAAACATCCAACGACCAGCGAATACTCGCGGAGCAATCGTACGGCCAGCGGCACCGACTAAAATCAGGCAAAAAAAAAAAAAAAAAACCTGTCGACATATTTTTAGCAATTCCGCTTAACTATTAGAGCACAGAAGGCGAGTTCGGCGCGGTCGTCGCCGCCGCCGCCGCCGCCGCAGCCGTTTACTTCGCTCGCCTCGCGCGCGCTTGCTACTACTCACTAGAAAATTAGTCATGGCAGCATCGATCGAGTTCGATCGAGTTAGATCGATGCGAGCTAGCTGAGACGATCCAGATCAGTGTGCAACTGGGGCAAGTTGCTGATGCTTGCAAGATCTCACTTCGCGGTCAAACTAATGCAATGGATATACATATATCCACCTGGAACAGTGAAGCACGCAGATCGATCGATCGATCGCCCGGCATTAGTACTACTACATGCTGTGGATCGGAGTACAGGGTTTAGCTAGCTTCGATCTCAAAGCAAAGCAAGAGCAGTACGTACGGCGAAGTACATCAGGACTGAACTGAAGTTCCTGACAGTTGACCCTAGCTCTCACATGCATGATTAAGTTATACATTATACTGATGTACTCTACGTGCTAATCAATTGCTATACTTATGATCAGCTTAATTAAGCAAGTTGATCGAGCTAGCTATAGCTTGCTTTGGATGCATGTTCCCGAGATTTGACAATGCAAATGTTGCTAGCTGGGCGGGTGGATGGATCGATCGCATTGCTTGTGCTCAGTGTATATAGCTGTACTGTCAGGAAAGCTCAGAATGCAATATATACGTATACGCCCAACTCTTCCATCACATCATAACTTTTCTACACACGTAGATAAACTTTTAACTTTTCTGTCACATCGTTCCAATTTCAACCAAACTTCTAATCTTGATGTGAACTAAACACAGCCATACTAGCATTAGAAGTTAGTGCTGATCAGGAAGGCGATCGATTTGAATGACCAGTATTACTCGAATTCTTATATATCAAACAGCTAATAAGGCCTCGTCGTTTGCTCCACCCAAAATTTGAATTTTTAAACTCAATTTGAAAGTCAATTTTAGGATATTTTCAACGTATAGTATATTTTTTAGCGTTGGCTTCTAAGTTACTCTTATCTATGACAAAATTTTAACCACAAAATATTCTTTATCACTAGGCTAACCGATGGGAAATCGAGAGGAGAGATATATAAAGCTCTTGGCATGTCACATCATGGATCGATCAATATGGACGAATTATTCTAAACTCTCGAGGGAATACGTTGTTTATATGAAACTCAAATGGTTTTAAAAAAGTTTTTAAAAAATCAACAAGATAGATTAATATGTGATAGATCACTCCATAAACATGTGCAACATCAAATTTAACTTATGCATATTGCAAAAAATAAAAATTGACTACGCATATACGTTAACTAATTGTAATTTAATTTACTTTCTTTTGCAACATATACAAGTTAAATTCTAATTTGGATGTTTGTGGAGTGATATATTACATGTTAATACATCTTCTTAATTTTTTTTTGAAATTTGTTTATAATTATTTAAGTGGCATGCAAACAACGAGGGGACGTCCCCTCGAGAGTTTAAAATCCACTCTTAATCAATATATCATTTTGTAATTGTGTTAATTAATTTATTAGCTATCTGCAAACGCGTTTCTTAATTTAGCTAAAGTAAATTAAGCAGCCAATCAGTAAATTCAGTTTCTTTTCGTTGACAAGCTGATCGCAAGCGACCAAGCAGCTCCGATTTCCTTTGGCTGACATCAGGCACACAATCACCACCAACCCCTGCAGGTTACGGAGCTGGATCTTCTACATGACTAAATTATTCAGTCTACTGTCAACGTTAGTATTGCAATTGTATTAAAATGATCGTGTGTCAGCGCATCTCACTCATCCCAATCTCCGCATACATCCTGTTCTTGTTGCTAGCTTGTATTCCGTGTGGCCCCCAGTTTGAATTCGTCAAAGTCAGCTGCCATGGATCGAAAGTTACGAGGTCGATCGCCCTCTGCATGCAATGTCAATTCTTCCAGATACAACACTATTTATCATTAGAGATGCTTGTGCTGATTTGCATAATTAAGTGAAGTCAAAGTATTAGTCCCCGTTCAAACTAGATTAAGATAAATACAGATTATACCTCGGTTTTCATTAACACGTTTTTTCAAACTGCCAAAGGATGTATTTTGTGTGAAACTTTTTATATAGAAATTGCTTTAAAAATATCATATAAATCCATTTTTTAAGTTTATAGTAATTAAAATCCAAATCAATCATAGAGTTAATGACTTTTTTATTTTTCGTGTCCTGACTTCATGTTCATACTATTCAGAAATGAACACCATCGATCTAAGAGCTAACTAATTCTCTCTCTCTCTCTCTTTTTCGTTAACTAATTCCGCTAGGTATGGTAGTGGTTTAATTTGTTTAATTTACCGTGGTAGTTCCTTTTTTTTTTTAGAAACACAGTACAAACGCATGCGCTTACAACGTGCGCACACTCACCCCTATGAACGCACACACGCACACCATACCCATATGAGCACCTCCGGAAGACTGGGCCGGCATATCTTGAGATTGACGAAGTCACCACAGGCGCCTCGCTGTCGACGGGTACATCGCCTATCACTGAAAGAATAATTAGCCGTAAATGCGAGTACCCGTGTCAAATCTAGGAGTTGAACCCGGGTGGGCTGGTTCCACCACTGTGGTAGTTCCTGAAGCTGTGTTCAATTAAATTAAAGATATTTCACGCACGATCTCGATCTTGATATGCACCCATGGCTAGAACTGATGTTTGAATTCTCACCAAAAACATTTTGGAGAAATAACATTTTGGAGCGGTCCTGGAGAAATATAAAGTGGCAATAAATATTTGTATGAGGAGAAAATTGCACTTTAAAGTGTACGCTGTTTCATTTTACGCTGGGTTTAACCCATGCTTACACTTTACATTACAATATATCAAAATAAGTTTTACTTTAGTTTGCACGAGGTGCGTCGTATAATTGAAAGAAAAATCTTGCAAATTATGAGTAAAACACACGAAACTTGTTTTATTTAGACCATATTTCACAAAATTTATAAATTTCATGAAATTTATATAGGTTTGATATACTAATACAAAAAATGGTATATGTGCTGGATTTCCCAGCCGTCACCTCCCAAGCGGCATTGATGAGGAGGACTGAAATGTGCCAGTTTAGGAACCGGCACCTTTAAGTTCCACAAATTAAAAAAAAATGACTTGATGCATTGAATCGCTCCTCATCACCCCAGACCACCATCGATCCATCCGACAACATCCCCCAAATCACACAACTCAAGTCACCATCGATCAATCCTATAACAACATCTCCCGCACGAATCACAAAAATTTCAACAGGATATCCATAAACAATTTCATATTATAGAACTAAGCATTCATGAAAAACCAAATCACAAAAACCGCAGAGGAGATCCAATTACAAAGGAGTACTCTGCTTTGCTACCATCACTCACTGGGATGTCGAGGATGTCGAGGTTGCCGCTGCCGCTGTTGCCTCCATGCGCGAGAGCCATCGCCGCTGCCGGATCCACCCATGAGAGTAGGGGTGGAAACGGAGTGGATTCGGATGGATAATAGTCATACCATATCCTAAACCAAATATTTTAAGCGGATTCGGAGCGGGTGCGGATAGTGTATGGATGCGGATGCGGAGCGGATTGTTTTGGATGTCGGAAATGGTGCGGAGTTGGTGCGGAATCGGTTCGGGAACGGATTAAATTTATCGGATGTTACGTGTGTATGCAATCAATACAACATTAAGTTAGCAATGCAAGGAACAATAATACAATAATCAATAAACGACCCATCGTAAGAATTATGTACTTAAGTGTTAAACAACATGAATACATGATGTTCATGATATAAAAATACAGCTACGCAAGTGTGACATGAGACGGCGAAAGGCTCATACTAAAAAAATCTAGGTTAATTGATGAATTAGGCTATTGGATGAACCAACTTATGTTATATGCAATAGATTGAGTGGTTACATGTGTTGATAATTTTGGATTATCCGGTAAATGGCCTATCGGATAATCTTACAGAAATATCGGATAATCCGCATCCGCCGGATTTTAAGATACCATATCCTCATCAGCATCCGTATCTGCATCCATATCCGCCGGATTTCAAAAAGCCCATACCATATCCTTATTTAGGACGGATTTGGCTCGGTTTTCACCCCTACATGAGAGCCACCGATGCTGCCGGATCCGCCCATGGGAGCCGTCATCAGCACCGACGGATCCGTTCGGGAGCTGCCATTAAGTTGTTGCACGTAGTGAATCTGAGCGCTGCAACCCGTGGATCCGCCATCATCACCGCCCATGGGAGCTGCCGTCGTGGGAGAGAACTCCATGAAGTTGTAGTGGCAGCGAGGGGAGGAGGGGCTGCAGTGGCGGTGGTGCGAGAGGAGGATGAGAGGACGGAGAGAGAGGACATGGTGGTGAGTGGGAGAGAGGCGTCGACGATAATGACGAAGGGAGAAAGGAGATCGAAGTAAAATAAGCGTGGATGGAGAAGCGATTTTTTTTCTTCCACTCCGCTTGGCTAGGCACTATCTTCTCTACATGTCGGTTTAATAAAAGAATGGCACCGATGACAATTTATGGGTGGCGGTTAAATTAAAAAATAGGCACCAAAACTATATGTGCTAGTTTTTTCTAATAAACCAGCACATATAAGAAGTTGGTGTCGGTTTTTAATTTTGGGCTCCTCTGAGGGGGTAAGAGGAAGGGGAAATGCTCATATGTGCTGGTTTTAGATTGACCGGCACCTATGAGGCATCCCCTACTACATTTTTAGCATTTATGACATATTCCGGTGTTAAGTGAAACTTATTTTAAGACAATTTGGTGTATAGTGGAAGTATATGTTAAACCTGCTGCAAAGTGAAACACGGTGCATTTTATCGATGTAAAATGTAATTTAATCTTCTAGGAATTTAGAAGTGTTATATTTTGGATTTTTTTGAGTAATTTTACGGTCCTTGAGAAGTTAAGGAGAGTTGTAATGTAGCATTGTCAATGTTAATGTTGAATTTGTTGTACCTAGTATCATAACACTAGAGTAAAAAAATAGGGACATCTATAAGACATCTTGAGTTAACCTGCGCAAATTCCATATATTGCTAAATTGAAATATATATATATATATATATATATATTTGAAAGTATAAATGTATTTGATATATATAACTATTTCTTAAATTCTATAAAAACAAATATATTAATTTTGCATGTATGTATAACAATCAACATGCACCATCATAATTAGGCCCACCATGACGATTTTTCTATTGACCTGGTTACTTCTAACTTTCTAAGCCTTCACAACAAATATAATGGATATTTTTAGCCTTGTACTCTAAATAATATAATTTAATAAATTAATATAATGTAAGTAGTATATATTGGATACAACAAGAAGGATGATGTTGTGATAGAAGGAAGCAATAGTAATGTAACGTCCGGCCTCTCTCAGGCTAGGCCCACTTATATCTGACAGCTTTTATAGGTCATAGAATGCCCTCACAGACCAACACAAGTCTTTTCTACACACTTTGTCCTTCCCAATCGGTCACCCATCCCGAGATTGCTCCAACAGACCAACACAAGTCTTTTACACTTTGTCTTTCCCGATCGGTCACCCATCCCAAAATTGCTCCAAGCCAAGCACGCTTAACCTAAGAGTTCTTTGGAGATCGGCTTCCGAAAAAGAAGTTGCAACTTGTTGAGTATTCTATTAATCCTATTAAGCCCTGGGCTGGGATGTCACAAGTAATCTAGTTTCACTACTAGAAAAATGATTTTTTATGGTGGTATCCTATTTTTTTTTCCACTGGCGGTTATATGAGAAATCTGCTTGTGAAATTCTATCGAGGGGTGGAGGGTTTAGGACAGCCGGCGAAAATCTGTTTTTGCTGACGGTTGCTTGAGAAGTCCGCTTGTAAAAATAAGCTTATTTTTACTAGCGTAGATTTTCGCTGGCGGTTCCTTAAAAAGTCCGCTTGTAAAAAATAACTCTATTTTTACTGGCGGGCCTCTTAACTAACCGCCAACGAAAATCCATTTTCGCTGGCGGGTACTAAGAGCACCGCCCTTAAAAGAAATTCACGCACACTAAAAAATTCACCGCGCGCCCACCAATTACAAATAATCGCCGCCCATCGGCCACTCCTTATCCACTCCACTCCAGATTAAAAATCTCCTCCAGATCCACCAACCAGCATCCTCTCCTCCTCCCTTCCCATGCAAAGGGAGGCGGCGGTGGCGGTGGCTCAGTGGTGACGGTGGCTCACGCAGGTGGTGGCGACGGCTCTGGCGGCGGCCATGGCCCACCACCCATCCGCCCTAGATCTGGCGGCTGCAGCAGCATGGAAGGGGCGGCGGCCGGCTGCGGCAAAGAGTAGAGAAGGTGAAGAGGAGAGGTGGTGGCAGGCCGAGCCGGGCGACGACGACGACGAGGGAGAGCGTGGTCACTGGGAAGGGGTCAGCAGCAGTGGCACGGGAGAGGGGGGCGGTGAGGAGCGGATCCGGCCCCAGCGAGTCTCGGGAGGTTGATCCGCCGCCGCCGGGCCTCGGGAGCATCGCGTCTGGCGGTGGACGGAGCGTAAGGTGGTGGTGTCCGCGTCGTCTGCGAGAAGCCCTGCCGGCACCACGCAGAAGTTCCTCGGCCTCCTCTAGAGGAACTCAAATTGAAAATCTGTGAGCAAATCTATGATGGAATTTATAGAATTTGTGCTGTGATGTGAATGTGGAATTTTTGTGCTATATGATCATGATCAAACCATTTTGTGAATTATTTGTGTTCGTTGTGGATTTGGAATTCGGGGATATGGATTTGGGAATGCAGGGCAGCAGCATGCGGCATATTCATTTTCGCTTTTCATCTTTTTTTCATCTTTGCTAGCGGGTAGAGGACAGCTGCATGGCGTATTTTCAATTTTTTTTGCCCCCAAAACGATTATCGCTGGCGGGTGGCTTAAAACCACTATCAGCGAAAACGAATAATCGCTGGCGGTCCACGTAACACAACTGCCAGCGAAAACAATTATCGCAAGCGGACCTCTTAAGGGTCCACTTAAGAGGTCCGCCTGCAAAAATCGAGCGGATTGCAACCGCCAGCGAAAATCTTAGATTTTTACTGGCCTTTGCTTTGTGGCGGCACCAAATGCCGCCAGCGAAGATTCAAAATGGCCACCATGAAAGATGGTTTTCGTAGTAGTGTTTCTAAACATAATAAATAATAATAATACGATATTGTGATTCTCTGCATGCGTAACATTATTTCCTCAAGTAAACCATCTATTTGTTGTAGCTATGTAACACCAACTTGACATATATATAATTTCCTACGGAGGTTTTGCCAAATCAAAAGGCAAAGTGGATCTTTTAAGATAAGTAACTAGTGCTGCAAATGGTCTCATCAAGTACTATAAATACTAACCATGCAATCCATCACCCAGCAATTCTCATCTCTGTTGATATATTATTCAGAGTAATCTCACAATGGCAGGCATTAAACTTGCAGCTCTTGGGTTTGTTGTCCTCCTAAGCATTGGACTAGCTAGTGCTGCAAGAGTAGAAAGATACTCTAGTTCCGAAGGTTCAGGCACAGGAAATGGAGAGGGGGGAGGATATGTGAACGGTGGGGGAGTTGGGTCTGGAAGCGGTGCCGGGTCTGGTAGCAGTGGTGGTAACTATGGTGCCCATGCAAGCGGTGGAGGAGGGGGCGAAGGTGGTGGTTACAGCCAATACGGTGGGTCAGGGTCAGGTAGTGGATCTGGTTCGGGCTCAGGCTCTAGTGAATATACTCAAAATGGAGGTTATGGTTATGCCGGTTCATCCAGCGCTGGTGGTAGTGGTGCCGGTGCTGGTGCCGGACAAGCTGGTGGTTATTGGCCATCCAGTAGCCATGGATCTGGTAGTGGTATGGGCTCTGGTTCTAGTAGCGCTGCTACTTACTGGAAAGGACCATATGCAAGTGCATATGGCAATGGCAATGGTGGCGGTAACGGCCAGGGCCAATACGGTGGCAGTGGCGTTGGTGCAGGTTCTGGGTCTGGGTTTGGCGATGCTAGCCCTTAATTTCCTTCAAATAGGAAATTTGGAAATTAATGGAGCCCAACCTGGGGTCATATTTATGAAGTAGGATTTGTTTTTCATTTACTTGTACTTGTTTTATGCATTATGCAAAAAGAAATAAAGGGCTCAATTGTTTCAGTAAAATTTGGTATTGTGTAACTAATGATGAGAGATGTGGCTATTAAGACCGTCATGTGTGAATTGATAGATAGCTCTGCTTCGACATCACTCGGATATCTATACATGGGCCGGTACATCATTCCAATGTGCTAACTATAATCACTTAGGAGAACATTACGTGGTGTTATCCACAGTTATGATTTCAGCTTCCGTGATAGGAAGAAACAACTTTTTTTTTCCAATTATATATGGCTCAATGGAGATGTTCTGTCCTACTTGTGCAAGCAATGCATTACTCCATCCGTCCAATAAAAAACAAATCTAAGATAGGATGTGACATTTTCTAATATAATGAATCTGGACACACATCTCATACTAGATTGATATTTTATAGGACAGAGGGAGAGGGAGTATGTGTGTATATTGCTCTATGGCGTAAAAAACATATGGTGACTGCAAAACGATATACTAAGCAAGCAAAGCACGCAGAACGTATGGTGACTGCAAAACGATATATATCTCTTAAGCAAAACGATATGGTTTTGCAAGCAAAGCATGGAGAACGTACGGCAAATTAAGTACCTCGGGCTTGTTTCTTGACTGATCTCACATGCACGATCAATTAACTATACACTATACTAAGTATGTGTTAAGAGCAATTTTATGGTACTTGAGAAGTTACCATGAAATACCATTTTTTCTATTGTAAATTTGGTATCTCTTGGTACCTAGGTACTATGAGATACCAAATTTTACACTAATTTTTTGGTACCTCATGGTACCTTCTTAAGGACAGTAGAATTGCCCATGTGCTAATGAATTACATTGCTAATTAGTACTTGTGATCAGCATAAGCAAGTTGATCGAACTAGCTTGCTTTGGATCGATGCAACTTCTGAGATTTGACAAATGTTGCTGGTGATCTGCTGCTCATCGGTACTGTCTGTACTGTCAGAAAGTTCAGAATGGAACACCAGTATTTAGGTGGTGTTTGGATCTAGTGACTTAACTCTAGTCCCTGTATTTAAACACTAATTTAGAGTATTAAATATAGGCTACTTATAAAACTAATTACAGAAATGAAAGCTAATTCACGAGACAAATTTTTTAAGCCTAATTAATCTATAATTAGATAATGTTTACTGTAGCATCACATAGGCTAATTATGGATTAATTAGGCTCAATAGATTCGTCTCGCGAATTAGTCCAAGATTATGGATGGGTTTTTATTAATAGTCTATGTTTAATATTTATAATTAGTGTCCAAACATCCGATGTGATAGGGACTTAAAAGTTTTAGTCCCATCTAAACAGGGTCTTAATATTTAGGTCTGGTTTAGTTTCCAATTTTTTCCTCAAAAACATCACATCGAATCTTTGTACACATGCATTAAGCATTAAATATAGATAAAAAATACTAATTGCACAGTTTGCATGGAAATCACGAGACGAATCTTTTGAGCCTAATTAGTCCATGATTAGAGATATGTGCTACAGTAACCTACATGTGCTAATGATGGATTAATTAGGCTCAAAAGATTCGTCTCGCGGTTTCCAGGCGAGTTATGAAATTAGTTTTTTCATTCTTGTCCGAAAACTTCTTCCGACATCCGGTCAAATATCCGATGTGACACCCAAAAATGTTCTTCGCGAACTAAAAAGGGCCTCATTAGCACTTGATCGGTAAATTTGAAACATTAGCACTGCAAGAAGGCGATCGATTTGAAGCAGTCAAATTCTGATCACACAGTAATTTAAATAAATCTATATGCCAAGACACATGCGACGGCAGCAATATATTTTCCTTTTTTGCTAAAGTAAGTACGTAGTTAAATTAAGCAGAGATCTGCAAATGCCTCTCTTTTGCTACGGTAAAACTAAGCAGAGAAGATCTGTAATTTCAGTTTCTTTTTGTCAGAACACAGCTACTGCACTTTGTATTGAAATGATCGTGTCAGCGTGTCTCTGCACTCATCCCAATCTCCGCATGCATCGCGTGTTCTTGCTTGTTTCCTGTGTGGTCGATCCAATGGTCGGATCTCCACTTATCACGGCGTATGAATTCGTCAAAGTCAGCTGCTGCCATGGATCGAGAGCTTCGAGGTCGCCTCTACAATGTCAATTTCTCTCTTGATATATATAATTATATTCATCAGTAGATTCTTGTTCTGATTTTGCATAAGTCAAAGTCAATTAAACAGTTAGTAATTCTGCTAGGTATAGCAGTGTGAGTCATCAGTCATGGAGTGTAATCGAGTTGGTGGTTTGTTTACTATAGTTTCCTGCTGTGTTCAATTAAATGGTCGATCTTTCATACACGATCTCGATCTTGATATATGCACACATGGCTAGCGTAATCATGCTGATGTTTGCACTATTAACAAAAAAGAAGAACAACGTTATATTTTGGAGCTGTATGAAGGTCTTTTGATTTGCATTTTCAGTTATATATATGAAGAATGTTTTTAGAAATACTTGTTTAACCTAAACATTTTTAAGAACATATATAGGAGTGCTATAATGGGCTATATTTTGAATCCAAGTGATTTCACGGTTTGAGAAGTTATTGGGGAGGTATATATATAATTTATATATATGAAGTATCATAGTAACAAAACTACAGTATAAATATGGACATCTCTGTATCCCTTTAAGGACTACAAAAGAAATCTCTCTAAGTTGCATTTTACATGGTTCAATTCTATGATGAAGATGATTGTACGTTCACAACTAGTTACCTCCATCCCAAAAAATAACCTCTAGAACGAATCTAGACAAGTGCTTGCTCGGATTTATCCCCAGTAGTTGATTCTTTCTATGACGAATATTGGTGTAACTTTCTAGTGCAAATTACACAACTATAGATTGAATTATACTTGAAAGTATAACTGTGTCAGATATATACATTTTTAACATCAATATATATGGTTAACTGTAATCAGGACCTACCCTGACCAGATTGTGATGAAGATGTTTCTCTCTCTTTATAACTTGGTTACTTCCAGACTGATGTCATTTTCTGTAGTAGTGTAAGCCTTCAAAGCAAATATGGTGGCTCTTTTTAGCCTGATCTAAATAATATAATATAATAGTTTATATATAACAATATACTCCCTCCGTCCCAAAAAAAAGCCAACCAAGTACTTGGTTGGCTTTTTTTTGGGATGGAGAGAGTAGGTTATAGCAACATGAGTTTGTGACAGAAAGAAGTATAATAGTTAGCGAGGTTAGATATATTTATATGTTCGAGACTCAGTACATAACAGTACCAACAAATAATAAAATTGTGATTCACACAGTTATATAGATTGCTTCTTCAAGTAAACGAGATCTTTGCTAGTACAATTTTTTCAGCCCAACTTGACACCTAATTATTACCTACAGAGGTTTGCTAACCCAAAAGGCCAAAGTGGCTCTATTAAGATAATAAGTAACAAGTGTTGCATATGGCCTCGTCAAGCACTATAAATACTACCCATGCAATCCATCACCCATCACCCAAAAGTATTCATCTATTCTTTCACTACTCAGAATAATCTCACAATGGCAGGCACTAAGCTTGCAGCTCTTGGGTTTATTGTCCTCTTGAGCATTGGATTAGCTAGTGCTGTAAGGGTAGAAAGATACTCAAATGCCCAAGGTTCGGGCACAGGAAGTGGAGAGGGCACAGGAAGCGTGAATGGTGCGGGAGCTGGGTTGGGAAGTGGGACTGGGTCTGGTAGAAGTGGTTACAATGGTGCCCATGCAAGTGGTGGAGGAGGAGGCGGAGGCGGTGGCTACAGCCAATATGGTGGGTCAGGGTCTGGTAGTGGATCTGGTTCGGGCTCAGGCTCTAGCCAGACCAGTCAAAATGGGTATTATGGTTATGGTGGATCATCCAGTGCTGGCGGTAGCGGTGCTGGTGCTGGAGCTGGACAAGCTGGTGGTTACTGGCCATCCTATGGTCATGGGTCTGGTAGTGGTACCGGCTCAGGCTCTAGTGAGGCTACTAATACCTGGTATGGACAGTATGCAAATGCAAATGCTGGTGGCAACGGTGGTGGTAACGGTCAGGGTCAATATGGTGGCAGCGGTGCTGGTGTAGGTTCCGGATCTGGGTTTGGTGATGCGAACCCTTAATTTCCTTCACAAAGGAAATTGGAAAATGGAGCCCAACTAGTAGTCATTTTTGATTGTCTGTGAAGTAGAATTTCTTTTAATTTATTAGTACTTGTTTATGCATTATGCAGAATGAAATAAAGGGCTCCATTGTTTTAGTAATTTAGTAGTGTACAACCATGAGAGATTTTGCAATTAAGTATGTGATCTGTCAGTTGATAATATTATTATGCTTCATGTCACTCTAATATTTATGGACACAATTCTGCAATGTGCTAGCTACATGCAGCTAGGAAACTACCGTAGGATAAAAAAAATAAACATATGATATGTTCATGTCACCATCAGTTAAATCTACTCATGATGACGTGAACAATTCTCACTTGTCCATTTTTAGATTCTCCTAGTTTTAGGATTCCACTATATATTTGATTTGTACTATATATTTTTCCTCCTTCCACGACCAGGACGACGATCTAGCATGATCATATCAACCAGTAGAAAAGGATTCGCACAACCAAAGCAACAACTAGACAAATTGGAAGGTGATAATTGTCTGTACGTACCCCAGAAATGCTGAGGAATTCAACAGTCACATGCATCATAGGACTACACAAATTAAACATGAAGCCCAAAATTATTATCCCGCAGGATTCAAACATTTTTGGGGTGTATCTCTTATAATATACCTAGCAGTTGTTTAGTTGGTTGCCATATAAAAATGGAAATAGGAAATATACTATCAAGATTAATTAGGTCAGTTCTGCATAGTATGCCCCAATTATTAGTTAGATAAAACCATTACCTTCTAAAATCTAATCATTACTATTTAGTATTGATCTAACGACAATCTAAGGCAAGTTTTGAATAGAGGTACACTTGTAATGAAACTCGCAGTGCCGGCATACACATAATATCACTACCTCAGAACACCTCATCTCCCGGGGCAGAGCTAGAGCAAAGCAGAGGGGTACACCACTATATATGTTGCTTATATGTTCTATTTCCCGTGTCCTAAAATATAGATATTTTCAAAGTTGACACATGTATTAAGAAAGTAAGTGAGAATAATAAGAGAAAGTGTATGATTGGTTAAAAAGAAAAAATAGGTGAAGAAGAATGGTTGTGATTGGTTGAGAGAAGGAGGCAGGTGGAGAAATAGCTTTATTTTGGACAAGTTATTGTGCTAGAAATAACTACATTTTGGGACAGAGGTAGTATCAAACAACATTACAGAATAGCTTGACTAGTCTGGCCGGCAAGAGCGTTCTGTTTCACTATGATTGCATACTAAGTACCTCCGTATTTTAATAGATAATGTTATTGAATTTTTGTCACACGTTTGATCATTCATATTATTCAAAAAAGTTTAAATAATTATAATTTATTTTTTTGTGAGTTGTTTTATCGCTCAAAGTATTTTAAGCATGCTTTATATCTTACACATTTGCATGACATTTTTGAATAAGACGAATGATCAAATATGTATTTAAAAGTCAACGATGTCATCTATTAAAAAAATGAGGGCGTAAGGTTGATGAGACTGGTTGTGTTGGGCTCCAAGCATGACAATTTGTCAAATTATTGACTACTGGTGTTATACTTAACCTGTGATGAGTCATCACGTACTGTGTATCTCTATTGATTTATTGTCCTTGCTCGGTCTTATTGGCTGCTTGGGTTACACAAAGTTAGGCCGACGGGGGTGCCTACATGCATGGTAAGATGGATACTTACAGCTTAAATTTTTCTTTCACCCGGGTGTCTAGGAATCCCCATGGCTCTATATAGATCTGCCCCTGCTCATCTCTCCATGCTAATTTGTAAGAACCATCACTATCGATTTTGAAACCGGCACAGATAGCCTCCAGTGCAGCCCGGGATGGTCGTGGAGAGTATTATTGGTGCCGGTTCTTGATAAGAGCATGCACATTTAGCGTGTTCTCTAGTAGTATATGTCATAGGAATTAAGGTGCCACCTCGCAGATTCATAGAGAAGCAGTATGGCAAACTATTGGGTGCCTGAGGTTCTTGATTTCTCATATAGATGCATAATGATGAACGTTCTGTTTGTGCTAATCGACTGATAAAGTACTTGTCGTCATAGATAAGTTCGTGGATCGATTTAGCTTGCTTTGCCACGCAATTTTCGAGATTTAACAAGGATGGTGTGCCTAGGGCTAGTAGGGTGTAGCGCCCGTTCCGTCGTGACGCCTAGCGGAAAAATTATCTCTTAAAAGCCCTAATTGCGAAATTTGTTTCTTTGCTTGTTGTCTAGTGTCCGTGCCATCTCAAGATCTCAATCACCGATCTATCGTCGAGTTCAATTCCGAATCCAAATCCTTCCAATCAAATTCCTCCGCAAAAGTCTATTTTGCCTCCCCCGAGGTCGATGGGCCGAATCTCGCTCGGCCCATCTCTCTCTTCCCCGGCCCATCTCTCCCTCTCTCCCGGGCGCTCTCTCTCTCTCTCTCTCTCTCCCCCCGGCGCGCTCCTTCCCCCCCCGCTCAGCCTCGCCCGCACGCTGCTCGCGCGTGCGAGAGCCGCCCCGAGCGCCTCTCTCCCCGCTCCCCCCTCCGCCCCGCCCGCGCGCCGCGCGCGCGTGCGCGGGAGTCGCCCGCGCCGAGCGCCCCTCCCCTCGCGCGAGCTCCCCGCTCGCAAAGCCGCTTCCCGCGCGCCGTGTTCGCGTGCGCGCGCCCGCGCGGACGCCGCCCGTTGTTTCCCGCGCGTGCGCGCCGAGTGGCCGACCGCCCGGTCGCCGCCGTCGTCAGCGCCTGCCGCGCCTGTCGCCAGTGTCGCCGCTCCGCTCCAAACCGCCCGCCGTCATCGCCGTCGTCACCGCCCGGCCCCCGCCACTCGGCGCGCAAGCCGCCAAGGGACGGAGGCAGCGTCCCCTCTCCCTCTGCCGAGTCGCCTCGCTCTCCTCCTCCTTTTTCCCAAAGGAGAAAGGGGCGAGCTCCCCTTTTCTCTCTTTTTTTCTTTTCCCCTCTCCGCCGGCGTCATCCTCCTGTCGCCGCTTTGGCTGCAAGCGCCGAGCGCCAGCTCGCCCTTGACCGCGCAAGGCGGTTCCCAAATCGACATTACCGCCCATTAAACCCCAGCCTCCCCCTTTCCCTTCATCTTCCATTCGTCTCCGCGCCATTGCCGCCACCCCGCCCCCGTGTTCTGTCTCGCCTCCGCCGTCCTTCGCCAAGCGCCGGGAGAGCCGGTGCGTTCGAGGACGCGGAAGGGGACTTCGGCCGCGCCCTCTCCTTTCTCTTCCCCGGCCCGAGGCCGGAGAGATTACTCCCGCGCCGTCGGCCTCTCGTCACAGCGCCGCTCCTCTTCTCGGTGATGCCTCTCTCCGTTCTTCCTCCTCGCTCCATCACCTCCCCCTAGCTTTCGGTAGTAGCTTGAGTAGCCTCCCCGTAGTTAGCCGGCGCCGCCCCGACCGTTGCCGTCGCTCGCCGTGTGTTCGCCGCCGTCGCCGCTCGAGCTCCGTAGCACCCGCTCGTCGCCGGCCTCGCTCGGCGTAGTTCCGCCCAATCCGACGCTAGCGTCGAGTTCCCGAAGCCGCGTAGATGCTCTCACCGCCGGGAATCGACCTCTCGTGACCTCGTCGCCGTTTCCCTCTTCTCCCGCCACCGGTTGCCGCCGCCGCAATCCGCCGCCGTCGAGCAACCTCCGGCGAATCCGAGCCGTTGGCTCGTCTTCCCTTGTCACGTGCAACCGCCCGGTGTGCACGCTTTTGCCCGTATCGCCGTGGTTCGCTCCGCCGCTCGCCGCCGCCGCCCGACGTCCATTCGCGGCCGGGTCGTCGTCTACCTCCCGCCAGCCCACGTGGCCGCCACGTAGGCGCCACGTCGGCGCCAGCTCAGCCTAGACCGGATCGAGCCGACCCCGGTCAGTCCCTCCCCGTGCGCGTGTTCCACCGCGAGCCGTGAGGCTGCGCGTGGGCCCGCCGCACCTGCGTCCACCACGGACCGCGCGCGTGCACCACGTCCTTTCCCCGCCCGCGCGCATGAGCCACGTACTCCCTCCGCACGGTGAGCCGAGCCGCTGACAAGCGGGTCCCACCCGGGACCGCGCGTGGTGAGCCCGGTCCACCGGACTCTCTCTCCTCCCTCCCGCGCGCGCGCGCTTGGGCCGTCTTGGGCCGGCCGGCCCGTTAAGCTCGGCCGAGCCGCTCCATTTACCTTGGGCCGCGCCCTAGCCGCCCGAGAAAAAGTCTAATTTCCATCCCTCTGTTCTTTCTTTTCTTTTCTTTTTCAAAAAGGATTTAATTAAATCCTTTTCCTTTAGACCAAAAATCCAATAATCTTAGAAATTCAATATCTTCCCAACCGTAATTCCGTTTGACTCCGTTCAACTTCTAAAATTTCCCAAATCTCGAGATCTATCTAGTGGCACGCTTAGAGGTCATTAATAGGGCTCTATTTTCGCCGTTTGTTGAGTTGTCCCGTTTCGCGTGTAGTTTCGGAGCCCGAAGACCCGCAGTGCGAGGATTTCGAGGATCAAGCTCCAGATCTCGAGCAAGGCAAGCCACCTTTGAACATCTTGAGCCTATATTTGAAATTTAATTATATTGCTTGCAAAATATTATGCATTGATAGGATCACACTTAATCTGTTGTCCCGTCTGTAGGGCAGATTGGCGGACTTACCTAACTTATTGCATTTGATCCTTCCATTGTTAATTGCCATACTATGTCCCCTTGTAACCACCCAGTTGCACCTCGATATTCGTGCACTCTGTGCGAGTATCGACGGTCGCCTTCAAACTTAAAATCTGAGTAACAACTTGGGTAAAACTGGAGTTTTACAAAAGACTTGGAAAACCCGACACTTGGGTCGGTGCTTGCGAACTAAATGAATTTCCAAAACCGCGGACCGGGGAACGTACCGGGTGTACGGTTTCCCGCTCTTGCACTTAAGGACCGATTCCTTGGAATTTCATCCAAACATAAGACAAGTACGACCACATGGGTGGAATGGGACACCCCTGGCTGAGTAACTAGCTTATCAGGGGAGCCTTGATGCCGAGAGACATGTGGATTCGCCGGGGTGGTGTCGGGGAGGACCCCTGGGCTTCCTGGCACAGTATGGTCTGGGACCTAACCTGTTGTTGGTCTGGGACCCCTCTCGTCGGCATATGGTAAACCTGTATCGGCTTTCGAAATGCCTTGTCATGAAAGCTTGGAGGTCTCCCGACGTGGCTGATCCCCACGGGCTGGGTGATCCGGGTTAGTAATGTCGTGTGGGTAAAGTGTACCCCCTCTGCAGAGGTTAACAAACTGTTCGAACAGCCGTGCCCACGGTCATGGGCGGATGTGAGGTGATTCCTAGCGTAGTTTTGTTTGACTACTGCTTGTGAAATTGCTGTTGTGAAACTGGGTTCGATGTTTGAAAAATCAGCAGCTGACGGGATCAGCTAGGCCCGGGTGGCCGTTTGAAAAGTGGTTGGCCCGGGTGGCCGTTTGAAAAGCTGTTGGCCGGGTGCCAACCCTGTTTCAAGATCTAAAGACTGATACATTGCACATACTCCGACCGGACGAGACGCACTGTCTCATCCGTGTCGTTTGAGAAGCACTCACTTAGACTTTTTAGAAAAGAGTTCAAACAAAATCAATTACGAAAACAACAGCCTTTCCTTGAAGCCTGCATTAAACACTCATTTCCCCTGGCTTGCTGAGTACTCCCGTACTCACCCTTGCTCTATATAAATAATCCCCCCCAGTTGCTGAAGAAGATGAAGTGGATCCTGCTGACGAGGAGTTCTTCCAGGAGCAAGCCGGCTACGATGAGTTTTAGGGTTTCGGCCTAGTTCCCAAGTCGCGCCTGTGATGTTTGGTCCAAGTCCTGGCTTCCGCTTTCCTTTTGTAATGCAGTTGTGAGCTCGGGATCTGTCCGCAGCCCAACATGACTGTACTTCTACTCTATAATAAAGAGACCTCTGTTGCTGTGATATTCTGTCTCCCTGTGATACCAGCACTGTTTCCTGGGACTGGTATCGATTAACAGGTTAATTTGGAGCGTCACGGGCTAGTTCCGGTCGGGACTAGTTCGGGGCGTGACATAGGGGTGGGCAGAAAAAGACCGAACGTACCGAAAAAACCGGGACCGAGATCGAGACCGAGAAATTCGGTCATCAATTCGGTTAGTCTCATCGGGTAACCGAATAGACCGAAAAGACCGAATTATCAAAAAAAAAGTCTAAATACAACCTACAATCCACTATGTTTAATAGGATTAAACTCTAATTTTCACATCCCTACTTCTTCTAAGCATGCAACCTAATAAGAGTCTTTACTTATAAGTGCATACGAATTTTTTTTGTGATTTCTGTGTTGAAAATTTCCATTATTTCTTTACATATATGAAAATGCTGTTGAATTTCGGTCAGGACCGAGACCGAGACCGAAAAGACCGAGACCGAATTTGTCTGTCCTTCAAAGACCGAAAGACCGAAGACCGAGACCGAAATTTTCGGTTAGACCGAATGCCCACCCCTAAGTGCTAGAACGTGGTTTACAGTAGTACTGTTTAATTGTTGCTTAGAGCAAGTTTAATAGTATAGCCCACTACTTACTCTAGTTCATCTATAGCCAATCTAATAGCCAATTCATACAATAGTTGCTTATTATACTATGAATATATGGTCCCACCTGTCATACAAACACTGCGTCTTGGAGTCCGTGCTGCAGCTGGCTACAGATCTGTAGCCCGCTGCTTTTCTCTCTTATCTTTTATCTCATTAAAATATGTTTATAGCTGGCTAATAGTCTGCTATTGTACCTGCTCTTAAAGTTTAGAATGCCGTTTGTGTATTCAAATAATAATCCACATAGAGAAGGCACTGTACTAAGAGATACTCCATCCGTCCTAAAATATAAGGGATTTTCATTGAAATATTTCCTAGTACCACGAATCAAGTCTAAATTTGTGATATTAGGACGTATCACATTCGATGAAAATCCCTTATCGGATATGACACATCCTAGTACTAGTGCGTGCCATATCCGATCAAAATCTCTTACATATATTTTGTGACGGAGAGAGTAGTCTACTCCCTCCGTCCCAAAATTTAGCAATCTTGTACGTTGGACTAGGATGTGTCCCATCCAGTACAAGATTGCTATATTTTGGGATGGAGGGAGTATTAATTAAGCACTATTAAAACGATTGTGTCAGCGCGTCTCGCTCATTCATCCCATTCTCCGCATGCAGATCATGCAACCATATGAATTCATCGGCTGGCTGTCCTTTTCTTGTAAGTATTCTGTGTGTGGTAGACTGGTCGGGTTGTCAGTTTAATTTGTCACTTTTACTAGTACAAAACGGCGTTTGAATGTGTCAAAGTCAGCAGCGATGGGATCGAGTCGAGAGCCTCGAAGTCTCCTCGTAATGTCAATTCTTCTAGCTGTAATTTTATTCATTAATTAGCAGCATAGATGGTCGTGCTGATTTGCGGAAGTCATTGAAATTAAGAGTTTACCAGGCTGTAGTACTGTAATTAGTCAATCAATTTGTTTAGAGCATAGAAGCACTCTGCATCTTGAGTCACCTTTTGTATATTCGTATATTCAGTAATAAGTACTCTCTCTACTTTAAAATATTTTAAAAATATAGGATGCATTTTGTTTCGTTAACACAAGAAACCTTATAGTACTACAAATGAAATTAATACGTCTAAGTGCAGGTACAATAGCAGGCTATAAGTCAACTGCAAACATATTTTAAGAAGATAAATGAGGAGAGAGAATGGCAGCGGGCTACAGATTTATAGCCAACTGTAGCACGGACTTCAAGACACAATGTGCGTATGACATGTGGGATCAGATATTAATAGTGTAGTATGTAGCTATTGTATGAACGGACTATTAGATTGGCTATAGATGAATTGGAGCTAGTAGTTGGCTATACTATTAAACTTGCTCTAAGATGGAGGGAGGAATACAAGTGGCTGCAATTAACTACATTGATATGTAATTAATCAGGGATATGTATTAGCAAGGATCTCTTGAAGTAAATGAGCTCTTTTTTCTACAGTTCTTTAAGCCTCAACTTGATATTATATCCTACTGGGAGTTGCCAACTAAAAAAGCTAACGTGCATGCTATCACGAAACTAGTGTTGCATGTGGCCTCAAGCACTATAAATACCCATGCAATTCTTCACTCAAGACTCATCTCTTCCTGCAGTCATAGCTCATAGAGTAAGCTATAACAATGGCGGGTACTAAGCTTGCAGCTCTTGGGTTCGTTGTCCTCTTAAGTATTGGACTAGCCAGTGCTGCAAGAGTAGAAAGATACTCTAGTTCCCAGGGATCTGGCACGGGAGGCGGTGAGGGTGGAGGATCTGTGAATGGTGGAGGAGCCGGGAAAGGAAGTGGGGTTGGGTCTGGTAGCAGTAACTATTACGGTGCCCATGCAAGTGGTGGAGGTGGCGGCGGAGGTGGTGGTTACAGTCAATACGGTGGATCAGGATCTGGTAGCGGATATGGCACGGGCTTAGGCTCTAGCCAGACCTCTCAAAATGGATATTATGGTTATGGCGGGTCATCCAGTGCTGGCGGTGCTGGTGCTGGTGGCGGTGCCGGACAAGCCGGTGGTTATTGGCCATCGTATGGTCATGGGTCTGGTAGCGGTACCGGCTCAGGCTCTAGCGAGGCTAATAACTACTGGAGTGGACCATATGCAAACGCAAATGCCGGTGGCAATGGTGGTGGTAACGGCCAAGGCCAATATGGTGGCCGTGGCGTTGGTGCGGGTTCTGGATCTGGGTACGGTGATGCGAACCCTTAATTTCCTTCGTAAAGGAAATTAAAGAAATGGAGCCTACCATCTCATGTAATGTCTAGAAGTATAATTCGTTATCATTTGTTTGTACTTGTTTCATACGTTGTTCTACAAGAAATAAAGGGCTTCATTGTTTCTGTAAAATTCAATATATAGTACTGTGTCACTAACGAGGAGATCTATGTATGTTTAGAGTACATTGCTATTCTATCAGATGGTTATACACTGAGGATGTCTATTATACCAATACACGCAAAAGTCATTGTCTTTATGCTAGCTGAAAACACGTAAGAATTAAGAAACATAACATATTTACACAAGACTTTTAGCTAAAAACATGCATGCTGTTGCATCCAAAGGGAGAGAGCGTTGCATTGGTTGGTTAGATCACACAAGGATGAAGCATCCGACGCAACAAATGGCCATGCATGCCACCACTTGTCTCAGCCAATTGTGGCCTATGTACCACCCATACGTTTTGTTCTATCTACTCAATGTCCCTTGTGTCCTGCCAGGAGTTTTAATTTCTTGCGTTTTCTGAAGGTACTGAGTAACAGAGATATATATGCACATTGTTAATAAAATGCACGATTTCAATTTGATCTCACTGATTGGCCAGATGACAGAAAGGATGTACAACAAATTTCCTCTGTTTGGTCAGAAACTCAGAATATCACTTGACCAAGAAAAGAGATCAACATGCAAGCAGTTCAACAATAACACAACAGCATACGACAATAGTAACTTTCTAAAAAAAACATATGACAATAGTTCCATCAGAAGATCAACATATGCTACATCCACATCCATGTATAAATTAACATGCTCCAGTCACCTCCGTCGGAGTAGATCTGGCAGACGAGGCTAACAAAGATGTGTCTCCTCTGTCCCCAGTGGCAAGATCGGTGTGGATCTAGCAGCGACGGCACCCCTACTCTCCTCTTCCAAATCTGGTGTCTCCCATATCACCATCGCAAGATCGGTGCAGATCTGGCAGCGGCGACGCCTCCACTCTGCTCTCCCCTCTCCAGCTTTGCATATTGAGGCCATAGCTCTGCTCCGAATCCCCTTCTCATTTCACCACCCCAGAAGGGTGCCAACCAATGGCGAATAGGTCGATGATCCAGCCATGTCGGTGGTCAATGATGCCACAACGGTGGTCAAGGAGGCTCCCTCCTCCTCCTCCACCATCAAGCTCTAGGGCTGGCGGGCAGCCTAAGCAGAGAAACGTCGGAGGCGATCGAGGAGGCGGCCTTGATATCGATGAATGCATATGGTTGCATGATATGCATGTGTGGTAGTAGGCTCTTTTCCCCTCTTTCTCCGTTGCGCTTGTTCTCTTGCTTGTCCTGTTAGCTATGTTGCCACTTTCTCTCAATTGGCCACCACCTCTCAGGCAACGTTTGGGGTGGGGGACATGTGTGGACCATGAGGTGGGGCCACGGGCTCACCCAAACACAGAGCCACAAGCTGTGGTTTCACGAGGCGGATATGAAGCATGAGGGTCCTTGCAGAGGTGATGTGTTTTCTCACAAGAGCATGGTACTGGTTTGAAAAGGGAACTCAGCTCCTACATGGTGACCTGGGGTTACACTCCACGTAGAAGCATTGGACATGGCCTTAGAAGAAGTTCAATGGTATAGACAACTACAAGCTCAAAAAATTAACACGTCATCTACGAACAATCTAATAGCCAATCTATATGGTAAATATATACTACACTAGTAATTCCTGACCCACCTCTCATACACGCATAGTGTCTATGAGCCCGTGCTGCAACTGGTTATAAATTAATATGTAGTAGCACATTTTTTCTCTATCTTTTTTTTTTCACCTAAATATAAATCTGATGTGATAATTTTTAAAACCCATTTATATTACTTATTGTACTCTTTTATATGACATAGGCGTGGGACATGGCTGGCGTGCATGTGGTTCTCCAATCTTGACTTTCACATGCAAGGACACACCTTATGTAAGTGCTAATCAATTGCTCAGTACTTACTCAGGATAATACAAGCTTATCTAGCTTGCAATGCCATGCAGTTTCCGGGATTTTGACAAAGGATGGTGTATAGTTTATAGTGGAAAACGTTGTTTACAGGGCATACTTGCACGGTTTTTTGCACACAGTATTGTTCGTTGCTTAATGTTTAGAATTGTATTCAGTAATCCACCCCACGTATTGAAGCATTGGCATGTACTAGGGCGATAGATTAATATTTGAAGCACTATTGATTACTGATTTTTTTTCATCAAACAGCTAATTAATTGAAGCAGATATACGGTAAGGCATGATGTTGTTTAACTGTATATAGTGATTTATTTTGTCATTCAGACGATCGATCGATCTGCAATTTCCGTTTATTTTACCCAGTGGTACAAACTAATGTACATTCACCCTAATTATTATGTACGCGTGTATTAGTCGCAAGCCTTCTTTTCGTACACATATATACATGTATCTAGAAGTTCTTACAATTAGGCATTTTATCACATAAATAACGCTCCCTCCATTAATTCTAAATATAAGGACACAACTACATTTTTCACATATTTCATCATAATATACATAAGACATGCATGCATATAAACAATTAACTAGCACCTCCTCTCCACTAAATTATTATTTTTAAAATCCTTCAAGATCTCTAATTTTATTAGGTACATACATTGTATTTATTAGAGTGATCTACATAAGGTGACAATAATTATTTTTAGTCTTAGTGTTAAAAGGATAGTTGTGCCTTACATTTTCAAACGAGGGAGTATATTACAGATTAAATTTGGTTAAAGCTTTATATATAGAAAAACAAAATATTTCATATATTTTAAAACAGGGAACATTAGTAAAATGATTATGTCAGCGCCTCAATCTCCGCATGCAGATCATGCAGCCAACCATGCATCTCCATCGGCTGTGCGTTCTTATTTCCTTTTGTTCTGTGCGTGGTCGAGTTTGTCACTGACAAGAGCGTTTGAATGTGTCAAAGTCAGCTGCGATGGGATCGAGAGCTTCGAAGTCGTCGTCTTCTGTGTAATTATATTCATCAGTAGTAGTAGATCGATATGCTAGTGCTGGTTTGCGATAGTTAATTAGTGCAACTAAGAGTTAATTACTACTCCCTTTACCTCTTTACCTTAAAATATGACTTAACTAGTGCTCTACGATTAACTAGTGCTCTACGATGTAGAATTGTATATATATACACACATAATTAACTAGCATATCTCTTTCTTCTAAATTCATTTTTGTTAAATCCTCCACTCTTTAACATCTCTTACATTCGGTGATTCCAGGAATACACGCGCACACACACGTCACTACTTCACATGCAACACCGCACTCACACATCCTCGAATACGCGTCTAACACATACTCAAAGGGATGGAGACCAGCGATATATTTTTGATCTCACTAAATTTCTATTGAAAGTCCACTTGTGT
Source organism: Oryza sativa Japonica Group (assembly GCF_034140825.1). Classification (NCBI taxonomy): domain Eukaryota; kingdom Viridiplantae; phylum Streptophyta; class Magnoliopsida; order Poales; family Poaceae; genus Oryza; species Oryza sativa. Next base: position 17,288,788 of record NC_089044.1, on the reverse strand, counting down.
GTATAATGTTTGTGGGTATCAGGATTTCAATCCTGGTGGGTGGAGTCATGCATCTATGACTCCACCATCCGCCGATGCTTCCCGCTTGATATCGCTTACATAGGTGCATGCATTGTATGTATTTGTTGAGGTGATTCAAACAAAAAGGTAATAATAATTCTTTGTTGATATTTATGTTATTGATATTGCATCTTTTATTTTATGATATATCTAGTAACTCTTCTCTCCTAGACGATCCAGATGTTAATATGCTCATCATTAGGTAAACATAGGGCCTATTTGGTAGAGCTCTAGCTCAGCCTAAGTTTCAGCTCCACATAAAATAGGAGTGGAGCTGGCTGGAGCTATCGCTATCACAAAATGAACTAGAAAGATAGAGCTAGGTTTATGTTGCTCCACAACTCCACTCTGAACGTAGCTCTTAGAGTTAAATTTAGAAGTTGAAGCCTTACCAAACATGCCATCAATACTGTGAATTTTCACAGGCCAAGAACAGTGAAAGAACAAAATTTTGATCTATCGAGGAGCTAGTAGCGCTCTTGATTTAAAGACCCTATTGTTTAGAACATTAGGACTTATTTAGAGCATAGAAGCTAGTGCTAATTACTTCTGTAAGTACATGAGCTTTGTCTCTTTGGTAAACAGTTCTTTAAGGCCTCAACTTGATCCCTACTTAATGAAGATGCCAACTAAAAGACTAACGTGTGTGCTGTTAAGAAACTATTGTTGCATATGGCCTCAAGCACTATAAATACCCATGCAGTCCTGCACCCAACACTCACCATTTCCTGCACTCATAGAGTTAGCTAACAATGGCACGCACTAAGCTTGCAGCTCTTGGTTTCGTTGTTCTTTTAAGCATTGGACTAGCCAGTGCTGCAAGAGTAGAAAGATATTCTAGTTCCCAAGGTTCTGGCACAGGAGGTGGAGAGGGAGGAGGATATGTGAACGGTGGGGGAGCGGGGAAAGGAATTGGGGCTGGGTCCGGTAGCAGCAACTATTATGGTGCTCATGCTAGTGGCGGAGGAGGAGGCGGAGGTGGTGGTTACAGCCAATACGGTGGATCGGGATCTGGTAGCGGATATGGCTCGGGCTCAGGCTCTAGCCAGACCTCTCAAAATGGATATTATGGTTATGGCGGTTCATCCAGTGCTGGCGGCGCTGGTGCTGGTGGCGGTGCCGGACAAGCTGGTGGTTACTGGCCATCCAATGGTCATGGGTCTGGTAGTGGTACGGGTTATGGCTCTAGCTCCGCTAATAATTACTACGGAGGACCATACGCAAATGCTAATGCTGGTGGCAATGGTGGTGGTAATGGTCAAGGCCAATATGGTGGCCGTGGCGTTGGCGCAGGTGTTGGATCGGGATACGGTGACGCCAACCCTTAATTTCCTACGTAAAGGAAATTGTAGAAAATGGAGCCCAACACACCTTGTTTGTTGTCATGTCTATGATGTACAATTTGTTCTCATTTATTTGTACTTGTTCAATGTATTATGCAAGAAGAAATAAAGGGCTTCATTGATTCAGTAAAATTCTGTAGTGTGTAACTAACCAAGATCGAGATCTAGCTATTATGTTAAGAGTGTAATGCCACTCGGTAATTCGATGGTTATATGGATGGAATCGGTCTAGTCCATGAACGTGGACCATTCAAGTGGGCCAACACAAGCTAGCAATTTCAGAAGGGGATCATAAAATAAACTATCGAACATGTTCAAATTATAGGTTCAAAGGAATGCTGATATGGACTTAGTTAATTAATTCGTGCTAAGCACTTGAAAGGTTTCCAAATGTGAAACTAGCTGCAACTCTTTGGGCTATACTCCCTCCGTTTCGAAATGTTTGACGCCGTTGACTTTTTAGCATATGTTTGACCGCTCGTCTTATTCAAAAAATTTAAGTAATTATTAATTCTTTTCCTATCATTTGATTCATTGTTAAATATATTTTTATGTAGGCATATAATTTTACATATTTCATAAAAATTTTTGAATAAGACGAACGGTCAAACATGTGCTAAAAAGTCAACGGTGTCAAACATTTTGAAATGGAGGGAGTATATGCTAAGGAGGATTTGGTTTACCATGTATATATATGCTGACAACTCACTTGTTGGAACCTTCAGATGGTAGCTGTGTCGCTAGGTCAGACTGATGTAATTATTATTATTATCCTGATAATAAGCCAGTCACACAACTACACAAATTAAACATGAAGCCCTAAAAGTCTAGCAAAACATGGATTGGAGTATTCTGTGGTGTGTATAGAAAATATCATGCAAACTCATTTCCTGAGACCTTGTAATCTGCCTAGCAAGTGTATAGTCGGTTGCCACGTAGAAAGGAGATAAAACCTACTCACACTATCGAGATTAGGCTAGTACTTCTATATATAATGCCATTGAGCTGTTGTCTGGTTCTGCAATATACCCACTAGTTTACCATTAATTCCAAAATCTATTCATTATCAGTTACTGCACCATTTGATCAAGCAAGCGCGTAAATATAAATTCCCTCTCTATCTCATTTCCTCATTATTTTTTTCAGCTAGCCGGGCTGCACTGGCTTGGGGCCCCTTGTAGCAAAACAATTATATATAGTAGATAACAAGCAAGCAACTAGCAAAGTTTAGTACCACACACCTTGCTAGTTTGCATAGAGTTAGACTGGTTTAAAAGGCTTGAAGTCCGACGACTAGCTAGTAACACAGGGTTAAAGACCTTTTGGGTTAAGCGATAAAAAAAAGCGCAGTGTCTTTTACAGTGTAGGTGTGGTCCAACAAATAAAAAAGGCGCAGTGTTTTTATCGACGACGTTTTACAATGTAGAGATAGGGTATTTAGAGTATATTATCACACATAGCACAGCTGTTTGGCATGGGGGAGTATCCCCATTGTTCATACCCTTGGAGGACAGAAGCAAGGGCCAGAGCTAGCAGTATGTTAAAAAAACTACTATTCCCTCCGTTCCAAAAATAAAAATATAATCCTAGATTTGAATCTGGGCATACACGGTTTGAATCTGGACATAGTGTATATCTAGATTCAAACCTAGGATTAGGTTTTCTTTGGGATGTAGGGAGTAGAGTCTAGAGCTATGGCTTCATGTGGTTCTTCAATTCCATCCTGACTTTTCACATGCAGGGACACACATGCATTATGTAAGTGCTAGTCAACTGCTTAGTACTTATCAGCATAACCTATACTCCTACAAGCTTACTCCCTCTGACCAAAAAAACAGATAACCTAGTACTAGAATGTGACATAGTACGAGGTTGGTTTTTTTTTTGGGACGGAGAGAGTATCTAGCTTGCATCGTCCATGCAGTTTTTGAGATTTGACAAAAGGATGGTGTCTAGTAGTAGAACATTGTTTACATGGCATACTTGGAAGGTTTTTTGCACACACTATTGTTTGTCACTACTAGAAAAAGCATTTTTTCCGACATAGGGGTCTTATTTTCGCAGACGGACATGACCCTTAGAACCAAATGATCGCCTACAAAAATATAAATCGGGGTGAAATTCGATGTCCGCCTGTGAAAATCTATTTTCGATGTCCGCCTGCGAAAATCTATTTTCGCAGGCGGACCACTTAAGCGGTGCCTGCACCACTTAATTGGTCCGCCTGCGAAAATAGACTGGAATATAATTTCTAAGTCCTCACACCTCTCCTCCCCTCCACATCTCTCCACCTTTCCCCTCCCCTCATCGGCCTCTCCCCTCTCCTCACCTCTCCTCCTCTCCCCTCCCCTCACTTCTACTCTCCCCGACGGCGGCTCCCGGCGGCGGAGGGCGGCAGCGGTGAGGAGGCGAGGCGGCGCGGCCGAGTAGCGCGACGGAGGAGGGCGGCGCGGCGCGGCCCGTCTCTCCCAGATTTGGAGGGGCTTGGGGGAGCGCGGCGGCGGCGGTGGGCGGTGGCGGCAGAGGGCGACATCGGCGAGGAGGCACGGCTCCCGGCCACGGCGGCGGCTCCCCTCCCCCCTCCCTCCCAGATCTGGCCGGAGGAGGGAGGGGGGGAGGCCGGCGGGGGCGGCGACGGCATGGAGCGGTGACGGCGTGGGGCGGCGGTGCGGGCCGGGCAGCGGCGGCGGCTCCCCTCCCCCCTCCCTCCTAGATCTGGCCAGAGGAGTAACGGGGGGGGGGGGGGGGGGGAGGCCGGCGGCGGCGACGACGGCGTGGAGCGATGGCGGCGGCTCCCGGCGCGGGCTGGCAATTTTTTTTTTGTTCGTCCCTTCCATTTTCGCAGGTAGGCCGTTGCCCCGACTGTGAAAATCGATTTTCGCAGTCGTTGTGGTGCGGGCGGACCTCTCTCCACCCTGCGAAAATTAGTTCTGGCCGCCTGTGAAAATTAGTTTTCTAGTAGTGTGTTGCTTAAAGTTTAGAGTGCAATTATGTATTCAGTAATCCGGCCCACGTATTGAAGCATTGGTGCTGTACTAGGGCGATAGATTTGAAGCACTACTATTACTGATATTTTTTTTCCTCTCCTCACAATTCACACAGCTAATTAACTGAAAGAGATCGACGATCGACAAGACACATGATGTTATTGTACGGTATATAGTGGTTAATTTATTTTGCCATTCAGATGATCAATCGATCTGCAATTTCCATTTATTTTACCCAGTGATCCCAATGTACATTCACCCTAATTATTATGTACGCATATAATCATCGGAAGCCTTCTTCGTACACATATGTTCATGTATCGAGAAGTACTTACTCCCTAGTTAGGCGTTTTATGACATATATGATATGCAACAGATCAATAGTTGGTCAAAGCCTTATGGAGAAACAAAATACTACATCCGTTTTTTAATAGATGACGCCGTTGACTTTTTTCCACATGTTTGACCATTCGTCTTATTCAAAAATTTTATGCAAATGTATAAGATATAAATCACACTTAAAGTACTATGAGTGATAAAACAACTCATAACAAAATAAATTATAATTACATAAATTTTTTGAATAAGACGAATGGTTAAACATGTGAGAAAAAGTCAACGGCGTCATCTATTAAAAAACGGAGGGAGTATGTCTTACTCTATCCATCCTAAAATATATATACGATGTCGATAACCTTTTACATAACATTTGACCATTTGTTTTATTCAAAATAATTATATAAATATAATTTATTTTAGGAAAAAAAAATCTGAATTAAGCACTGAACTATATATTGAGCTACTACGAATTACCCCCATAAACTACAAAACTAGACATTTTACACCCCAAATTCTTTAGACCGGGCAAATAACCCCCTAACTCAATCCGGAGCGATTTTAATCTACGTGCCACATACATGGCAATTCAATCAGCCTAAAGAATATTAAAATTTAGTGGGCCCTATGTGTTAGCATCTTCTTCCTCCTTGTTCCTCCTTCCCCAATATCTCTCTCCCCAGTCTGATTTCTCTCTCTTCTCCCTCACTTCGCTCTGCCTGGTGGCCAGTGGTGCTTCTAGCGGAGGACGCAACAACCTCCGCCACACCGTCCCCATCCCCAACCTCCACCACGCCCTCCATGTCCCCAACCAACACCGTGCCATTTCCAACCTCCACTGCGCCGCGTTGCTCCACCTAGCCCGCTTCTAAGCTAAAGATGTACGCTAGTGATGGGGCCACTGGTGAGAACGGATCGCGGGAACACGTGACCGCCATCGATGCCGACATTATGATGCAAGGCTGTCGTGGTGGTCGTATCCATGGTTTTGCTCCTCCTCGTATCATGTCTCACCTGCACGGAGGGAAGGATGCACTACCACAGGAGGCACCGGAGAGCGCCGCACCGCAAGCACCACCACAGGGCGATGATGAGTGGCGACAACCACGTCGCTACCTGTCGCGTTGCCTCCCGACTTCAATGGTGGGGAATAATCGGTCGAGCTGATGGGTTTGCCTTCGGGCGTCGAGGACGCACCGCCCCAATGGTCTTTGTGAGAGAAGCCTTGTCCAGCGATTCATCCTCCATTGAAAGCGCCCGAGACGTCGCTAATCCCGGCTAGGCCACTGTCACCTTCGCCGTCGTCGGTCATGATGCCATCGCATTCTCATGCTAATACGAGGAGAGAGAGAGAGAGTGAGTGCAGGAGAGGGATTGGGTTGAGGGAGAGATGACAATTGGCCCCATTGATTTTTATTATTATTTTATTGCTGACTGGATTGCCACATTGACGTTATGTGTAAAAGCTCGGGTCAGGGTTATTTGTCTGGTATGAATAGTTGAGAGTGTAAAATATCTAGTTTCGAGTTTAGGGGTAATTTGATCTACCATGATTTTTTATGGGTAAATCGGACTTTTCTTTATTTTATCGTGACTTGTTTTATTAGCAAAGAAACTACAATCTTAACTTAGGCTGCTTTCGTTGTGATGAGTTCTGGGGGATTGGGTGAGAAAAGGACATCGTATTCCGTGTGCACGCTTCTCAAACTACTAAACGGTGTATTTTTTGCAAAAATTTTCTATAGAAAAGTTGCTTTAAAAAATCATATTAATCCATTTTTGAAATTTAAAATAGTTAATACTCAATTAATCATGCGCTAATGGCTCATCTCGTTTTGCGTATCTTCTCAATCTTCTCAATCCCCCTCTCCTCAAACTCTCTCTTATACTTCTATGTATTTATACTAAATTTTTGAATAAAACGAATTTTCAAACTGTTATGTAAAAGTTCAATGATACTCCGTATCATACATTTTTTTGTTAGAGGAAGTAGTATATATTTTTTAAAACAAAGGGAACATTACTAAAATGATTATGTCAGCGCCTCTCGCTCATCCCAATCTCCGCATCCAGATCGCAGCCAACCATTCTTTCTTGTATTCTGTGCGTGGTCGACTGGTCGATCAGCTGTCAGTGAGTCAGTTTGTCACTCAGTACAAGTTTGTTTGAATGTGTCAAAGTCAACTTCCATGTGAGAGCCTCGAAGTAGTCGTCTCTGTGATGTCAATTCTTCTAGCTGTAACTATATTATACTTCATTCATCATTAGTACTGGTCAGAAGTGCAACTAAGAGTTAATTACTCCATACTCATCTTAAAATAAGACAACTATTTTTTCCGATGTTTCATAATATAATATGCGTACATATACATGTAAATAATTAACATATCTCTTTTTTTCTAAATTTGTTTCTAAATCTTCCGCATTTAATATCTCTTATATATATAGAGAGAGATTACATGGAAACTACACACGATACCACACCATACACCCACGAAACCAGCAGAATATCCACGATCTAGCCCACTTACCTTTGGGTAATATTTATGGCCTCAGGGTTTAAAATATAGTAGGTGGAGTCGTGCACCCACCAGTCTTACCGGTGCTTCTCGCTTAACATCTCTTGTATTGGTGCATGCATTGTACATATTCATTGAGGTGATCCAAACAAAATATAAATAATAATTTTTTCTTGATATCTATATCAATGGTAGTTACGTCTTATATTTTAAGATAGAGTATGTAACTCTTCTCTCCTGGACTATCCAGACCTTAATATGATTATGATTAGTTAAACTCAGTGTTGTGAATTCTCACTGGCCAAGAACAGTGAAAGAACAAAATTTTGAGCTATCAGGGAGCGAGTAGCGCTCTTGATATAAAGACAATACAACATTGGTTTAGAACTTAATTTGAACTTTGGGACTTTGTTTAGATCATATACTTTCAGTTCCATTTTATATCAACTCATTGTTTGATGGTAGATTAGCACATAATAAGTAATACACATGCTTGCAACTATTTAGATATACATATATGTAATAAATCTAGGCTGTTTATTTTATCGGTCAAACAATACTACTTAGTTAGGATATACTGTGCCATGTAAACTCTAAACACAAGAGAAAAATTAGAATGTGAGTTCGTTCATTAAATTATTTCTGGAAGTACATGAGCTTTGTGTCATTGCTACAGTTCTTTAGGCCTCAACTTGATCCCTAGCTAAATTAATGAAGATGCCAACTAAAAGACTAACGTGGATGCTGTTAAGAAACTAGTATTGCTTATGGCCTCAAGCACTATAAATACCCATGCAGTCCTTCACCCAACACTCATCGTTTCTTGCACTCATAGCTCATAGAGTTAGCTAACAATGGCACGCACTAAGCTTGCAGCTCTTGGGTTCGTTGTTCTTTTAAGCATTGGACTAGCCAGTGCTGCAAGAGTAGAAAGATATTCTAGTTCCCAAGGTTCCGGCACAGGAAGTGGACAGGGAGGAGGATATGTGAATGGTGGGGGAGCGGGGGAAGGAATTGGGGCCGGGTCCGGTAGCAGTAACCGTTATGGTGCTCATGCAAGTGGCGGAGGCGGAGGTGGTGGTGGCGGTTACAGCCAATACGGTGGATCGGGATCTGGTAGCGGATATGGCACGGGCTCAGGCTCTAGCCAGACCTCTCAAAATAGATATTATAGTTATGGCGGGTCATCCAGTGCTGGGGGTGCTGGTGCTGGTGGCGGCGCTGGACAAGCTGGTGGTTATTGGCCATCCAATGGTCAGGGGTCTGGTAGTGGTACGGGTTCTGGCTCTAGCTACGCTGATAATAATTACTATGGAGGACCATACGCAAATGCTAATGCTGGTGGCAATGGTGGTGGTAACGGTCAAGGCCAATATGGTGGCCGTGGCATTGGCGCAGGTGTTGGATCGGGATACGGTGACGCCAACCCTTAATTTCCTTCGTAAAGGAAATTCTAGAAATGAGCCCAACACACCTTTGTTTGTTGTCATGTCTACGATGTACAATTTGTTCTCATTTATTTGTACCTGTTCAATGTATTATGCAACAATAAATAAAGGGCTTCATTGATTCAACAAAATTCAGTAGTGCGTAACTAACCAATATCGAGATCTCGCTACTATGTTAAGAGTGTCATGTCACTCGATAATTCTATGGTGATATGGATGAAATCGGTCTAGCCCATGAACGTGGACTATTTAAGTGGGCTAGAATAAGCTTAACTCGTTCAAATAAAATATGGGACAGATCTAATTCACATCCCTTAACCGTAAAACCAGGTAATATCGACTGCTCTAAGTATTAAAACCTTGCAAAATGACTCCCTCATCTCTTTTAAGGGTGGTTTTTTTTGCTGACATGGCATATTGATTTATTTCACACGTGATGCTTTGGCATCTACACCTATGTGGCAATCATATCAGAAACAAAAACCAAATAAGTAGCTATAGGACCTACATGTAAGGGACATGCGAAAATAAAATAGAATCTGTGTATGTCAGCTTCCAGTCTCCAGGAGCCAAGTTTTCTCGTTGACCCCCGATTTTTTTTTTACTAAATCAACGAGGTGGGGGGGGGGCTTCCTCACCTGAATTTGTCATTTCATTGAAGGGAAGAGTGTAAGGTTCATTACATCGAGTTTAGAGTTTGTAGGGGAAGAGAAGATTTCTTTCCAAATAGAAATTACATGGCGATCTTTAGTCTTGATGTTTTCAGCCCACATAGCAGCCTCACACACATAGTGTTGTAGACATGATGCAATCGAGGGGACTTGTCCTCTGAAGACAACATCAAGTCTATGATTCCACATTGTCCAGAAGCAAAGGAGGTAGAAAACCTGAAAATGTAGAATAGACTTCAGCTGATGAAACAAGTTCACATGTGAGCCTCTTTGGATCCCTCCATGGCTCTTGTATTATCGATTCTGCTCCCGCGCGATTGATTGCTCCATGACCACCCCCGATTGATTGCATTGCGAGTACTTGCAATGGAGCTAGCGTTAATTTAGCAGGTTTTGCAGCTAGCCCTGTTGCGCATTACAGTGGAATCAAGTTTTAGTCTTTTCTGGTATGAAAGAAAACCCAATCCTGTTATGTCAATGGAAGCCCTTAATTAAATGTTGCCCCAAATCATATCTCTATTGTATAATTTGAGTGTCGCTTGTTCGCCTGCATATATATAATGCCAGAGTTATATAGTTCTGGCAGCTATATTACCAGCTCGTATGCAATTTAATGTCGCCTTTCGTCTGCCGCATGCGAGAGGTCGGCATTGGTGAGGCGTAGGTGGCCGCCACCGGCATGGAAGAAGAACGGCGACATCGGCAAGAAAGAGGCTACGGGGCAGAGGAGAGAGAGAGAAGGGGGGGATGGGGAAGAAGGGGAGATACTGGCATGTGGGTCATGTGGGTCCTATGTGGTTTTTACTCCCTCCGTCCAAGATTATAAGGGTTATTCCCTATGTAGCACTAATTAGAGAATAAAAGTGGATCAATGGACATATAGAAGTACACATTGGAACATTCAACGAACTGCAAAATGTACTATTTAGAGAATAAAGTGTTGCTTTGGCAGGTTGGGAATGAACTTAGAAAATCTGACGTGAGTTTTTGTCAGAGCATATTTTCCACCACATCTGCATTGTTTGTGCCACTTACAGAGTCACAATTTGAAACTCAAATTTTAAACATGCTGCCCAAAATTAAACAGCACTACTACGAATAACCATGAGCTTGTCAGATGAGTTGATCGCTGCTGTACCTAGCTCATTGGGATAAGCAAAATCCCCTATAATTAGGGACAACACAAAGGGCCGTTATCCCTTATAATATTGGACAGAGGGAGTATTTCCTTTTGAAATATAATACTTCGCAAGTCTCAATGACATGTGGGTTCCATTGTTGCTTCTATTTTTTGTTTTTGTTTTTAGTGCCACATAAGTGCTATGTCAGATGAAGATCAGGTCAACCATGCCATCTCGGCGTTATGTCAATATAAACCACTCTTAAACAATCGAGGGAGTTGTTTTACACGGTTTTGATACTTAGAGGAATTGCTATATCTTTTTGCGGTTGATGGATACGAATTAGATTCAACCTATATTCGAGGGAGTTACATTGGACTTTTTCCATCCCACTTAACCAAGTCCGCAGTTGATTGTCAAGTCTCACATGGATGAAAATTACCCAAGGCTATTTAGCTAAGCCCAACGTGAGCTCCAATCGACATATACCCGCCAGCACGATCGTGTCTTAATGTCACTAGTTTTCTTCAATATATGGGCCTGTTCACTTTGATGTCATTTTCAACCTTACCAAATTTTAGTAAAGTTGCCAAAAAAGTGGCTACATTTAGTTTGCTACCAAATTTAGTAACTATATAAGAAATTCTACCAAAATTTTGGCAAAACTATGCCAAAATTTTGGCAAAAATTTGGTAAGGTTTTTTTTTTTCATCAAAGTGAACATGCCCTATATCTCTCGGAGGGATTAAGAGAGATGTACATAATGGCAGTGTTACTAACAAGGTATAGCTTCAAACTACGTAAATTATGAGAAACTATCGAACATGTTCGATAGTTTATCTCATAATCTCTGCCAGAAATCAGAAATGCTTAAATTTTAGGAGGGATTATGAGATAAACTATCGAACATGTCCGAATTATAGCTTCAAACCGATGCTCATATGGACTTAAGTAAGTTTTGCTAAGTGCTCGAGAGGTTTCTAGATGTGAACTAAACTAATTGCAACTCTTTGAGCTATGCTAAGGATTTAATTTACCGCATGAGGGCAACTCGTTTGTTAGAACCTGCAGATCGATGGTAATTGTCAAACTGATGTAGTTAAGTCCATCTTGATAAGCCACTGCATAGAACTACGCAAATTAAACATGAAGCCCCAAAATTAAAGCCTAGCTAGCACAAAGGATGAAGCTAGCATTTCCTGGGGTGTATTAGAAAAGTTTCATGCAAACTCATTAATTTTCTGAGCCACCTTGTAATCTGCCTAGCAAGTGTTTAGCTCGGTTGCCATGTAGATATTAGGAGAAAACGTACTTACACTATGGAGATTAGGCTAAGCACTTCAGTAATGCCATCGAGCTTAATCACATGAATTGATTATATATAACAGCAAACAAGCTTAATCACATACCGTAGAAAATGGTATAAACTGATGTACGTATGATCAAGTTGTTTTCCTCTTAACTCATCAATGTATCATGTTATTAATCTCAATTCTCAAGACGATCGATCTAGGGCATGTTAATTTTGAATGGATATATACAGATGTAATGAAGCACATCGAACGGACATGTTAGAGGTAATGGACAGAGCTGGCCATATAGCAAACTACTGGAGCTAAATAGATCCTGTGGTTCTTAGTTGGATCTTGACTTCTCACATGCAGACACATTATGTAAGTGCTAATCGATCAACTGATTACTACTACCTCCGTTTCACAATGTAAGTCATTCTAACATTTCCCACATTCGTATTGATGTTAATGAATCTATATATATATATATATATAGATTCATTAACATCAATACGAATGTGGGAAATGCTGGAATGACTTACATTGTGAAACGGAGAAAGTACTTACCAGCATAATAGTATAAGATTATCTTGCATTGTGGAAGTTTCGAGATTTGAAAGAAGAATGGTGTCTACTACTAGTACTATTAATATACTCCTCCATCTCAAAATATATCACGCTAGTACTAGTTGAGACATACTACTCTGTCAAAAAAAAAAAGGCAAACTCTAGCTACGAATTTGGACACGTATATATCCAAATTCGTATGTAGGATTAGACTTTCTTTTCGAACAGAGGGGTATATATCATAAGACTTATAGTACGTACTAGGATATATATGTTTCATCCGGTACTAGGTTGATATGTGTAGTACTGTACTGTAACACAGGGCATACTTGGATGTTTTGCTGACATTTCTGATTGTTCAGAATGCATACAGTTTCAGTAATCATTAATACTGGGTCGATAGAGATTTGAAGCAATATTACTGATTTTTCACAGCTAATTAGGACTGATCTACTGGCTATAGTGATATTATTGCAAAGTACTACAGCGATTTCTTTAGTTTGCTTCCAGACCATCGATCTGCAATTTCCGTTTCTTTTACCTAGTGGTACCAATGTACATTCTATACAAATATCTATATATATCGCAATCCATGAACATTATTAGTAAAACGATTATGTCAGCGCGTCTCGCTCGTCCCAATATAATCTCCTCGGGCAGATCATGCAGCAGCAGCCATATGCATATTCATCGGCTGTGTGTTGTTTCTTGTATCCTGTGCGTGGTCGGGTTAATTTGTCAGTCTGTCACTTACAAACTGCGTTTGAATGTTTCAAAGTCAGAGCTGCAAAAGCGATGGGATCGAGAGCCTCGAAGTCGTCGTCTCTCAGTATTGTCAATTCTTCTGCTAGCTGTGTAACAATATTCATCTGTAATAGTAGCAGATGCTTGTGCTGCTTTGCGCAAGTCACACTGACACACTAAGAGTTAATTAAACTCTTCACTCTCGTAGGCGATCTCGATCTTAACATGCTCATGACTAGCTTAACTCAGTTATACTACTCTCTCTCAAAACAAAAAAAAAAAAAGTAAACTCTAGCTACGAATCTGAACACATGCATGTCCAGTTTTATAGGTAGGATTGTACTTTTTTTTTTTTTGGGACGGAGGGGTAGGTGTTTGAATTCTCACCCAGAGCCGTGAAAGAACAAAATTTTGAGATATACTGGGAGCTCTCTTGATTCAAACATATAACTATATATTTTGGTATATATAACATTGGTTGAGAACTTAATTTAATTTGGGAGTTTGTTTACTGCACATAGAGAAGCTAGAACTATATATTTTGAGTTCCATTTTCTATCAACTCATTTTTTTGTGATAGATTAGCGCATAGTAAATAATATAATACAAATGCTTGCAATTATTTAGATATGTAATTTAGTTAGGATATATATATTTCATATAAACTCTACACAAGAGGATGATATGGTTAAATTATTTCTGGTAGTAAATGAGCTTTGTCCTTGCTACCGTTCTTAATTTAAGCCTCAACTTGATCCATAACTAAGATGTCAACTACGAAAAAACTAACGTGGATGCTGTTAAAAAGCTAGTTGTACATATGGCCTCAAGCACTATAAATACCCATGTACTCCTTCACCCAAAAATCATCTCCTCCTGCCCTCATAGTTCATAGAGTTTGCTAGCAATGGCAGGCACCAAGCTTGCAGCTCTTGGGTTCGTTGTCCTCTTGAGCATTGGACTAGCCAGTGCTGCAAGAGTAGAAAGATACTCCAGTTCCCAAGGTTCAGGTACAGGAGGTGGAGAGGGAGGAGGATATGTGAACGGAGGGGGAGCTGGGAAAGGAGTCGGGGCTGGTTCTGGTAGCAGTAACTCTTATGGTGCTCATGCAAGTGGTGGAGGTGGCGGCGGAGGTGGTGGTTACAGCCAATACGGTGGATCAGGATCTGGTAGCGGATACGGCACGGGCTCAGGCTCAAGCCAAACTTCACAAAATGGATACTATGGTTATGGTGGGTCATCCAGTGCTAGCGGTGCTGGTGTTGGTGGTGGTGCCGGACAAGCCGGTGGTTACTGGCCATCCAATGGTCATGGGTCCGGCAGTGGTACGGGCTATGGCTCTAGCACTGCTAATAACTACTACTATGGACCATATGCAAATGCAAATGCTGGTGGTAATGGTGGCGGTAATGGTCAAGGCCAATATGGTGGCAGTGGCGGTGGTGGAGGAGCTGGAGTTGGATCTGGTGACGCCAGCCCTTAATTTCCTTCGTAAAGGAAATTTTAAAAATGGAGCCCACTATGTTTCGTACCATGTCTATGAAGTAGAATTTGTTCTCATTTATTTGTACTTGTTTCATGTGTTGTGCAACAAGAAATAAAGGGCTTCATTGATTCAGTAAAATTTGGTAGCATGCGACTTACCATGACATTTATGCAAATATGTTGAGATGTTCATGTCGTTCGATTGGATAGTTATATGATGATGAGGATGAAAGGGAAGTTATTAGGGAACATTCATCACTCATGATATGTAAAAAATGGACTTTTTATAGTCGGACGGCTTAAGAGATCCGCCTGCAAAAATTGATCTTCACATGTGGCCGGCCATCGGACTCCTCCCTACACAACTATATACTCCCTCCATCCTAAAATATTTGACGCCGTTGATTTTTTAAAAAATGTTTGGCCGTTCGTCTTATTTAAAAAATTTAAGTAATTATAAATTCTTTTTCTATCATTTGATTTATTGTTAAATATATTTTATGTATACATATAGTTTTACACATTTCACAAAAGTTTTTGAATAAGACGAATGGTCAAACATGTTTAAAAAAGTCAATGGCATCAAACATTTAGGGAAGGAGGGAGTACTTCCTCTGTTTCATATTATAATACTTTCTAGCATTGCCTACATTCGTATATATGTAATATATATATATATATATATATATATATATATATATATATATATATATATATATATATATATATATATATATATATATATATATATATATATATATATATATATATATATATATATATATATATATATATATATATATATATATATATATATATATATATATATATATGTCTAGATTTATTAATATATATATATATATATGAATGTGGGCAATGCTAGAAAGTCTTATAATATAAAACGGAAGTAGACAATAACTATGTAGGCGGGCAATCACGACCAAAATTAAATACAGTCTATCTATGAAAACTATGGCCTTCCAGTGAAAAATCGTTTGTCTAACTGTGGTTAATCCAACTCACAAGAGAATTATGGGCAACTCGGAGGAAAATAACTTTGCATCTATTAGAGAGTACAATTAATCCCCTCATTCTCCTTCAACCTCTCTCTCACGGAAATCTATTATTATATACTAAAAGTCCATTAAACTTCCTACAAACGCTCTCAATGCAAGCTGCCACGTGGTTTCCTCAAAACGCTCTCTTAAGTCGCCACGTGGCACAACAAAAGAGTTGAGAATCCCCTAGGGCCCGCACGTGCAGTGCATGGGTTATTTTCATAACGTGAACTAACGAAGATTAGTTCCATATATAATTGTGTATGGGAGGTAAGAGATTCGAAATTAATGTCAAAGCAAAATCTAATCACATATGGCAAGAATCTTGTGCAGCGCATGGATTTGTCATGAATAAACGAAGATTAGTTCCATAATTGTGTACACAAGGCAATATTTCAAATCTATCTCAAAGCAAGCTTGCTTAGTTTCATGAGGCAAGACTACATATATATACACCGGCTTGCATACATATATGTACACCTCACCAGCAACACCTTTCAATCCGTCTGCAACACACAATTTTGGTGGCTCCATCCTCCCGTCCTCTACAATAAGAGGTCTGCGGCAATTTGGACGAGTCATCCTTGCAATAAGAGGTCTGCGGCACCAGCCCAATAGCTGACGCCCGATCCATTAATTAAGGGAAATACTTTCTCCTTCCGTCCTAAAATATAAGAATCTAGGATTGAATATGATGTTTCATAGTACAACGCATCTGGATAGACTCCCTGTCATGATACATTATAATAGGAAACATCTCATTCAATCGTAGGTTATTATATTTGAGACGGAGGAAGTAGATAGGACATAGCCACTGGAAAGGAATCCTAGGTTATTATATTTGAGACGGACGGAGTAGATAGGACGTAGCCACCGGAAAGGAAGGGAGATAGAGAGAGCAGGGCGGGCAGGTCGACCTAGGAGATAACTATTTTTTTTCATGTACCTATTTTTTTCAACCATAAATTCATAAATTTTTTCACCGAGAGACCAAGTCATAATGTAAAAAATCATAATAACAACAAAAAAATGATATTTTAAATAAGATCCCGCGCAGTTCTTCCTAGTTAATCGAACAATGCCTCAAGTAGGCTAACACAAGCTAACCCAGTAGTATAAATGGTCTTTGCGTGTTTGCAGTCAGCCAGAGCTTCCATCGGTATACTCCGATTGACTTGTATAGTTATGTCTGAGTAATTGTATGTGGACTACCTTAATTTCTAAACTTATTCAAATATTTACGTGTTCTATGGTTGTAGTTACAACATTCAGCTGAAAACTCGTTGTTCACCTGTATGGCTCTAATTTGTGGGAATTACGTGTTGCTGGGTTAGAGCATCACCAACAGAATGTGTATAATCCAACCACAAAATTATTTACTGGGTTTTCTAAATTGAAAATAGGAAGTGGAAAAACTCCTCTCTCCAAGAGAAAACTTAAATTTAATTCCAAAAAAGTAAAAGTGTATTCTTCTATTAAACTACCAGCCAAAATATTTTTTTTCCATCGACCCCGCGTAAAAAAAGATTGCTCCTCCACTTGCATGATCTCCCCTCCCTACGCACAAAGAGAAAAACCTCGCAGGAAAGAGAGATTGGGGTCGGCAGGTGCGGCGTCGCTTTACCTTAAATGAAGAGAGAGCGAAGGATGGGGTTTCTAAAAAATTAGGATCAATATAGGATATCTGTTGGAGGCATGTTTTTTTTTACCAAAATCCCCCCAAAAAAAAAGGATTGAGGATAGAATAAGGGCATTGTTGGTGATACTCTTAGTCTGGTATAAGCCAGGAACCGGTGTTTCGAATAGTCAACTATGATATTTAATGATCAAACTTCTCAAATACCTATATCGGAAAATAACGTCAACTATAGCTACATATATAAAACCTTACACAAAACACAGTCTTGAAAAGCCTAAGACTGTTAGCTAGCCCAAGATAAGCTCCGACATAACAAATGGCTTTGCCATCCATTCTCTCTGGTATATGTTGTGGCACGTTTGCTCACCTACAAGTTATGCCCTCGTCTAACGAGTTTTTTCTTTAGTATATCTCTCAGAGGAAGTAAGAGATTTATATACTCTCTTCTCCTAAAATAAATTTATTTTTCAACCATTTCACACATATCAATAAAATAAAAAAAGACTAAAATACCCCTACTTTATCAACTCCCAATGCAATTCCCACTTTATCTACTGCCAATGCAATTATTCCTTAATTTCAAAAACCCCAATGCGATGATTATTTAAAGATAAATTTATCTTGGGATAAATGGGAGGTGCCAGAAATAAACTTATTACTATGAGATGGGGGAGTATATTATAGTGTTAGTAAGAAGATATTTACATATATCATCTGTCTTTATAGCGGCATTTCGATCAACTTTTAAAATAGTGTTTGAAACAACTCCAAAAGTACCTACAGACCTCCGATTTGGCTAACAGGTAACCTCATCATGTGCTTCTTGGCTTATAATTAAGCCACAATCAACATTTAAAATTTGAACTTAATTTTAAATTATCTTAGGTATTTTTTTTCAATTTTTCTAGTCATGGCTTTTGAACCACTAAAGGTTAAAACTAAATATAAAATTCTACAATTAAATTATTTTTTTATTTTATTTTTCTGCGGCTTATCCGCCGAGGCCAACCGAAGTGATACTAAGGTCATGGCGACCTCCCATGGGTTGGGTTGGACAGCATTGCGGCGGCCATAGGCATTGTCATGCAGTGGAAGGAAAGACTCTCACCTTATGAGCTCGAGCCGGCCCTGTTGCTGAAGAAGATAACGATGAAGCGATCGAGCAGCCTTAGGAACTAGGGGAAACTAAAATAACATAGAAAAGTTTGCCCCACCTCTCTGTAGGATCGTATATAAGAATCAAACCTACCAGATAAAGGTGAATGATAGAATCACCAAAAGCCAAATCTTTTTGGAATTAATAGATATCTTTGACCAAATTAAGCTTGAACCGACCATCATGTATGCGCCGGTCTGTCTGAAAGTTAGCTATTAATCCATCCAGCATGAAGTGAGTGGTCCATATATCCGACCAAGTCACAGCATCGTCCAATATCTAGTCCATCACTCCGTCCCCATTGCCGCTGCCGGCCTGTCCGCCTCGCCGGTCCATCTGAGCATTCCATGCCGAATCGACCCTTGAAATACATAAAAACATGTTTTAATGTAACTTTGAGAAGTAGATCAACTTATTGCATCAAGATGTGTTTACAAAGTGCATCTAAAGCACTTTTCTCTTAACTCACGAGCTAGAAATAAAACCTCAAGCAAACTTTTTTCTCCTAAACAACATTCATTTACAACTGCAAATTCTAACCTTTTAAAACTTGGACTCCAATATAAATTTAACTCCGCTTCCCACACGCACACAAATTCCCTTATATGACGTATGAAAACCTTCATCTTCTCATGCATTATTTTCTAGCCTTAGTATCCCATATGATCTCTTTGGCCATCTAAAACCTCAACTTCTCCCAATTCTAGTCCTCTGATCCCTCACCAGCGATACTCTTAGAGGGCTCAAGCAACACATGCACATAAACAACCAAAGAAACCATATCCGACTACAAGTTCTTGCCAACTTGACTCACATTATTAGCACACAATAGTATCACATACGTATAGACCATCGAGAAGTCGTAAGCATTAAGCAATCGCAAATATCCACGAAAAACAACTTAAAATCAATTCCCTCCTGGAGTCTGTCGGTCGAACCGTCGGGCCTGTCGGTCCGACCACCACAACACCTCTGGTCTGACTGACGTCACCTTGGTCCTATACTGACGAAACCCTATTCACCGACGAAACCCTATTCACCATAAGCCCGATCCAAACCGACCACACCCAGAAAGCAATATATATAACTTTGTCAATATCAACACAACCACTTACCTTCAATAATCGTTCATTCTTGGACACCTCAAAGACTTTGAAACACATGGTCTCAAATATAAAGTCAAAATTTCTCTCCTCATGGTTTGCAAGGATATTATACATATCAAAAAACCTGATCGAGTTGTAAATGTGCTAGCCGGGTCTCGATCCTGTCGGCGCGCGTGGTCGCCGCCGCTGCCGCAGTTTACTTCGCTTGCCATCGCGAGCTTCAGAATCTAATTAAAACAGCGAGCAATCGCCATACCAGTCGGTGATAATTCCAAGACGATCGCGATGAGAAGCAAGCAAATCTTCAGTTTAGAAGAATCGATCGATCGACCACTGAAAGAATTATAATCACGCAGGATCAAGGCCAACTTGAAGCAGCTCGATCGGCTCGCGCGCCGTAAGTTCTTGACTAGTTGTACTACATTCACATGATTATATACATTTTTTAGGTTAATCAATCTTGTACGGTTTGATTTAGTTCGTACTCGATCTATAATTATTGCAGGTTAATTATGTTTTGCTGGATATATACGGTTCCTGTACATGCAGTCAGTGGAGTGTGAGTATCACTACCGGTGGCTGATCAGATTGATCATCTGACAGAATGATGGTGTGGCATTCTGCATGGTAAACTATATGCTGTGATTGTGATGTAGTATTAAAATGATCAATGTCAGCTATATCTCGCTAATCTCTCCGCGTGTGCATCGGGCACCTGTATGATTATATCTTATAATATGTGTGCTCGAGTTGCCACCTTAATTTGAATGTACATGTCAAAGGCTTAAAATGTCATGGGCTGAGAGAGTTTTTCGAGGTCGCCTCTACAATGTCAACTACGACACCAGCAGGATTATATTCTTCAGTAGAGTGCTTTGTGTTAATTTGTGTAAAGCTAGTAATTAACTTGTACTGTACTATGCCTCAGCTGCTAGAGCTAGGGAGAGTCCATAGTATACTCCCTTTAATTATAGGGTATAGACAACACAAATCTGGTTTTAAGTAATTCTGAATCTAAATAGTATTTTGTTTACCTGCGTGAAACCTAGATAGTTATATAGAGATGTAAATAGTAGCTGTAATTTAAGAGTATCATATAACCTTTTTCTTTTTTTGCCTGCATTAAACCAGCACAGATCATGCATATATAAGATCAAAGAGGAGACGAGGTCCTGGGCGTTAGCGGACGATATTTGCCTCCTGGAGCTAACCCCTTTGATCGAATAAACCCTTTAATTGTATATTAATGAAAAAACCAATAATATAATGTGTATATTTATACACTTCGGTATCAATATATAAGGCATAACCTCTAGCCATCTGAAAAAATAGTTATAATTGAAATATATGTATTGTGATGCTGAAATGATGAAAACAACTATCAAAACCAGTTTGCATTGTCTATGGGGTGTATTTTGGCCGATTTTGATTGTTGGGCAGGGCGTAAACTATCTGTTTGATAATTAAGAGATATTTTCTAGACAAACTCGATCATAAAATATTTAAGATTTACCGTAAGATAGTCAAAAGTTTTAATATTTCTCATTAAAAACTTCTCAAATGTTTGTTCATATAAGAAATGTATAAAATATTGCCTTGCAAAATACTACATACCATATATCATAAATATCATAAAAAGTATTTGATCTTTTTATTTATTTTAAAATAAAATATTCTTGTTCGAAATATTATATACTCATGATCGGAGGAAGTTATATTTAAGACATAAACTAAAAGGAGATGTTAGCTTCGATGACACTTGCGACATGATGGACTTAATTAATGTGCTTCAGTGGTCTGCAAATGTGAAATAAATTACAACTATTTGAACTATGTGCTAAGGATTTGTATTAAAAATTAAAATTATAAATCAATAACTTAGTTAGCTAACTATGCTAGCTGAAGACTTGTGCATGCAGTTTACACCTTTTATCTCATAATGATGAAGTTCTATATATTTTGACAGAATTTTTTCATATGGCAATCAAGAAAGTAAGATCAATGCTAACTACTCCCTCCGTTTCACAATGTAAGTCATTTTAGCATTTCCCACATTTATATTGATGTTAATGAATCTAGACATATCTAGATTCATTAACATCAATATGAATGTGAAAAATATTAGAATGACTTACATTATGAAAGCAAGTTTCTTTTTCTAAATAGAAACACAATACAAACGTCCACAGACTTCCACAACACGTACACACTCATCCCCATGGATGCAACAGACGTACACCGTATTGCTATGAGCACCTTCGAAAGACTAGGCTGGTATATCTTGAGACTAATGAAGTTATCACAGACACCTCGATATAGGTGGATACTTCGCCTATCACTAAAACAATAATTAGCCGTAAATACGAGCACGCGTGTCAAGTTTCTAGTAGTATGCCACATATCTTAACACAGAATGTGTGATACCATAATGTGTATTTGTAGCTGGTAATACACTAGTAATTAAGTAGGATATATGTATTATCTAAACTCTAGGCACTAACTCTTTTTTTTTCAAAAGAAAGTCATATACACGTGCACATCCTCATCCCTGTGAACAAACACGTACATATACCCTGACATATTATTAGATTGACAAAATGTGTTCAATATATATCTCTTTGTTACTTCCATTGCATGATTCATCTTTAAGTAAATGCACTCTCCACTTGTGCAGTTTACTAAGCATCCCTAAGGAGGTTGCCAACTGGGTGCTATTAAGTTAAATAACTATTAATTGTGGCCTGTGCTCAGCCTTCTAGCACTATAAATACACATACAACCCTTTCATTACCAGTCATCTCCTCCCACACTCAGCTAGCTTGTTAGCTCACAATGGCAGGCACTAAACTCGTAGCTCTTGGTTTCATTGTTCTCTTGAGCATTGGATTAGCCAATGCTTCAAGAGTGGCAAGATACTCAAGTGCCCAAGGATCAGGCAGTGGTAGTGGAGAGGGGTCAGGATCTGTGAATGGTGGGGGATCCGGGGGCGGAAGTGGTACGGGATCTGGTCAGAGTGGTTATAATGGTGCACACGCAAGTGGTGGAGGCAGAGGGGGCGGCGGTGGCGGTAGCCAGTATGGTGGATCAGGGTCTGGTAGTGGGTCAGGCTCGGGCTCAGGCTCTAGTCAGTATAGTTCAAATTATTATGGCTCTGGTGGTGAATATTCTAGTGCAGGCGGTAGCGGTGGCGGTGGTGGCGGAGGACAAGGCAATGGAAATTATGGGTCAACTGGACAAGGATCTGGTAGCGGTACTGGTTCTGGCTATAGTGACGCTAATTCTAACTACTGGCGTGGACCAAGTTATGCAAATGCAAATGCTGGTGGCTATGGTAATGGTAATGGCTATGGACAAAATGGTGGTAGCGGTGGCGGCGGAGGTTCAGGGAGTGGCTATGGTGATGCCAATCCTTAATTTCCTTTATACTGGAAATTATGAAAACTTGAAGCCCAACCTAGTCCGTGCCATGTCAATGTTGTGAAATTTGTTTTTCTTTTTTTTTTCACACCTGTTTTATGCATCACGTTTCAAGAAATAAAGGGCTTCATGTAAAGTTTCTGCCAATGCAGTAACATGTAACAAATTAGGAGAGATATTGCATAACTGTGGTGAAAATTATATTATTTAACCAATCTGATCACTTGTTGTGAACCATTTGCTCCAATAATTTAGGGGCAAGTTCTTGGCTGATATCTATAATGATATTACGTGGTTTTCGTAAACTTGAGCAAATTAACAAACACTAGTCGCATATATGGCTCAACCCAAAGAGTGCCATCTAAAATTGAATGATGAGGTGGAGGTTTGATTGGGTAAGGGTTGTGGTTGGGGACTTCATTTGAATCGACCATAGGCTTTAATAAAGATCATTGGTCTTGCCTCCATAGGGTTTTCTCCATGTCCTATTAAGCTTAAAGATCAATATTAGGACTCAAGAATCATTGGGCCCAAGCAAGGAAACAGGAGAATAGCCATTACCATTAACTGCTGAGACAAGAATCATTGTATGACTCGGACTCGGAGCTACGTATCTGACCGGATGTATACCTTCGCTCAGACCGTAGTTCACCACAGTCGTACTCCGTGTAATCCTGTTGATGTTTGCATTCTCACCAGACAGGAGTGAAAGAACGATATTTTGGAGCTATAAGAAGGTCATGATTTATACTCCTGATTATACGAAGGATGTTTAGAACTACTTGTATGACGTAAACATTTTTGGCAATATAGAAGTGCTATATTCTTTAAGTTAGTCCGAGTAAATTTACGCTGCTTGAGATGTTACCGGAGAGTGCGATCGTTTCTAATGCTAAATTTATTGTGTGCCTAGTATAGCAGCACTGGAGAAATAAATAAATTTAACAGTAAAAAAAATATGGACATCGTTTTACATCCCATCATTGAGGAATATATATAAGAGAACCCTTTGAGAGTGTCATTTCACTTTTTATTACTGGCAATTATTGTAGTAGATTGAAATACATTTGAAAGGAAGTGATAGAAGGAAGGAGTAATATATATATATATCATCCAAACTCACCATAAGTGGTACGTGTTGCCGAGCAGAAGGAAAGAGTCGTGTTATGGGCATGAGCGCATCAGTGCAGAAGATAACGCCTAGGCAATCAGCAGAGCCTTTGGAAGAGTTGATAGTGTTGGGACTGCTACAGGAGAGGTTTTTCCTCTACTTGTCTTGCGACTTTAAATAGAAAGGAAGTTTTTTGAGTCAGAAAAACCGTCGCAAGTTTTTTTAGTCAAAAACTTTCAAACGTAACTATAGTACAATTTAAGTATAATTATATTATAACTACACTGTAACTGCAATGTAACTATCCTATAACTATGATATAACTTATATTAAACTTATACGTGAAATGGTTTGGTTAGCTAGCACACTGGGATCTTATGCATGACATGTGTGAGAAGTTCTTTTTAGCACTTTTTTCCCTTCATGCGCAAATCTTGAAATGATCTGATGGTCACAAATCTCAAAGTTTTGGGGGAAGAAAACTTGCATAAGTTTTCTAACAAATCGGAAATGGGATTTGTGAACTTTGTATTAGCAAAGATGCTAAAAAACACATGGTCTCAACTCTCAAAACGAAGTCAAATTTTCTCCTCCTGACTGCAAAGTATCTCGTGCGTATATAAATCCGGGTCCTAATTTTGTAAAGTAGCTTTTGGGTCTCCGTCCTGTCGGCGCACGCCAGAGTCGCCACAGTTTACTTAGCTTGTGATCGCGAGATTGGAGTCTAAAACCGTGAGCGATCGCCATCATCGTAATTAATGGTATAACGATCGACTCGGTGATAGTTCCAAGACGTACGATCGCGATGAATTTCGAGCAAGCAAATCTTCACTTCGAAGATCAACCTCTGCACATCTTCAAAAAAAAAAAAAAAGAGTGAGATCGATCGACCTCTTCAAGGATACGCATAGGACTCGATCATGGCCAACTTGAAGCAACTCGATCGGATTGCACGCCGTACGTTCTTGACTAGTACTTTCATTTTCACATGATCATTAGTACTATTTTATAACCAATCATGTATGGCCTGATTTAATTAAACGTTAAAACTCATTATTGCAGGTGAATTACCCTATTTTGCTGGATATGTACATTTCCTGAGCTACCGGCGGCTGGTCAAATCGATCGGCATCTGACAGAATGATGGCGTGGCATTCTTCATGTTCAACTCTACAGTAAAATATTAAAATGATCATGTCAGCTGTCTCGCTTATCCCAATCTCCGCGTGCATTGGGTTTCTTTGCATGCTTTGTATATATAAAATATGTGCATGTGATGATCAGAGATACTAGTAGAGAAAAGGTCTTTCCTCCCGGTTCGCGGAAACCCCCTATACTCCCGGTTTTGCAACCGGGAGGACGAATCCGGGACTAAATATACCCATCTTTAGTCCCGGGTGAAATAACAGGAATTAAAAATCCATCTTTAGTCCCGGTTGGTACTAAAGATGGATAGGGCCACGTCACGGCTGTTTTTTTTTTTTTTGCTGCTGGTATCTATTCCTCCACCCTAAATCCACTCAATTCATCCACAAATCATCAATCATGCACAATAAAATTATCCACAAATCAACACAACAAAATCATCAATAATACATACACATCCACAATCCACAAATCTTGTGAGACCATTCCCAAATCGACAAAATATACAAATAATTCATCATTCACTACAAAAATTCAAAAAATAAAAAAAAATCAAGTAGCAGTCGCCGTCGCCCGGCCGTGGGCCGCCGGCTGCCTTGCGCCAGCCGTCGCGAAGGCCACCGAAGCCCGGCCGTCGCGCGGGCCGCTGCCGCCGGCCGCCTTGCGTCCGGCCACCGCCGCGCGGGCCATCGCCGCCGGCCGCCTTGCGCCCGGCCGCCGCGCGGGCCACCGCCGCCGGCCGTCTTGCGCCCGGTCCTCTGCGCTTGCCTCCGCCGCCAGGGGCGGCCCTCCGTGCGCGACGGCCGCCACCGCTGCCCGGCTGCCTCCCGCCGCCGGAGGGGAGGGGAGGAGGGGGAGAGGGGGAGAGAAGGGGGATGAGAGGAGGAGGAGGAGGAGATGGGGAAGAAATGTGATAAGAATGAGGGGTGAGTTGGAGAAGAGAGAAGAGATAAGGGGCGGGGAGGACGAGGCGGGGCAGTTCGCTGATTTTTTTTCCCGGATCTTTAGTCCCGGTTGATAACACCAACCGGGACTAAAGATAATTGAGGGGTCTGACATAGCCTGTCTTCTTTTAAACCGGGACTAAAAATGATCTTTAGTCCCGGTTGGTAACATCAACCGGGACTAAAGATCAAAAAGTGACGTCAGATCTTTCAACCCATCTTTAGTCCCGGTTCCTATTTAAACCGGGATTATTGTGGATTTTGGGCAACCGACCAAAGATGGTTTCTCCAGTAGTGAGAGTTGCCACATTTGAACGTACGTGTTAAAGGCCAAATGTGTCGTGGGTCTGAGGGTCCGTTTAGAAAAGTTTCTAGCAGCTGTATTTTCTTCTAGAATCTTCAGTTCTCCCAAATAGTTCAGGTTATTACCCGGATTCTGAAAAACCGTGGTTGTAAAATCCAGAAAATGAATTAGAACTTACAAGTTAGAAAACCCAGCTTTTCTACATTTCCAGAAGCTAACTACCAAAACCAATAGATTCTCAAAAAATCTTAAGCTCGTCAGACAGGACGTGCGAGAGCTTCGATCGAGGTCTCCTCTACAATGTCAACTATGATGTATACCAGCACCAGCTGCAGGTTTTGTGTTCAGTAGAATAGAATGCTTATGTCGATTTGTACAAGCTACAATTAACTAGCCTGCACTTATCCCTCGATCGGTATGATCGATCGGTTGACTGTTCGAATTAATATTTTACCTGGTGTGTTTGATTTGATCAATACGATTTCCTGAATGTGTGCAATGGATTGGAGTATATTTCCCGTCATTTTTGCACTCTGTCTACTTCACATATCCTAATGTTGCAAGGGCAAAAAGACAGCTGAAGTGTATTGCTGTATATATATGCCCATATCTAAATTCTAACGAGGTAAAGAAAAGAGAAAATATAAGCAATGATCTATATTAAATTAAACGAGACAATTCCCATATACATAGATACATGCAAAACACCATTATAGATATTTGGCATTTAAGATATGATTCGCTCAAATATTGACTTATATTAGAATATAAAATCTAAAGAAATATAAGTACTATGATAGTACTTTTGAAGGCAAACATATGCATTTTTCTCTTGTAGCTGAGCTTCCAGAAATTATCGATGCTCAAATTAAACTTTAAAACATCTGAGCAAATTACACAAAAAAAACGTCCAATTTTTATGGCCAGAGGAAGAATTGCGTTATCACAAGTTAAGTAGGAGATGTGATAATAAATTTGGGCTACAATCATGACGTAGCGCTTTGTTGGAGAGTTTTGTTGCTAGTGTGCTCTCTAGAGATAACATTTAGGAGAAACCATCCCACATGACATTATAAAATAATGCAAATTTAACAGAAAGTGTGAGATATTTGCAAACAAGGTACAATATGCTTAATGAGGGTGCATGACCTACCTTGCTCGGGTGCTACTAGAACCTTTGCAACCACTTCGTAGTAAACGAGAGCTTCGGAACCAATGGAATCTATGCAACAAACAAAGCACACAAAGCAACCAGGCTATAAGTCTACTGAAATAGGGAACAAAAGCATTTTTAATGGATTCTAGGTATTTTTATAAATTTATTACAATTTGAATGGACTTAAACGGAGCTCAGATGAATATATTACAAATTTTAGAAGATTCACTATGATTTTTACTATTAATAAAAAAACCTTAGTGATTTATTGCGCATTAAAAAAGGGGGCTAACATCAGCGAAGGGGGGACTAGGCGCCCGCAAGAGGGCCCCGCCTATCGGCAACATGGAGCGGCTGGTCCACCATTGACCGGTACCACCAAGGTGGTCCACCGCCAGTCCATGATGATAGAGGGCATGATCAGTCCAAGGACGATCAGGTGGCGCGGAGCGGGTGGCCGGGTCATGGGTGCGGCTCAATGCCAGCCCGGGCGAGTGACGGCGTGGCCATCGGCGGTGATGCGGGAAGCGGCGGTTGGCGACGCACGCGAAGAAAGAGCAAAAAAGAGGGGAAGGAGCTCACTGAGATGATAGCGGCCGGTGCGGGGAAGAAGACAACGGCGGCGACCTGGCAGGTGAGAGGGAGGACAGGCATCGACAACACCTAAGGAAGGAGGGGAAAGGGATTATAGAGAGAAAGAGGGTGCACAGTGATGGGCATTGCAAGCCGGAGGACGGGAAGGAGGAAGAACTCACCGGCGAGCGAGGGGAATGGGTTTCAGGTGGAGCGGCATCCAAGTGGCGGCCAGGATGCTCCTCGGCCTTGCGAGGCCGATGGCAGCAACGGTGCTACCCGACGGTGGCTTGAGCAACAGCGAGCGGCGGCGGAGATGCGGCAGCACTAGGTGAGACGGTGCGAGAGCAGAGGAATGAGCAGGGAGCAGTGGCGATGGGGAAAAGGGAGAGCGGAGCTCGGGGGAGCTTTTTATAGCCTCGAGGGAGCACAGATGTGGCCGGGGTGAGCCCGAAATGGCCGGAGACATGGGGGGATAGGTGGGCCCCACCTGTCAATGTCCCCAGAGAGGAGGTGGCGCAGTGGCTTGCGGGCCGCGGGGCCTTTGGCCGGCCCAACAGCAGGGAGGGGAGGCGCGGACGCGAGGGGGCCAGCGGGGAGGATTGGGCCAAAAGCGGCCGAATCGGGCGAGAAAGAAAAATAAAGGAGATTTGGATTTATTTAATTCCGGTAATCAATTTTGAATTATTAAAATTACTTTGTTCTGAAATTTCCACTAAAAATCCAGTTAATGTATTTCAGTATGGGGAACTCAAGAAGTATCCCACCAAGCCAATTCCATTTATTAAATGAGATTATTAATTAGGGATTAGCGCTAGGTTAAATTAAATAATTTCTTTTAGGCAATTTATTGAATGAATTTAAAGGCTAGCTAGGAAGGGGAACCTTCTGGGGGTGTGACAATGTGCCTTCTGTGATGACCATGGCCGACGGTGGTTCACGGCTAAGCTCATCTCTCCTGATCCTTCTCTCTCTTTATCTGTGATGTTTGTTGGCGATGTCGATGTGGTAATTAATGTTGATGCAAATATAAGTTTGTTTGATGTTGGTCACTTGTGATTGTTGGTGATTGTAAGATAATGTTGATGAACTTTTGATTGGGGTGATTAATTTGTCTTTGATGCCACATAATTTGTACTGCAGCAATCATATTTGTTTGTTCTATAAACATGCATTAGTGCCGGTTGGTTGGACAAACTAGTTTGAAAACCGGCAGCGATGCCAGTTACGAACTGGCAAGGTTTAGCTTTTTTTTTACTAGTGTTTCCTCCAATCGAATCATGCATGTACTTATTCGTAGGACTGTCTCCACGCAATAAAAAGAATGACAAATTTGTAGCACACATGCATAATGACGCACATTGAAAAAGTTCATGTGTAGAACAAGTATTTTTCATTATGATAAATAACCGAGTAAAGTGACACAATCTACCAAGTACAGGGGTACATCTTCGAAAGCAACAGAGCCCTTTATTTGTAGCTACCAAGTAGACATAACAAGTACGATAAAAATACACGGATTCAACACTATTAGTTGGGCTCCAACTTTGAACTGATTGAATAAAGGTAATTATGGAGAGGCATTACCATACCCAGACCCACCTCCTGCACCACTACCATTCCCGCCATTTTCACCATTGCCATTGCCTCCACCATTACCACTAGCACCCGCTCCCGCACTTGACCCATACCAATTATTATTAGCATTGCTATAACCAGAGCCAGATCCACTACCAGATCCACTACCAGTTGAACCATATCCTCCAGCCTGTCCTTGTCCTCCTCCACCGCCACCACCACCGGCATCGGACTCACCACCATAACCTCCTTCCCCATTGCTAGTCTGACTAGAGCTTGAGCCTGAGCCATTTCCAGAACCATATGCCGATCCACCATATTGGCTAGAACCACCGCCGCCGCCGCTCCCTCCAGCAGTTGCATGGGCACCATTACTACCACCCTGACTGACGCCATAACCGCTCCCAGACCCTGCGGCACCACCATTGTCATACGCAGTACCCCCTCCCCCTCCGCTGCCATTTCCGTCGGAACTCGAGTATCTAGACACCCTTGCGGCATTGGCCAGTCCCATGCTCAAGAGAACAACGAAGCCAAGAGCTACTAGCTTAGTGCTAGCCATTGTGAAACTACTTGCTATGGTACTTTGGATGTGATGAGTTGTGAGTGCTAAGGAGAAGATTACTGGCGTATTTATAGTGCCCGAGGCCATGCAGCTGGTCTATATCCTAATGGCATGTTGGTGGAGTGATAGGCTGTCAAGTACTACTATTAGGAAATCAAGACACTGGAGACTTAAAGAGCATAGACTTGTAATGGTGCCTATTGACCTCACTGTATCATGTCAGCAGTGAAGAGATTGCCCACTTACAATAGTTCACAAAAATGATAGCACATGAGTTTATTTTGTCATATTTTATGAAGATTTATTTTCTTAAGTAATTACTAGTAATTTTTTCACAGGTAGTCACTAGTAATTTTAATGTATAAATCTTTGCCATCCCTTTTACAGATTAAGTTAATTTAACTGTAAATTAAACGAAAACGTAGCTAGCCATTGTTGTAATCTCTTATATATAGAGCAAGTAGCTAAACGCCTGTGTTTTTCTATGGGTCGAATAAAATATATCTTAATTAATTATGGGTTATCTATAAATTAAGAGAAAATCCATAAAATGCCATCGACAAGCACCCTAATCCCAGAAATGCCATCGACAAACGCAACTTCTTGAAAATGCCATTGTACAAGCCCATTTCTCCCAGAAATGCCATCACACCGTTAGTCCACACCGTTAGAACAAATTTTTTTACAAGAATGACCAAATTACCCTCACTCCAAATAATCCTATCCTAAACCATAGGTAAAGGAGGAGGCCGCCTGCCACTCCTCGCCGCCCGTCGTTTCGACACTTGGGACGACGCCTGCTGCCGACGCGCCGCCGCCTGTGACCACCGCGCCTGCGGCCAACGCTCCGCCGCCTGGGGCCGCCGCGGATCATGGACGAGAAGGTGCTGGAGTTGGTGTTCTGGGCGCTGAACTGGGACCGCGGGCGCTGTGCGTGGTGGCTAGGGTGAGCCGGCGGCTGCGGGCAGTGGCGGAGCGGCTGCTGTGGCGGGCGGCCCACCGCGTCCGACGATGTCGTGGACGCATGCCACGGGCTCATGCGGTCGCGGACGCCCGCGTTCCTCGTCATCCACCGCGCCGCGCTCGAGCCGCGCGTCGGTGGCGGTGGCCGTGCCGGAGTACAGGGAGCTAGGCGCTGCAGTTCACCAACTTTGCAGCGCCGCCGCTGCCGGCGACGGACGCGGACATGGCGTGCTCGCCGCACGCGGCGGTGCACGTGGCCATGACGCTGGACGCGTCATACCTGAGGGGCACCATAGCCGCGGTGCTCTCCGTCCTCCGCCATGCCTCCTGCCCGGGGTCAGTCCACTTCCACTTCCTCGCCGTCTCTTCGGAGGCGGCGGTGAGGGAGCTGAGGGATACCGTCCGGGCGTCGTTCCCGTCGCTGGTGTTCCGGGTGTACCCGTTCGACGAGTCCTGCGTCGCGGGGCTCATCTTCACCTCCATCCGCGGCACGCTCGACCGCCCGCTCAACTACGACCGCTCCTACCTCGCCTCCACGCTCCCCTCCTGCGTCTGCCGCGTCGTCTACCTCGACTCCGACGTCGTCCTCACCGACGACATCGCCGCGCTCACCGTGACGCCGCTCCCGGGTGAGACGGCCGTGGCGGCGCCCAAGTATTGCGGCGCCAACTTCACTGCCTACTTCACGCCGGGGTTCTGGGCGTCGCTGGCGCTGTTCGAGGCGTTCGCGGGCGTCATGGTTCTCGACCTGTCCCGGTGATGCCGCGCCGGCTACATGGCGTAGATCGAGGAGTGGATAGAGCTGCAGAAGCGGGTGCGCATCTACGAGCTGGGCTCGCTGCCGCCGTTCCTCCTCGTGTTCGCCGGCCGCATCGCCGCGGTCGACCACCGCTGGAACCAGCACGACCTCGGCGGCGACAACTACTGCGGCCTGCACGCCGTCGCGGTCAGCCTCCTGCACTGGAGCAGCAAGGGGAAGCCATGGGACAGGCTCGACGCCGGCAGGCCATGCCCGCTCGACGCCATCTGGGCAAAGTACGATCGAGAGCTCGTGATCGACTGAGCTGCTCGCCTTTTTTTACCGATGGATTAGGATAGTATTATTTGGAGTGAGGGCAATTTGGTCATTTTTGTAAAATTTTTTGCTCTAACGGTGTGGACTAACGGTGTGATGGCATTTCTGGAAGAAATGAACTTGTACAATGGCATTTTCAGGAAGTTGTATTTGTCGATGGCATTTCTGGGATCAGGGTGTTTGTCAATGGCATTTCATGGATTTTCTCATAAATTAAAACTACGACACGAGTAGGTGATCGAGTAGATAGGGTGGAAAATTCATTCTTTTCATGGAGTACAGATATTATACATATATATTTCTCCCTGTGTGTTAGTTTTGTTCCTCAAATTAAAGGCTCAAATATATGTACACAATAAGTACATTTATGTAAGATTAACTTTCACATTTGGTTTGCTTTAGAATCTGTGAATTGAACTTTTATAAATGAGCAATTTTACGGTCCTTGAGGAGCTACCATGAGGTACCATTTTTTCTATTGTTAATTTGGTACCTCTTGGTACCTAGGTACTATGAGGTACCATGAGGTACCAAATTTTACACCTCCTCAAGGACCGTAGAATTGCTCTTTATAAATAGTATTGAAACAAACCGTACCCAAGCATATGTAATTGTAAATTATAGTTTGCTATTTATACTACTGGGATGGGAGACTCTACCTAGTGTCAAAAACACAGCAACAGGGCTAAAACACTCGGTAAGGCTGTTCCTCAGTGGTATACACTCTGCAATTTTCACCCGGTATCACCAAGAGCCATATATATAGCTTGGTTAATCACATTTCATGTCTTCAGAACTATACATATTTTTACAATGGAGAAGAGAGTTAATCTTTCCGGCCGGCCTTTGCATACAGTGCACATAACTAATAAATAAAAAGGAAAATAATTTGAGTTAGGACACAATAAAGAATAATAGTGAAAGCCTCACAAATGATATTTTTTCATGATATGGTTTCTCCTTTTGCAGCACATCTCCATGCACGGCCTGCCTAATTAATTAATTCATCTGTACGTGCTCTGTCAAGCACTAAGGTTACCCTTAATCTCTTGGAGATGAGTATCATCCAAACACACACATTTCACAAATTACTTTGACCATGTGTTTATTGAAGCTTCGGCGAAAGAGTGCAATCACGTGTTCATTTTTTAACACAAAAAAATTAATTACATGATCACATAGATATCATCTTCGATAACAGTGAAGTAAACGGGACGACCCTGACCAACTAAATGCAGTTTAATTATGAAATCAATGCAATCATCCAGAAAATCAACAAAAGATTCCCCATATAGTACATAACATACTCCCTCCGTTTAAGATGCATGGATGTCGTCATTCTAGGGTGCTTGCAATTAATCAAACCTCACATCATCTAAATCTGCACAAAAACATCAACTTGTATATTACAATTTATTTCAATACATTAACTTGTTGTGAACAATGCTTTCTCATATAGTTATAATTTCAACTGTAAAAAACATATTATCCAGGGGCGGAGCTAGCACAAAATAAAGGGGGGGTTCCACTTGCTTGCTTTACTCTGGTTTGAATCAAATTTAGCTTGATATGGGTGCCTAAATTTGAACTAACAGAGTATATATATGGTGAAAATGGATAAACTATAGCTAAATTTCTTTTGAACCGGGTTCCTGGGCACTCCCTTAGCTATATGTAGCTCCGCCCCTGATATTATCAACAACAATAATAATATGATAAATCATGAACATTAATCGGAAGCTACATCTCCTTTTAAAACCCATTAGAGATAGTACAATCTAACATTTTACGTCGTTAACCATCAATTTTTATCAATTTATATAAATTTACATCACAGGAGATTTATATCGGTAAGATTCACCACGAGAGAAATGTTTCAATAATATGTAATTCATTCACCACATGTTGTTAAACTGCATAAATGTTTAAAATTTAATGGACAAAAGGTATCAGTGTTTGGTTCAGTATAAAATTGAAACAGTACATCGTTTACGCGATGAGCAAAAAAAGGAGGAGAGACAGCTAGCGTTTGTTTAATTTGTCCGCAAGAATTGGCCCCGAGAATTTCGAGGTCGCCTCTGCCTGCAGAGCGTCAAAAACTGCATATATGTATGCGTACGCGCATGGCTGGGTCGCCAATGGCACTAGAAGCTCACGCAGCGATGTCAAAGTGAACTGCGAAAGATTCGAGGTCGCCTCTGCAGATGTCAACTACACTACTACTCCTACGTGGAAGAGATCTTGAAGCGATCGATCCGAGGCTGCATATTTTCACTGCAATTAAGAGTTAACCCCGGGATGTCGTTTACTTGGCTGTTATTGGACCGATCTGTGGTGCAGTTGATTGTTAATTAATTGTTTCAGTTTTGCTATATATTTATCGACAAATTTTCTCCTAAAAATTTAGCAGATGTAATTACAGCACAGTCGTAGTGTAATTACACTGTAACTTGTATGTAACTTTAATTTTGAACCATTAGATTTCTTTCAAGATTTATACAAGTGAAAAAGGAAAAAAGTCAATGCGCGCACATATGTGAGAGGATTCGTTCCTATGACCTATGTTTCATCAAAATAGCATATAATGGAGAGATTTTTGAAAGTTACATAAAAGTTACATGTAAGTACATCATGATTGTAATATAATTACATCTGTCAAATTTTAAGGATAAAATTTGTCGATAAATGTATAGGTGATCCCAATTATTTTCGTCCCTGTGCTGTAAATACGGCGAATTGATCTCATGATTTATTCATTTGATATTATGATCCGGTTTGGATTTTGGCCTATATGATTTATCAGAGTTGGACGTACATGTTTAGTACTATATCGCTAGTTTAACAAGGTGAAACCAATTATATATGGTCTTGGCCCTCCAACCATATGACAGTATGGTTATCCCTTTCACACGAAACGAGCACAAAACTATAAGTGAGGTGTGATGTATAAGTGGACCTGTCCGCTGGATGGGCTGGGCCATGCTTATTTAGAGGGCGGGTTATTACAATTCAAAACGTCTTATAATTTATAAAATCGATGGTATATATATTTCGACCAATGTGTCCATGGATCGAATTTTTGAAATGTATTAAATTAATTATACATCTAACGGTTAAAAATTAATTAAGGTTAATTATCTTTCATCCAAGGTACATATATAGGGTAAAATTGTCAAAGCTACAAACTTTTCGTGTGGGAGAGATATGAAGCACAGAGATGGCAATACATGTCGCTTTATCACTGTCCATTTATTATAAAAACTTTAATATCACTGCTGGCACACAGTGAAAACGAGCAGTGATATATACTATCAGTATCGGTTTTATATATCTCGTACCGATAAATGATATCGAAACCATGCTATGTTTGTACTAACGGACTGAACCTATGTATTTCTTCCATCCTAAAATAAATTAACCACGTATAAGATGTAACACATCCTAATAAATTCATAGTATTAGGATGCGTCATATTTACATTTTGTACGATGTTGGTTTATTTTAGGACATAGAGAATATATGTTAAGTTCTCTCTTCATCGACATGGTTTGCTAGCTGGGAGATGCTAGAGGTGGCGTTGGGAAGAGGGAGAAGATGGTGGGGGAAGAGGAAGTGGTGGGTGGAGCAGAGATGAGATGAGGGGCACTAAGATGAAAATGGCAAAGCAGAAATAATTTAATGAGGCCGATGATAAATAAATAAAGTTTTGCAATATAAAGACTTTATAATTTGAGAGTGCGACATTAAAGACAATGCTGGCAAATAATCCAGAATCCATGCGTTACGTCGTGCTCTATAAATTTGTGCCATTGTTACAAATTTGAGAAGAAACAAGAAACATGGATATAATTTCGCCACTGGAGAATACCACAGGTGCAAGAAGGCAGAGGGTACTATACACAAAAACAATGAGAATGGAGTTATAGTTTTTTGCTCGTAATATTACACACAATACAATCCCTGTCGTGTTATGTGAATTAGTGCATGAATATATTGATCTCTAGTATAATATGTTAATTCTTTAGGCTGTGTTAGGGAGTCCAAGTTCCCAACCTCTACTATATTGTTTTCCATGCGCGCTCTTCCCGAACTTCTAAATGGTATATCTTTATAAAAAAAACATTTATATGTAAGTTGGTGTAAAAATCTTATTAATATTTTTTTAATTTTTTAATAATACTTAATTAATCATATGTGGAAGTGGATGTTCATCTAGGCGGCGTACGTGAATATATATGCGTATAACGTACTGCTCATTTTCTAGCTCCATTGGTAGCTAGCTTTATAAAAAAAATTCGTCGATGAAAATGTGACTTTCGTAGCCTTTCCATCTGCTGCTCGGCCTTTGACAATCTGATTAATGGACAGGCCAATAGTGCGCATGGGCTAAAATGGCCTATGATCTAACTATCTGCTTTCTTCAGGCCTTATATGAGCCATAAGATCAAAATGCATGGGTTGGCGCATAGGAGGCCCCTGTGCTAGCAGCTGGGTGGGAGAGTTTGTAAGACCCAATTCTGATTGTCTCTGCTTCTTGGTTTTATTAGTTGTACCCAAAATCAAAATATTAAAGCTTAATTTTAGATTTAATTTCGCGGTTCTTTTAACATTGTCTATTTCTTGCCTTGGATTTTAAATCGCTAATAGCATAGATATAAAAATATTTCACATAATTATTATTCTTGTTGCTTCATTTATTTTTTTATGCAATGGGTGGTAGGGTGTACAAAGAAAAGGCAAAACGATCGAGGTTGTTCTGACTTTTCGTGCCAGTTTGCCAGACTGTTTTGTTCTGTAGAGGCTTTAGGATCTGTTTAGATCAATTTGCTGTGGCAATGTTTTTTAAAAAAGTTTTGGTGGCAAAAGATTGGCATTGAAGTTTTGCTAGTTGATGTTTAGATGCATGGTGAAGTTTTGCCATTTTACTAGTAAAGACTGATTTGCCCATATTAATTGCACATCTTAAATGCTGCTACATCTCTCATACAAAACCCACATATAATAGATAAAACAGTATATATCAGTATTCAGCAACCCACATATAAACATTCAACATTCAGCCACATATAAACATTCAGCATTCAGCATTCAACATGAAGCAACAATATATACTTCATGTATACATTCAGCATTCAGTATTCAACCACATGCCCACATATAAACATTCAGCATTCAACATGAAGCAATCATATATACTTCATGTAAACATTCAACACTCAACATTCAGCGTAATGCTCAGACTAGAGAACAATGCATCTGGAGGTAAAGGTTTCCATATGTCATTAGGGCTGGACAAAAAGCTCTTGACTCGTTAGCTCGACTCGGCTCGTTATGTTTTTGAAACGAGCCGAGCTGTTGTTTTAGCTCGTTACACGTAACGAGCCAGCTCGAGCTGATTCGCAAGCCGCTCATGAGCTTAAACGAGCTGGAAGGATATAGGCAGACAAGTTAGCAGGCCAAGGCCCATATGAAGGAAACACGGTAGGCCCCAAGAAAACAGTCAAAAAGGACAGTGTAGCTCTCATCTTCCTCTTTCCCCTCATCCCAAATTCCCAATCCAGATCGATT
This sequence comes from Oryza sativa Japonica Group, assembly GCF_034140825.1. Taxonomy (NCBI): domain Eukaryota; kingdom Viridiplantae; phylum Streptophyta; class Magnoliopsida; order Poales; family Poaceae; genus Oryza; species Oryza sativa. The sequence continues at coordinate 17,250,856 of NC_089044.1, read as the reverse complement.
TCCTTCTGCCGCGCGCCGCCCCGGCTTGTTGCCGCGCCTCGCGTCCTTGCGTCACGCTCCTACCATCCGGCGCACCTCCTCAAGGTCCGGCGGTGACATCTGTTGCGCCTCGACCACCTGCACGTCTCTCCCGTTCTTGGCTTGGTCGAGTGGTGTCATGGTCGGGGCAGGAGGAGTTGATAGAGATGGAGCGCTGCAACGAGCCGCCAATCCCAGCCACTGCTGCTGCCTGCTAGGAGGTTGCTGGCACGGGGCGATGGATCCTGCAGGTGGTTGAGCACAACCACCTGTGTGCTCGATCTTGTATATTGCCCACCAGCAAACGAGATTATGATTTGTTAAAGGTAGAGCTACCATGAATAATGATGCATTTGTTGAACACTTGAGCTAGCACATGGTTTCTTGGTTTGATACAAAGATACCATTGCATTCTTGGACATTTTGTTTGTATAATTTGTATTTGCATCGCAAGTTTTTTTTTCCGGTGTATTGGCTATTTGGCTCGAGCCGAGAAGCGAGCCGAGGCAGCATTTATAACGATCCGAGCCAGCTCGTTATCCTAATGAGCTAAGCTAGAGCGAGCCGAGCCGAGCCAGCTCGATATCCACCCCCTATATGTCATACACGTGATGTTCTCTACGTGTGGAAAGAGAAGTTAAACTTGGATCCTAAGTTTGAATTATATGGAGATGTGCTCACTGGTTTGGACGTTTGGTAGATTTCATATGTGATTAGGAGTCCTAATTCTAATCGCCTCCGTGACTAGAGACAGTCATGTTGTGGGTATAAATAGAATAGGGATTGAGGCTGGAAAAGATTGATTTTTGGAGAGAAAGAGTTAGAGTTTGCTTTAAGATTTCGATTCTAGTTTGTGAGTTGAGAGATGGGTGCTTTAGATGGACTTTATAAACATATATGGATGCAATAAAATTAATCTGCTCTTAAAAGTTTTGTCGATACGCGTTTTTCTATATCCCGACAGTTTAACCGGAGTTCATCATACGGTCTAAAAAGGAACAAGACGATAGTCAGACCACCGGCGAGCAGACGGTTAGACCGGCGAGAGTGCTGCGGTCAGACTAGAGTTAATCTAGAGGTCAGACTGAGCTACGGTGCGACTTCATCGAATTTGAGGAAAACTTTTAATTCCTCTGAATGTTTTTTTTTTTGTTTTTGGTGTTCGTACCATATATTTACCCCCTCTCTCGTAGACTTGGTTCTTATATTCAATCATCTAATTTTGTTTCCGAAGCAGTAAAATTCATATGAAAATTTTATCTGCATAATTAGAGAAATTTTGGTCAGAGTCAGCACCACCTCGGTACAATTAAAAGATTAATTAATTCGATGGTTTGCTTATCCTAATCTCCGCGTGCATCGGGTTCGATCACATCTCAAATCTGTGCTGCGTGGTCGGATTGCCCACTTGCTTGGCTCATTACGAACAAGTCAAAAGTCAGTTGCGAAAACTTCGAGGTCGCCCTCTGCAATGTCAACTGCCATAGGTAGCAGAAATCTTCTGCCCATCAGAGGATGTGCTTGTTTCGATCTGTGAACTCATGCCACTATGAGTTAGTTTAACCCGGTTCTTCTACTACTACTAATCTACCTCAATTCCTTTCTGACCTATACTCGAAAAAAACAACCTACCTAAGTGTATTGGTTGTTTTGATGAGATGGAAGATGAAATGGAGGTAAATTAATTAGGTTTGATCTCTTTAAAACAATTCCTCCTTCCATCGATCCTATGATCTAATTAGCGATAGAGATATACACATTCGTCTAGAATTTAGTAACTTTTCATCCATCCAAAATATATAAGCAACTTTTGATTATCTATTTGAACATATACTTGTCCAGATGTATAGAAAAACTTAGCCAAGAAGAAAAACATCTTGTGGGAAAAAAAAAGGGATATGGAATGGAGTACTCCCATGTCCCAAAAAGAACCCAATCCTAGATTTGAATCAGGATAAATATTATGTCTAGATTTAAATCTAGGCTTGGTTTTTTTTTTTTTACGAAGGTTGTATAGGACTAGCTAAGTAGCTATGATTAGAAGAGCATCTATATATACTTAATAAAAGGAAAACCGAGTATTGGAAACACAACAAGTGGTACGCTATACGCAGTAATTGATATATATAATCTTCATGGTCATCTCGATCACTTGTTTGAATTGGTCTTGGTCAATAAGCACTCCATTAATTGGTCTAGGTTTTCTATCACCACCACATGTACATGATCCCCTAAAGAAGCTTATTAGCTGAAGGTTACTTCACTGGGCAGCACTGTACTCTACTTCGCTAGCCTTACGCTCTCTATAAATACGTACTAAATCCATGGGTTAGCACTCATCTCAGGTTAACAAACCTAGCTAGCCAGTAAGTCCACAATGGCAGGCACTAAACTTGTAGCTCTCGGATTTATTGTTCTTTTGAGCATTGGGTTAGCCAATGCCGCGAGAGTAGCTAGATACTCGAATGCTGAAGGAAATGGCTCGGGACAGGGCGGGGGTGTCGGATACGTGAATGGTGGTGGCTCGGGGTCTGGAAGTGGTGCTGGGGCTGCACAGAGCGGCTCAAATGGTGCCCACGCTACTGCTGGAGGTGGAGGTGGAGGTGGTGGCAATAGCCAATACGGTGGATATGGGGCGGGTGGTGGATCCGGCGTTGGTTCAAGCTCTAGTCAGTATGCTACCGGGTATTATTCTGGTTATGGTGGTTACTCTAGCGCTGGAGGTAACGGTGGAGGTGGTGGTGGAGGACAAGCTGGGGGTAACTGGGGATCTAGTGGTTCTGGTGATGGCAGTGGTGCTGGCTCTGGCTCTAGTTCGGCCAACACATACTATGGTGGACCGAGTTACGCGAATGCTGATGCTAATGGTAATGGTAATGGTAAAGGCACCGGTACATATGGTGGGAGCGGTGGTGGCCAAGGTACCGGTTCTGGATATGGTGATGCCAGCCCATAATTCTCCTCACCATCCAACCAAAATACACTTGAATAGAGCCTAATGTGTAATATTGTATTTTGAAGTTATAGTATTTTTTTCTTTATTTGTACTCTTTTATGTCTAGCAAGAAATAAAGGGCTCTATTATTTTGGTAAACGTACTAAAGTCTGTATTGATGACTTGTGTGGGTGGGCGTGGTTAAGATTGTGTTATTGTTCTCAGCATTCATCAGTGAATATGCATGGACATTTCTCCACCCATAATAACTTTTGTAAAACTAATTATAATTTAAACTTTTTTTACGCTTGAAAATTTTCCCACGAGAAGATTGTCTTTTTAAGTTGACCATACCTTTAACATCTACTGTATCTTTTTCTTCTTATTTTAGATATCGAACTAGTAGCACTCTCTTTCCTTCTCATTTCCTCCTCCTCGTCACCGTTTCTCTCCGTATTAGTGAAGATTATACATCAAGGATGTATTTATATATCTATAATAGAATTATATATAGCGGTAATACGAAGTACATAATTAACTTAATTCCAAAGTAACTACTATAAAACTGATTTTTCATACGATCAAAACAGATTTTTGCATGCAGTTTCTCTAACCGCATGCACGAAAAGGTCTATGACTAGAGCAACCACATGCGAAAATGTTGACGCTTAAATTGTCCGATTGCGAAAAGGAAACATCGAAAAGCAAAATTCCAAAAATCTCGAGAGCCAAACCCTAGAACCTCGCAGCCACTGCCGCCATCCTCGTTGTCGCTGTTATCGTCGCACAAAGCCTCCACCGCCTCCTTGTCGTCGCCGTCGCGACCGCCGCCGCACACAGCCGCCACCGCCCACCTCGTCATCATCGTCATTGGGGACGGAGCTGCTGTGCCACCGCTACCACTGGATCCGCCATCGACCAGCCCACCACCGCTGTCGCTCGAGCTGGCTACTGCCACTTGAGCCCACCATCATTGTCGCCGCTAACGCTACCGAGGGCAGTGGATCCGGTCCTTCCGACAACAGCATTGCCAGATCTGCCGCCCGTTGTAGCCGCTCCCGAGGAAGCGGCAGCGGATCCGCCGCTAGCCCTTGTCGTACGCGCGCCGCTGCCGGCCTCTCCCGCCCACCGCTTGGGATGGGGAGGTGAGGGAGAGAGAGGAAGAGAGAGGAGAGGAAATGAGAAGGGGAGGTGACTTAGAATTTTTTTCTTCTTGAAGATGGTGAGAGGGAAAGGGGAGGACGGCTAGACTTGTAGAAAGGTCTTTAAGAGGCCCATCTGCGAAAATTGAATCAATTTTCGCATGTAGCCGCTTAAGAGATCTGTCTTTGAAAATAGACTTATTTTCGCATATGGGCCAGTTAAGAGGCCCATTTGTGAAAATTGATTTTTGCATACGGGCCTCATAAGAAGCCGTATGAAAAATAGAAGTTGATTTTTGCAGATGCGAAGTTACGGTCCGTCTGCAACCTGTGGGAGCCCTTGCATAGAAAAATCATTTCTGTAGCAGTGAATTGAGGCGAATTATTTATTGATTAAGTTCCATAAAACATGTTTAATTTAACAGAAACTGTCGGTCAGAGTCAGCACCACATGCGTGTACAATTAATTAAGTCGATTTCTTGCTAATCCCATTAATCTCCATAAAACACAATATGAGCTTGCTCTATACACAATGATCACATAAAAAGCAGCTTATGCCGAATTGATGAGGTGATAGGACTGACCGGTACTTGATGAAGCCATAGGCCTGCATGAGCTCGCGTTGGCGTTGTGGATGTAGGCCGTTTTGATGCAGTAGGTGAACACCGGCATGATCGAAGAGAGTGGTATGTGAGGCAGCGATTTGAGCGAAAGTTAATTAGTTACATGCGGTCATATGAGTTAATTGATACCTCCGTTTGAGGTTATAAGACTTTCTAGTATTGTCTTCGTTTGTTTATGGTTTCGAGAAATGGGGATCATGTGAGTTTGTCACACGCGTGACTCAGCCTTCTTCTTAGTATTACAGTGCTATGGAGTCCAGACTAGCATCTCCTCGTTTGTGAGACGGCGTTTGCAGGGTGGACGTGCTATACGCCTCTCTTTGGCTTCGGTGGCCAAAGATCAACCCAAACAGGCGAAAGGCACCACACTAACTAAACAGAGGCAGTGGAGGAGACACTGCTAGCTCTTCCTATTTCTTTCGCAACGTTGTAGACCAAGGAGCACTGATGGGGGACATGGGTTAGGTTTTTGTTTACTTTTTGAACGACCAGACCGTGGGATGATTTATTAAATAAAATAGAACCAGAAAAAGTGCCCGTGCGTTGCAACGGGAAGAAAATACGAGAAAATTGAGGAAACGTTGAGAAATATTTACATTCTGTAATTAATTGAAATACAAATTTCCCTTCTTTATATAACGCTACATATGAAATCATAATTGCACATATATACGATGTTGAAGAAAAAAAAGGCCCATAAGAATCAAGGTGAATTCTGGACTAACCTGGCTATATGATAGGTCTAACATCCCCGTACTATCTGTCGAATCAAAAACGCCCGGACGAACGATTGGAGTTGCATGTAATGTTGCATCGTAGTTGCACATCCTCTCTAAAAACAGATGACATCATTGAGTTCAAAAATCTTGGGAACGTGTTTTCATCAAGTCATTTTCATTGAATTGATCTTATTAATCTCTATTTTGATGAGCAGTGACTATAGAAATTTCAATGATGCAAGATTCTTGTGATCTGTGAGGGACATAGACATACGTATGTATCATGTTAATCCAAATTGAGAACCGGATGAACTGTCATACCTTGATTTTCATTTTATGGATTTATAAATTATGTCTACAATTTATACTAAAGTTCAATTAATTTACCTGTGAAGTAAATGTGGGAAATAAAATTTTCCAAATAAAATATGGCTGAATTATTAATTACACTATATGAAATTGTTTCAGAATATTCAGAGCTCAATTGCTAATTTTAGTAATACAAACATCTTTTTAGCATTTATTTAAATAAAAATCTAAATAAAACCCCTCCTTTCTCTCTGGGACATTTTCAGCCCACTTATTTCCTTAGCCCGCAGACTAGCTGGCCCACAAGTGCGAATCAGACCCATCAAGCAACCACAAGTCTAATAATCGTCCCCATGTTCCTTCTCTCTCTATCGTGCGTGTCCCAGCGCTACAGTGTCATCTCCTACCTCCAGCCGGACTCCCGCATCTGCCCAACCCTGTTTGAATCCGCCTCCTCCATGAAATCCGACCACATTCTAAGAGATAATCCAAAATTGACCGAGGGGTTTCGATCATTATCTCCTTCTCTTTCCGTTTTCCTAAGAATCGGAGCACACCGCATCGTATCAAGTTGGGAATAGAGTCCTATCCTAAGTCAGCTAACCCTAGAGTTTTTCGTCTTTTGTTAATCACTTTTTTTTCCAAGTACGAATCGAATTTGTTTTTGCTATTTTTCTTTTTTTTTTACTGCGTGAATTTTTTCGCCCTTTTAAGTTACGGACGACGAAAAGCTCTTTGATTTTTTAAGTAGTATATAATAGATAGGAAAAAAAATATAAGGCTAGCACATTTAAAGGCATTAGCGAAAAAAAAACCATCGCCACCACGCACTGACGGCGCCTATACATGACCCAGAAGAAAACTACCACCGGACCAACTGCCGCTAAGTGTGGCTGGCCATCGCTAAACCAACAAAGAAACTACCACCAAACTGCCTAAAAGCAAAACCTAAAAAGCAAGCACAACAATCAACTCTATCCATCTCAAAGGGATTGGAGGGGGGCCTCTCAGATGACGTCTCTAAAGTGAAAAGCGACGATGAACACCACCGTCACCATTCATCAAGGTCACAAAGAACCAAGACATGGTTTTCACCTGGTAGCCCCCCCCCACGAGAGGGATGGCTCGACAGCACCCCCAAGAGAGAAAACAACGTCTACCACACACCCCTTATCGATCCACAGATATCGCCCCATTGCTCTACCACCGGCCATCCTCCGTCAGCACATGGCCACTGCTGCACTGATACCCCCTCGTCAATCAGCCTCGCCATGCCTTGTGCCACATAGCCATCACCAGCCTCCATGCCATTACCGCGCGACCTCCCACGTCATCGGCAAGGCCAGCCTCCCTTCTGTTGCCCACGCCAACCTCCCGACACCGTCCGTGACGGCCTTCCGCTGCCGGTGGTGTCACCCGCACCGGGCTACACGCATCAACGACCTCTCCCGGCGATGTCAGGCGCGCCTCTTAGCGCTGCCACTCCGGCCTACCGCCGCCACCGGCCACTGCCAGCCGCCGCCCGGCTTCCTCCCATCCCCACCACCTCCGCCTTCCTCCCGCAGACGACACCACTTGGGTGTGCCCACTGTCAATGGCGCGCCGTTGTGCTCTTCCTCCTCGTCCGCTCTGCCACCTCCACACAGCCGCACACCACCCGCTTCGCCGCTGGCGGCAGCTCGTGGACCAACCTCCCATGCTGGGGAGACTGGATCCAGACGGGAAGGGGCCAGATCTAGCAGTGGACGCTGTCCACCTAGTTGTCAACGCTTCCTTTCTCCTATTGACTCCGGCAGCCAGGCCTTCGCGCGCCAGCTCCAGCCCAGCGTCGCTGCAGCTGTTGTTGCCCCGGAGCTGATCGGGGTTGTGGGCTCCGACCCCATGACCTCTGGGAAAAGGAAGGCCCTGCCACCGCCGTCTTTGCGGCCACGCAGATTCCTGTGGCTCGCTCAGGTGGCGGTGAGGCGGAGGATGGAGGGAAGTGGGGGTGGTGGTGCGGCAGCGGAGGTCACTGCCCCAAGGGAGCGAAGCGGGGGACCCCGTATGCTTTGTTCCTAGCGGATATGGGTTAGTTGAGCTGGCCAATATACATGATATGAGAACTGGGCCAAGCTATTCAGACTAGAGTTGAAAGGAGGGTTTAAAATCGAACAGTACTCATTTCATGATGACACATATACATTAGGTTAATGTCACGGGTTTCAGAAGTCGTTAGAAACGAGGCATCTCATATGAGGTTATTTTAATTAGTGGTGACATATTGTTTTTCCTATTATAAGTAAGTGAATATGATAAATTATTCTTGAATATTTCTAAATGGTAAGATAAAAAATGAAGATATAATTCTCTCCGTTTCTTAAAAATCCATTGGTAACAGAAGGCATTAACTGAATTGAAGGTAAAATAAAATAAAAGGCATTAATTTGTATAGATAGTTGATCAGAGCGTGGAGATCATCAATATCTATTTTATTGTGTATATTACAAGGTCCGCAGGGTTTTAGTTCTATTTAATTAGTATGTAGAATTGATGAGCACAATTTCCTGACAAATATCCTAATTAACATAGTAATAGCCTTCCGGTCAATTAGATGTTTAGCTAGAATAATACTCCATTCCTCCTTATAGTGCACATAATTTCCCCATCAAATAAGTAATGCCAAGGCCAAATTTTCGCGATGTATCATGCATGGGAAGCCCTGCAAAACCTTCTAAGGAGATATTACTAATACACCGTTCAAAGATGTAGACGCCGGGTCGAATATAATCCTTTATCTAAAAAGAGACAAGTGATAAACAACATCAGTGCCTAATAATGCTCACATGTAAGATTTGTTTTACAATCTAGTCAACAAGCTCCATTTCTACTCTAGTTATATTTTAAGCTTCTGTCTCGTTTCCCATGGAAGATGCCAATCCTACACACTACAAGGTGGTGCTAGCTACTAAGAGCTAGCTGAGATAAACAACTAACCACATCATAGCTTTGATGATCTATAAATACCCATGTCATCATCCACAAATCTCTCAAGCTCATAATATGGCAGGCACTAGAGTGTTAGCTCTTGGCTTCATTGCTCTAATGACTCTAGGATTAGCCAATGCTGTGAGAGTGTCTCGACTCTCTAATTCTGATGGCACTGGCGCAGGAGGGGGTGGGGGTGGTGGCTATCTAAACGGTGGAGGGTCTGGGTTTGGTAGTGGTGCTGGGTCTGCTCAGAGTGGGAATCCTTTTGGTTCCTATGCAACTGCTGTAGCTGGAGGAGGTAGTTCTAGCACTAGTCAGGATGGTGGATCCGGAAACGGCGCGGGTGGCGGATCTGCTTCTGGAGCTGGGGAAAATATTGATACTGTATCCACTGGTTATGGTGGATCCACTAGCGCTGCTGGTAATGGTGGCGGTGGTGGAGGAGGACAAGCCGGGGGTTCGTATGGATCTTACGGTCAAGGAGGTGGTGGTGGCACCGGATCAGGTTCTGGTATGGCTAACACGTATGTGTTTGTTCCAATAACTGAGGCAGAAGGAAATGCGAAAGGAAATGGTGGTGGTAATGGTACTGGGCAAAATGGTGGGAATGGTAACGGTGGAGGTGGTGGATCTGGGTATGCTAAAGCACATCCATAGAATTTTTATTGTACAACCGATGCGTAGGATGTTACCTAAGTCAACTAAGTCAGTGTCATAAGCTGATGTATGAAATTTGTACTTTTGCTCGAAAATGCATCAGTAAGTATCAATAAATAAATTTCTCCAGCGTTTTAGGTTCATAAATTTTTGTGTACGGTGCAATTTATGCAACTTGTGCAGTGATGACTAACACTTGAGTTATTGATAACATGGCATTTGGTCACTCTAAATATATGATTGTTCTTTCTTAAATAATGTAATCTCGTGTGTACATATAACTGTATTGTGTCAAATACTACTTATATAGTCAAGGAAAAAGAAGAATGGCTGCGTGCACTTGATTTTTTTTTCTAAAAACAGAAGTAATTAATTCAATAGTGAGATCTCTGTCACAAATTTAAATACTGAGATTGAACACATGAAAATGATACACATGTGGATTTAGCGTTAGTGCGTGGTACTTTCGTAGTAATATACTCCTCATGCTTTTAATAAATAACACCATTGATTTTTGACACTTGACCATTCATTTTATTTAATTTTTTAATTCAAACGCTAAATCTTACTTAAAATATTTTTCGTGAAAAAACAACTCCCAACAAAACAAATGATCATAAAAACATAATTTTTTTTAACAAATCGAATGATTAAACATGTGTTTAAGTTAACATTAACGGTTCTATTACAAAACAGAGGAAGTTTTTCTTGAAGAGTTTATTGGTACTGTATATACTATGTAGAGAACGTTTACGCTGACAGCTGATTATGTGACTTGAAATTAGTTAGGCACAAGTTAGGTGAAAGTTGGCTAAAACAGGTGTAATAGACACGTGGGACAACGTATTACTACCTCTCTCTTAAAATATAAACATTTTTAAGATAAACACGAGTATTAAAAAATAGATAAAAAATATTAAAGAAGGTTTGTAATTGGTTAAAAAAGAGTAGGAAAAAAATTAAATGTAGATTGGTTGTAATTGGTTGAGAGGAGGGTGTAGGTGAAAAATAGCTTCATTTTGAGATAAGATACTGTGGCCCTCTTTGTTGAGGCTTAGGTTTATTGGCTTAGACTTTTAAGTCAGTTTATTGGCTTATATGATTTATAAGACGGTAGATTTAATGTCCTAAGTTTAGTAGTGGAGTCATACATGTACCTCACATAAGCCAAAAATGCTCCTCCAACCTAGCTTTTGGCTTAATAGTGTTAGAGTGGCTTATGGCTTAAAAAAAGCCAAACGAAAAAACTGCTTGTTTGTTTAGGCTTAACTTTTCGACTTATAAGTTGGCTTATAAGCCTAAACAAATAGTGCCGGTAAATAGCTTAATTTTAGAACGGAGACAAAAAAAAAAAGCTGAGATTTTGTAACATGTCAAAAATATATAGCAACAAACTACCAATGTAAGTTTCCTACGAACCAAAATTTTGTTTCTCATTTAGCAATAATTTTTAGGCAAGTAGCTGGTAGGCTTAACTGGCTACTGAATAAACACATCGTGGTGGCAAATTCTAGAGCTGTGAGATCACCATTTCAACAAAACGACCAGAATCTGCCTAGTCACTTTTTGGTGCATATGCCTCCAAAACTGGTGGTTAATAAGGTACGTAACTACTTGCCTAATATAAATCATCTCCGGTTTTGAACAGGTCGAGAAAACTCTAGAGTCTAGATAATTGCCACTAACAAATTCCAATCAACCTACATAAGGGAAAGAAAAATGTTCACTCCAACGCAAATAGCTCACTACACGGAGTATGTATGTGTATATATATATATATATATATATATATATATATATATATATATGAAAAGAAAATTTAGAGGATTTCAACCCTATAAAAAATTCCTAGAAAATTATTTGAAACAGAGGATTGATTATATCCTTCACTTTGAAATTTCAATGGAATGAAAACCTATAGAGATTTTAGATAAAAGTTAGCTAGAGTTCTAACCTCTAGAAACTAATGAACTTCAGTGATCATTAGAATGCAAGTTCTAGATCAGTTAACTGAAAAGATAGAAATCTGGCTTTGGAGAGTAATAATGTTATGCTCAAACAGAAGAGAAGAGTGTTATCTTATTTGGAACTTTTACCCGAGCTAGATGGATAATATAAAACATGATGAAATATCCAAACTATATATATTCACACATCTTTCTAAGGTATTTGAGATTTAAACATGGATTAAATTGGAGTACAGAGTCAGGAAATAGTACCATTGTGGGATATGCCATTTTTTAAATTAACACAAATTGTCCAGCTAGCTAGCTCTTTTATCCTCCTACTCAAACTAAATTGCACTGATCTTGAAACAGCATGGGTAAGAGTAAACCACGTATAGTACATCATGCATGTTGCCATGTTGTAGTACAGTTTGTACTTCTCTAATCATGATCGAGCTCCAACTCTTAAACATATGAGTAGGTATGCAGCTACTATCATAAACAAGTTATTAACCCATCTCGGATCTTGGCGTCGCACATTAATTGCCCGGTTGACTGTCTTAATTAATCACAGGGCTAGATTGCTTAATTTGGCATGTAGATTATCTCTGTGGGCTACTCACCGATTATTTTGCTCATTACTACTTTTTTCCTTAGGTAGTACTATCTTCGTTTCGTTTCAGGTTATAAGATGTTTTGACTTTAGTCTATTTTTAAGTTTGACTGAGTTTGTAGAAATTAAAAAGTAGTAACATTTTCAACCTAAGACAAATTTATTATAAAAATATATTCAATTATTGATTTGATGAAACTAATTTAGTATTACAAATATTACTATATTTGTCTATTAACTTAGTCAAACTTGAAATAGTTTGACTTTGACGAAAGTCAAAACGTCTTATAACCTAAAACGGACTGAGTTTGTAGAAATTAAAAAGTAGTAACATTTTCAACCTAAGACAAATTTATTATAAAAATATATTCAATTATTGATTTGATGAAACTAATTTAGTATTACAAATATTACTATATTTGTCTATTAACTTAGTCAAACTTGAAATAGTTTGACTTTGACGAAAGTCAAAACGTCTTATAACCTAAAACGGAGGGAGTAGTACGTAACAAAATGGCATAGCCGTCATTAACCCAACAACCAAGAAACATTTATTATCATCTTCTCATTTTGATCACTTCAATAAATGCAATTCATATGCTTCTAATAGAATTAGAGATATTGAAAATGGAGGATTTAAAATAATAATTTAATGAAGATGATGTGCTAGTTAATTACTTAGATGCCTACACGCCTTATATTTCTGAAACATATAAAAAAATAGTTGTGTTCTACTATATTTTAAAACGGAGGGAGTATCTAGCTACATCCATTTCTAATATTAGCCAAATCAACAGCAGTAGTATGAAGTGTTCAATCGGATTCCAATTTTAAATTGTTTTAGCATTATCAACTCATTTAAAAAAATAAGTCATTTTGAAAGCTTAAAAAAGAAACCACTAGGACTTCTTATATTTTTTTTTCCAAGTTGTTTCATTAGGACAAACAGGAATACACTAGAAATTACTATCTCCATCCCAAAATAATTACATTTCTAGAAAATTAGAGACAGATTAGCGTCACATACAGATGACCACATTAACCTTATTTGATAATCACATTGCGTGCACACATTTTATAAGTAAACTTGATTAGAAGGAAGGTGGGGAGGTATAGATAGAAAGATATCACCATCTAATTAATTTGTTGGGTCTCACAACCTTAAAAGAAATGTAATTTTGAAGAGTTTCTTGAAGCTGCAGTTTCACACGGAATCTAAAACTGCCCAAACAGTCCAACAATTTTTCAGATTCTAAGAAAGTTTAGTTATGAAATTAAAAAGTAAACTTTAATAAACTATAAGTCATATTGGATTTTTCAGCTTCTTCAGATGCCACTGATAATTCCAGCTTCTTCAGATACTCTTGAGTTGTTTCTCATAATATAAAGAGTAAATTGCGCTCGTGGTACATGAACTTGTGTTATGGGTGCAAATACGTACAACAACTTGCAAATTGCTCATCCTAATGTAGTAACTTGACTAGTCCGTGCGAATTGGGCCAAAATTGTCAATGCAAACCAAATCGTTGTAAAACATCACAAATAGATGGCTTGACAGCTTACATGTATGACCATGTTTTGGTTATCTTATTTAGAATCCAAAGAAAAAGAGAAATTATATGTGTAAAATTTCATTTTTGATGCATAGAAAAGAATTTATTTCATGTCTTGGAAAAAATTGTCCTCTGTATAACTCGTATAATGTTGGGACCAGGAAAATTTCGTCCATGCCTTAGCCTCCTAGAAAATTTATTTTATTTTTCATTCTCAGACACTCCATTTCACCGAAAACTTATTTTAAAAGTTTATTTCCATGGTTGGACATTGATAATTGTCTCACTTTTGTCAACCTAAATATTGAAAATATCAAGTGAATAGTGATTACACATTTTATCAATCCAAATTTTGATGTGTAATAAAAATTACTCATCAATATGTACCATATTAGATCAATTTTGCTTGCAGAGGTTGTTTTGGCCCAGGTTCGCACGGACTTGGCAAGTTGTTGTATCGAAATGAGCAATTTGCAAGTTGTTGTACTTATTTACACCCACCACGCAAGTTTATGTACCATGAGCGCAATTTACTCTAATATAAAACTCATCTAAACATCAAGCAGGTTTATAATAGTATAACCAACTATAAATTTTCAACCTAAATTTTGAGGTGGTTTTGGTGATTTTTAATCGAAGTTTATTTTTCAGTCTTTGTTTTTAGATCATTAAGAACACGTATATAAAATTTTTATTCACAAATTATTTTTCGTTTACAAATATGTCGTTTGGCTTATTCCGTGGATAAGCCAAACGATGAGAGCCCATGTATAGTCAATCTAATACTCCCTCTGGTTCTATATTAATTGACGTTTTGGACAAGATTGAGGTTAAACTTTTATAACTTTGACCATCAATAACTTTAAAAATATTTAGTTTAAAAAAACTAGAAAAACATATATAGATTTATCTTTCAAAACACTATAATAAAAGTAAACATGCATTTATTTATTGTATATATTATAATAGAAAAATAAGATCAAAGGTATATCTTGAAGAGCGTGTCATTGTCCAAAGCGTCAATTAAAATGGAACCGGAGGGAGTAGTTAATTCATACAATAATTGCCTATAACTATATGCTGCACCATTAATACATGGTTCCACCTCTCATACATACAATATGTTGAAATCCGTGCTGTAGCTGGCTATAAATCTATAGCATATTTCTCTTTTCTTTTCTCTCTTATCTTCTTAACATGCATGTGTTTATAGATGACTTATAATCTGCTATCGTATTTGCTCTTAGTTTACTATCTCTCAGTGGTATCGAGAGAGTACCCCCAGATCTCTGTTCACAGGTGTCCTTAATTACAGTTCTTCCTGTTCCGGGTTGCTAACTTGCTTATTATAAATGAAGTCAACTACAAATTTCAAGGTCGCATCCGGTCGCACTGATAAAGCAGTCATGTACAGTCATCGATAGTTATGGATAGTCAACACTCAAACACTCTATTTATCTTAGATTCTCAGGTACGTCCAGATCAACTTGTGAATCCTTCCTTTATTATTTTTAAATATATAATGTTATTAGCTTTTGTACAATATTAACCATTCATCCTATTTGAAAATCTAGTGTAAATATGCAAAATACCAGACATGTTTGGAAAACAAACCACAAACCACAACGGAATACTTAGATACTATATAGTTTCTTTAAGAAAACGAATGAACAAAAGTCATATCAAGAAATTAACAGCGTCATGATCTATTTGACAACAGATGGAGTATTATTTTAACCATATTTCAGGTTCTCTCCCGGCTTAACTAGGATATGTATAAGGGGCTAGCTGTTTGGGATGGGAGAAACTTATTTTAGTCCTTCTAACAAAAATATAAATCCCTATGGGAGGGACTAAAATTATTGTGAGAGGGACTACATCCAAACACCACCTAAAGCATATATAAGACAATCGTCGTTGCTCTCTTCACATCAGCAAAATACGCCCATCTCATTGATGAAGATAGCAAAGTGCCCTTTTGATGACTAATATTGCATTACAGGATGCAAGGATAATCGTGTCCATTAAAGTTTTTGAAAGCTGAACTAGCTTGATCCATCGCCCCATTATGGTTGATCAAACCAAGAAGCAGAGCATCATCATGTTCCAAATTTTTATCTGGGCTGACCACCATCTACACCCCAAGGCTAAATAGTAGTACTATCTTCGATCATGAATACTCAACTCCATATTTTACATATTTTAATGTATGACGCTGTTGACTTTTTTCCAACGTTTGACCATTCGTTTTATTCAAAAAATTTATGTAATTATCATTTATTTTATGATGACTTGATTCGTCATCAAATGCTCTTTAAGCATGACATAAATATTTTCATATTTGCATAAAAATTTTAAATAAAACGAATAGTCAAACGTTGGTCGAAAAGTTAACGGCGTCATACATTAAAATACGGAGGGAGTATTTATTTTTAATAAGAATTGATCAAACTAACTTTGATTACCAATACCTTCTGAAATATTCAGTTCAAAAATAAAATTTTAGTATCGATATATGTTGCCTTAAAAGGTAGTCCCTCCGTTCCATAATATAAGGCACAACTACTTTTGTTGGATGTTTCATAATATAAGGCATGCATACAATTAATTAGGACCTCCTCTCCATTAAATTATTACTTTTTTAAATCCTCCACCCACAAGATATCTAGTTCTATTGGATGCATGTATTATATTTATTAGGGTGATCCAAACTAGGATATGATAATAATTATTTTTTGGTATTTGGGTTAAGGGTGGTTGTGCCTTATATTTTGGAACGGAGGGAGTACCTTTGTATTTAAATATATAATATTATTAAATTTATTTGGTCCTTGAGGTAAAACTTTAACTGCTATTCTTCTATTAGAATATAATAATAATAATTAATAAAATTATACTATTGCAAAAACAATTGTAAACACAAATCTAATCTTCAAACTAAATATTTGGAAGTTATTGATGGTCCTTTCAATATTCAATGTGTATTCCTATAATCGGCCGGTAGACAATTTGTTGTGATAATAATACTGAATACTCTGTTTTAAATACCACCTAAAATATATATACTATCACATATACATTCAAGCTTGCAGTTGTACATGCTGGCTCTATGGCCGGTGCTAAGCTGCCGACATGGATCACATGAAAGAAATTAAGCAAATGGCATACGAGCAAGCCCTAGATAAAAAAAAAAACTTGATAAGTCAGCCATAAAACACAGGATCCAAAGATGAAGGGTACAGAAAAGGCGGTGATGCTCTTCCTTAATTATGCTTGCGTCGCCAGTGATTCTCCATTAGTTTATCAACTTCATCCTGCCCTACTCCATTCACTATATCAATCCTCATGCGTGTGCTATATATGGTCAGTAAGCCGTTGCGTAATGCATGGCCTCTCGAGCACTATAAATATCGGTGTAAGTCGTCTTTGGTCTAGCAACCTCATCATCTATACTTACACATTTTAGCTCACAATGGCTATCACAAAACTAGCATCTCTCGGCTTTGTTATGCTATTATGCATTGGGTTAGCCAACGCTGCAAGAGTGGCTAGATTCTCTATCTCGAGCGCAACGGGCACCGGAGGAGGTGAGGGTGCCGGCTATGTAAACGGTCATGGCTTAGGGTCTGGAAGCGGGGCCAGCTCGGGCGAGAACAGCGTGGTTGAAGGATCTCATGCGGTTGCCCAAGGGAAAGGTGGAGGCGGTGGAGGTGCACCATATGGCGGAGCTGGATTTGGCGGTGGGTCTGGGTCAGGCTCAGTGTTTAGTAGCCTCGATTCTGCAGGATCCTCTAAAGCTGGTGGTACCGGTGGTGGTGATGGTGAAGGACAAGCAGGAGGCAACCCTGGATCTAAAGGTTATGGGGCAGGTAGTGGCATGGGCTCAGGTTCATCCATGCTGCATGAGTATTTTCCCAGTTTTACAAATGCACGTGCTAGCGCTAATGGTGGTGGCACCACTGATACTCAAAATGGTGGAAGCGGTGCCGGTAACGGTGGTGGTTCTGGATATGCTGGGTTAGGGCCACGTCCTTAGAAAATCTTTAGACAATCATACCACTCTACAATCTATCAGCAGATGGCATCCGTAGAAACCTTTTTTTCCATGTATTTGCTTGCATGAGCTACAAATAACGAAATAAATAAATGGCCTTGTTGTTCTAGTTAGTAAATTTAACCGCGTGTACAATTGGCACTACAAAAACAGCACTTTTTTCCAAACGGGCAAAACTTATTTTTCCGTAGGGTTGACCTGCCCGTCTGCACGAAAGTGTATGTAAAAAACTCAATTGTTTTTTTTCCATACGGGTGCTTATATTGTCCGCACGCAAAAATAAAAAACCAAAAAGATAAAAATCCCAAAAAAATAAAGAGCCTAGCTAGGTGCAAATCCACTGCAGCCGTATCCGTTTGGGGGACGGCCCTGCCGTTGCCACCGTCACCCCTCCCTCCTCCGTCGGGCTCCTCCCACCTACGAAAATGCATTTTCGTATACGGTCACTTAAGAGGCCTATATGTGAAAATAGGCTTATTTTTGTATACAGGTATGTTAAGAGGCTTGTCTATGAAATTTGATTTTTGCTTGTGGGTCTCTTAAGGAGCCGTATACAAAAACTCAAGTTGATTTTTACAGACGCGACCAATTACTGTCCGCTGCAAACTATAGGGGTTCTCGTATAGAAAAATCGTTCTGTAGTAGTGTGGGGTATCCTGTCACCGTTAAAAGTGCTAATATAATTTTTGTATGGCGTACTAGATGATACTTCATGAAGACAAAATTTGCTACAGGACACGCAAAAATCGTGTAATTAGCTGTGAGACACCGCAAAAACATGTCACTGCCCACGGACACTACAAAAGTTGCGTAATTGGCTGTAGGACACTAGAGTGAATATTTTATAATTTTCGAGCTTCGAGAGGTGAGAGTTTTTTCGTAATACCCGGATTGCCCCTGTGATTGGAGTCGAACCAGACTGGGTCGAACCAGACCCAGTCATCCCCATCTCCCCCACCCGAGTTCCATTCCCCAATCTTCCCCAATCCCGAGTTCCATTCCCCAATCTTCCCCAATCGGCGGCGGCGACAGCGGCGGCGAGGACGGCAGCGCTGGAAGCATCAACGACGACGGCGACGTTGGGTGATGGAGCAGTTATATTGGTAGGCAGCAGCTGGGATGATGTCACCGAGGAAAAATAGTGCAGGGAAGAAAGCATCCCTGCGGATGTTGCTGCTCCAAGCAACAAGGCAGCTCCTGCCATCTGAAGTTCAATGAGATGATGTTAGCTCCTAGTTTATGTGGAATGGCAGTGATTATTTCTGGAATTTTGCTTTGTGATTTTGCCAAACTGTCATATTGCTGTGTGATTATGATTATGCCAATCTGGGATGTAAACTTTTGTCTACATTATACAGACATGCTGCCAAAATTTGTGTCAACATCAAACCAATACTGGCAATGTTTATGCAGAGCTGCTGCAGAAGTATACATCACAGAGAGTTGCTGTCCAAAAATTTACGGCGAGTGCGGCGCCGCCGCCGCCGTGGACACAAGCCGTCCTCGCCGCCGCCGCCGCCTCCGCCGCTGACACAAGCTAGGTTAGGGATCGGGGATGCTTGGGGAATGGAACTCAAGTGGAGGAGATGGGGACGACTGGGTCTGGTTCGACCCAGTTGGGTTTACAACGTGTAGCGCTAGGGGCAATCCGGGCATTACGAAAAAACTCTCACCTCTCAAAGCTCGGAAATTATAAAATATTAACTCCAGTGTTCTACAGCCAATTGCACAACTTTCGTAGTGTCCGTGGGCAGCGACGCGTTTTTTGGTGTCTTACAGCTAATTACACGATTTGTGCGTGTCCTGTAGCAAATTTTGCCCTTCATGAATGGTAGCTCACAGTGATATGTAGCAATCAACACCTTCAGAGTATCTATTGATCGAAAAGGGACTCTAAGCAATCATGAATGAATATGTTTCTAAGTGGAAGCCCTAGGGATTATATTGAACATAAATTGATGCATCTTATCCCTTCGCTAGAGATCGAAGCCGATACAGCCCCGTGTCAGGTGTCAAGTTCTGCCGGTGATAAGTAAAAACCTCGGAAAAGAGGGTGGCGATGCACCGAGAGTAGTTGTATTGATCTGTGAGATAAATTACAATGACCCGGGGTGTTGATGACGCTCTCTCACGTGGCCCGATCTTCTGGTGAGGGGATAACTCTCGCTTTTATCGAGTGCGACGTTTGCGACGTGGCTACCAACCAGAACAAGTCCAGGACGCCGTGCAATCGCTACACCACAAACGATGTCGTACCAACCGTGACGCGCGGTTGATGATTCCTGCAATGCAAACGAGAGAACACTGCAAGAACAAGATAAGATGCAATCTAAATATTGCGAATAGGTGATTAAGCACAAAGAAATAGTTGCGATTGAAGTGGTAGATCTAATCGACCCGGCAAATCAACACGCCAACTATTGGGGGCTCTGAATCAATAGTCGCCGACTAATCGAGCGAGGACTAGAGACAAGGTGAATGGCACTTGGCAAAATTCAACTAAACAAAACCCAAATGTTTTTGAGAATGTACAAAGCTATTTATAGAGGAAAATAAAGCTAGGGTTAAGTGCTAATTCGTGGAGGTGGAGGGAGACACTTCCGAGATGGGCCTAGTCTATTACAAGGCCTAAGGCCTAAGTTCGGTTTCAGCAACAGCACTGTCTTGTTTTGGCGATTCCCGTAGACTCGAGATGAATTTGGACGTGAGACTGGATGCATTTGAAAGGTAGCGAGATAAGCTTTCCACGAAGTCCAAGATCACCCAAATCGGAGTTGGCATGAAGGCGCTAGGTCCGTTTGAAATCAATGCTGTCTCCGGAGGCCGAACTGGATTCCAAAACTCATTGGACTTTAATATCCTGTAGATCCTCCATTTATCCGATGTATTCTTTGGCAATGTTTTATATTTCTCATGCTTGGTTGTATGCATATACTTGATGGTCACATCATCCTCCCCTTCTTGTCTGGAAACCGTCCTCGGTTTCTTCTTGCAATTGTCGTCGTAGGAGAGATCACATGAAGAAATAGCAAACAAGAAATCATTATGTAGCATCATTTGTTCCTCATAAATAAAATTTACATAAAGAGAAAACCAACTCACCGCACTTAATGAACATTTCTTAAAACAATAGCGTGACTTGACCATAGAATCTAATGGTGCACAACACTCCCCTTCTTGAATATTGTCATCGATCTTCAAAACAGGGTTAGGTAAATTTATCCAAATAGCATCAACGTTGTACGATCCATTTAGTTTCTCACATTTTTTCATATTTAAAGGAGTATTCACATCTAAGCATATATAAACACGATGCACCATATAATCTCCTCTATTATTATATTTACCAATGACATGATAATTATTCCAAGAAAAACATGGAAAATCATAAAATTTCTTCTCTAAGGTATTTAGATCACAAGGAGCATCAAATTCGATATAACCTAAAGTACATAAAGAAGACAATAGTTCCAGCTCTTCTTGGTCATCAGCAATAACAAAGACATGTTTATTTTGAGTGGAAACCAAATATTCAGAAATAGAAATAACATGTTCTTTCACTAGTTGTGGCATGTATATAAGTGAAGCATTGCACAACTCTTCTTCATTACAAGCATTATCAATATTAACACAATCTGAATTTTTAGCTTGTGATAAAGGCAAATTAGAAATCTGTTCCACTAGAGGTTGCTCTAACATAGCATAATTAGTGGACAATTGTAGCATATCACAATCTTTCTTACCTTGATCCAGTTGACCATCAGTTAAATTACCTAAAACACTCTCTTCACCTATTTTAGGTTCTTCATTCTTATTTCCTTCAAAATTGTTTTTACCTTCCTGCATGATGTTAGATACAATAGAAGGCGCAAGAATATTCTCATGTATTATAGGCATTTTTGTTTTTTTCTCAATCTGACTTTCAATATCGCAAGCATGCAAAAGTAATTGAAAAAGATGGCTATGTGTTTTATTCTCAAGCCTATGCTGAATTTTTAAATTAAGCCCATGTAAAAATCTTTTAATTGTGTCTCCTCTAGACTCCTCTATACCACCATACAACATACAAATTTTAAACTCCCGGTGGTACTTTCTCACGGTTCTATTCCCTTGTTTCAAATTTTGCATTTTCTTTTGTAAATCACGAATATAATAATCGGGTACAAATCTAGCTCTCATCATTGTTTTCAAGTCATTCCAAGAACAAGGTTTATTACCGACAAGACAAATATCACTCCACCAAAGAGATGCAAAAGAAGTAAAAGAACTTATTGCTGCCTTAATCTTTTGTTCCTCGGACCATTCATAATATTCAAGTTCATCTTCCATTTCTAACTCTCAATCAATATAGTCCTTAGGATTAAACTTACCAACAAATAAAGGCAACGATATCTTATTTTCACAAACCTCATCATGTACCTCTTCTTGATGTGAAAGCCAACGCTTTATATGTTCAATCTCGTTCTCTTTATACACTCCTGTCATTGTTAGTAAGCAAAAGAAACTCACGAGAAAGTGTTAGTTCCTAACAACAATCTATAGATATGTGGAGCTTTTGAAGGCACTCAACACTCAAGCATATACCAAATTCTTACAATGTTCTCAAAGAATGCAAAAACAGGTCAATCACCGTGGCTGGTTCGTGGCACAATGACAAGCTTGATGAGTGGAGCGATTGCAAAGCAGGACCTATAAAGGTTAGTAGTATGTGGATCTTGGTAGGCTTAATTATATCACAAGGAATAGCAAAAATCAAACAGATTTGCGAAATTGAATAATAGTCCAAAGTACTAGTCAAAATTGCTGGCCTAGCCTAGATTCAATCCTAGCTCAAGCAAGCAAATGATCAAACACTCGGACTACAAACAACTCGATTTTATCACACCGCTCTCTCCAAGAAAACCAATTGTCGAAACTAGATTTCGGCAATAATAAAAGGGGGTGGCTATCAAGCTGGAAAAGTGTATGGGTTTGGAGACAAAGGATTTATACAGGTTCAGGCCTTCTTATTCAAGAAGTAATACCCTACTCCTGTCCGGGGATGAATCCGCCGAGTGTACTATTGATTGTATGATTTAGAGAAAATCAACATCTGCCCCTAGAGGCACCCGGACCCCCCTTATATATGGGAAGGAGTCCGTGTTACAAAAGATAATCCATATCCCTAACGGAATATGCAAATACAG
The DNA here is from genome assembly GCF_034140825.1 of Oryza sativa Japonica Group. NCBI lineage: Eukaryota > Viridiplantae > Streptophyta > Magnoliopsida > Poales > Poaceae > Oryza > Oryza sativa. The sequence goes on along the minus strand of NC_089044.1, from coordinate 17,228,133 downwards.
ATAAAATACAGTCGTAACCGACTAAGTCTCAAGGTGTTTCCTTGATGTACAAGTTAAGAAACAAACCCGAGATACAAATAAGATATTCTATGTATATTCGGTATCCTGTATTCAGCCCAAATATCATTGCCGTGTAGATATGGGGTATCCATAATCTCCACAGTAGCCCCCGAGACCTTTGCAGTCAACCATCATAGCCTTCTCAAAGATAATAATCCGAGTGCTTCAAACTTTTCATGCCAAGGCCTGCTGAGTAGCGAAGACGAAGACTGTAAAGGGCGAAAAGATAAAGAATATGGTGCATCGAATAGATGCACCTAATTAGGTGTAGCCCCCAACTATGTGATTAGTTAACATACTAAACATATAGTTGAGAACAAAATAATAGCACAATCGCGCATCATATGACAAAAGCATATGCGGCGCCTAAAGAGGCATTCTAGCCGACTGCTTTTTAGCCATAACAAAAGGAATCCGAGTGGTTAACACTCTAAAAGGTTCACGAATGAACACACTTGACAGGCATCCGAATAAAAAACTCTAAAGATTACCCACCAAGTATTATAAAAATTATGGTAATGAAATAAGTCTAATAGCCTAGGCTATAACTATTCACCATAATGAAAATAGGCATATAACATACCAAGGAAATGACTATGATAAAAACAAGTCATTCCAAGTTAACCCAGACAGCTTTTGTAGCCTAATAAAGCTGACAAAAACAGTATAACACCTTTCTGTCGGGCACCTTTTAATTTGCATTGCAATAATTCCAAAGAATTATATGACCGCATAAAAAGGATTTTATCAGCATTGGGCAACACTATTGTGTGCATAAATTGCCAAAGCAAAAAATGCCTAAGTCCCTAAGGAGCACAATGGGCCACGCTGTCAAAGTACTGGGCTGAGGTACTGTTCAGGCCTAAGCCCATTCGCACCTCCGATACCCTTAACAAGAAATCCCGAGATTGAAGCGACGCTTCGTCTTCCCCGCCGGAACTCTCGCCATTTTCCCCACTCCCTGCTACAGTAAAGAACTGCGCCGGCAAACTAGGGTTCGCCATTCCGCTCGAATCCACCTTCGAAAAGTGCATCAAAATCCTTCCCGTAATCCACCGCCTCAATCCCTCATCTCTCCCTAGCCATCCCTCAAATCAAATCAGCGCATTCGGGTAAAATCAATGGCGGAAGAGAAAGAGAGCTTCGAAGGCCAATGGGCGCCATCCGACGTGACGGAGGAGAACCTGAAGGAGATGGTGGCGCACGGCGTTCTCCCTGCCAAGGAGATCATCGGGTGGCGGCCAGCGTGCGGTGAGGCTTTTCCGTCCCCCGATACACACGAGGTCGTAGTTTTTTCTCATTTCTTCTATGGCGGCTTCGCTCTTCCGACCTCGAAATTTTTCCGCGGAATATTAAACTTCTATGGAATCAGCTTGCATCACCTAAACCCAAATTCCATAGTCCATATCGCCAATTTCGTCCATGTTTGTGAAGCCTTCTTGGGAATTAAACCCTACTTCGCTCTGTTCCGCCGGATCTTTTTTCTCAAGCCCCAACCGAACAAGAATAAGCCATGTGTAGTCGGAGGGGCAGGATTTCAGTTGAGGGGAACCCTGAGCCAGAAATACTTCTCTATGCCCTTCAAGACCTCAAACAAAGGGTGGCATGCGAACTGGTTTTATGTTCAGAATCCTGAGCCTGCTCTTCCCGAGTACTCTTGTCTTCCTCCGGTGTACCAAGATACTTGGAACTCTCTTCCGATCGGGGATGAAGCTGCTCAAGCTTTGGAATTGATGGATCGCATGTTAAAACTCAAAGAACAAGGCTTACAAGGAGAGCAGATCACTCGGCACTTCATAAAATGCCGATTGGCACCAATCAAAGAGAGATCCCGTACAGCATTCGAGTTTGACGGCAAGCATGATCCCAATCGTGAAGAACCAGACTCTCTGGACTTTAAAATCATGAAGGAGAGGATGTATAAAATCTTCTCAAATGCTATTGTCGTCAGCTACTCACATCAGCTGCCGGTTGTGCCATATAACGCATTCAATCCGCCTCCACAGGTGTGTATCGGAAATCTTCAACCCATGATCAAAACATAATCTTATCTTCATGTTGAGTTAACTAACCGTGAAGGCATCTCATTCAGGAATATGTATTGATGAAATCTGATCCCCCAATCGCTCAGCACCGGTCTCCTCGCCAACACACTGTTCAGGGAGGTGGAGGACCAACAATCAGATTAGATCCACACCCTCAAATCTCCAATCCAACTGGACAGACAGGTTCTCGCAAGAGAAAACTGGTGCTTGACAACGATGAAGGCGATGACAACAAATCTGAGGACAAGGGCTCGCCTAATAAACCCCCAAAGCGTACCATGCCCAGAAAAAAACTGGCTGGCCGTCCAATGCCAAAGATCAGAACATCTTCCAGGTATAAACCTCTTGGTACCATTTCCCTTCGACATGCTTCTCTAATAGAAATAATACTGAATATTGAAAGAACACCTTGCAGGAAACCATCCGACATAGATCCAACTGGAAAAGATCCTGATCAAGCTGCAACAGAGCCAAATTTATCCAAGGATCCCGAGCCGACTACCGAAAGCCAGCCGACTGACGCCCATGCTTCAGGTGACAAGGACGATCCGAGTGACCAGCCGCCGACTGGAAACCAGTCGGCAGCAGCTGAAACTGCAACAACACAAGAGCCCCCGACTGGAAACCAGTCGGATGCAGGTCCCGACCAAGAAATCCCCGAAGTTGAAACGCAGACGACAACTTCTCAAGGACCAGAGGCTGGTAACGACCCGATAATTGGGTCTCCAAATAAAGAACAAAGATCACCTCACGCTCAGCTAGGAACATCCTCAGGTAACCCATCTTCTCAAGTGATGCCGATTTAAATAACTTCAACTTATTCGTCTAATGTCTTGGAAACACATCAGGGGCACCAGGCGATGACGAAGAAGCAATTCCTCGCATAAAGGCGGCTGATGACTCTCGTCCTCCTATCTTGCTCAAATGGTGGGACGAGAACTCACAAGTTGCCGGTATCGTCATAAATCGTCAAAAAGAAGATGAAGAAGTGTGCCAGCTGAAGAAAGTACTTGGAGAAGCCACTCGCATCGTGAATGTAAATCTTCCGGGTGACTGCCTTTGATAACTTTGTTCTCTCTTTAGCAGAACTAAACCATGAACCATCATGCAGAGAATCCATCTTCGCAATGAGGCCAAGACTACAACTTTGGAAAAGCTGGTTCCTCATTTGGGAACCCTTGAAGCAGTTAGGGACCAGCTACATGAGGCCAAGGAGCACGCCAAAAAGACGGAAAAAGAATTAAGGGAGCGAATTGCTCAACTCCAGGATTCAAATTTCGAGCTGAGTGGTTCATCAAAAGGTAATCTCTAGATCTGTCCCATTTATTTACGCTGTCGTAACTGTGTCCTCAACCATTTGGATTTCAAACAGCGCAAGCCGCCAGGATGGCTCAAATGGAGAAACAAATTGAAGCCTTGAAAAAAGACAAAATAGAACTGGCTGCACAAAGGGACTCGGCCTTGAAGGAGGTTGAAGGTACCGCCAGCTAACAATCTGGACTTCTCTCTTTTAAATGCAGCAGATTCTTATCATAAATGTGTTTTGTAGACCGTAAAATCAAATCTCAAGCTCAGTTTGACGTCCTGGTTGGTAAGATCAAGAGGCTTGAAGGAGCAAGAGATGAAGTCGCCAATGTCGCTACACCACTCGTCCAAGCTATGTTCCTTAATAACAGTGGTCCGAGTGCACTTGACGCAACCGAAATCTTTGACAAGCTGAGAGTTGCACCGGATGTATACTTCAAGAATATCAAGAAAGCTGGAAGTATGGGAGCTAGCATGGCATTGGCGATGACCAAATCCTTGTACCCGAGAATTGAAATTGACACCATTGATGGCTTTGCAGACGGGACAAGCGAAGAAGCTGCTCTTGATCTTATCAGTAGTGCTCAAAATGCGGCTGACAAGATTGCAAGTGACGTTGTAGAGCAATTCCGCAACAACGACCTTCAGCCAAGCAACAATAACTCTGATGATGAAAGGACTGATTCTGACTGAGTATGAATGTAACAAATGGAGGCTCAATTTGTACAATACTGGTATATTTATGCTGTGCTTGATAGTTCTAGCCAAGTCTTTGATTTCTTAAAAGTTTTTATCAAGCTTTGTTGAGCCTAAAACCCAAAGAAGCTATTAAAAACTTTCAGTCCTCGCAGACTAAGTAGAAAAAACCAAACAAGGCAATGATAGACCAAGTAAGCAAATTAAATTGATAAAAAATCACACTCCATTATTATGATGATAGCCCCCGACTGACAACTTCAAGAAGAGAACTTGATGTTGACAGTCAAGATAGGGAAGTACAATGATAAGCTTAAGCGTAGAAACGACGAAGATGTTCAATGTTCCAAGAGTTGTCAACGAGAGTACCGTCTTCGCGCTTGAGTCGATAGGAACCTGGCCGGGTGACTTCAGAGATGATAAATGGCCCTTCCCATAAAGGAGATAACTTGTGCCGATCTCGTGTAGTTTGAATTTTCCTCAAAACCAGGTCGCCGACTAGAAAGGCACGGGATCGAACATTGCGATTATGATAACGTCGCAACCCTTGTAAGTATCGAGCCGACCGAATCAAAGCTGCTTCGCGGACTTCTTCCAATCGGTGCAAGTCATCCACTCGGTCCTCTTCGTAGCGATCTTCATGGAAATTTCGAAAGCGCAAAGACTCGAATTCAACTTCACTTGGCAACATTGCTTCTGCCCCATAGACAAGGAAAAAAGGTGACTGGCCTGTGGCCCGACTGGGTGTAGTTCGCAAAGACCAAAGTACTGATGGCAGCTGTTGCACCCATTTGCCGGCATAGGGTTTTAGCCGGTCAAAAACACGCGCTTTAATCCCTTGAAGTATCATGCCATTGGCTCGCTCCACCTGTCCATTGCTCATAGGATGCGCCACTGAGGCATAGCAAATCTTAATTCCAAAGTCTTCACAAAAGTCTTTAAAAACTCCGCCAGTGAATTGTGTGCCATTATCAGTGATGATCCGATTGGGCACTCCAAATCTATGCACAATGTTGATGAAGAAGTCTCGAGCGTTATCTGCTGTGATTGTGACAACCGGTTTAGCTTCAATCCACTTGGAAAATTTATCAATGGCCACAAAGAGATGCGTGTAACCGCCGACTGCCTTTTTAAACGGGCCAACCATGTCGAGCCCCCAAACCGCAAACGGCCAAGACAGCGGGATAGTCTGCAACTCTTGAGCTGGTAGATGAATTTGTCTGGCGAAAAATTGGCAACCTTCACATGTGCGCACAATTTTGTCAGCGTCGGACACTGCAGTAGGCCAGAAAAAACCCTGCCGGTAAGCTTTGCCGACAATGGTGCGTGCAGCAGCATGGTTTCCGCATATCCCAGAATGTATGTCTTTCAGCAATTGTCTCCCTTCCTCTAAAGATACGCAGCGTTGCAGAATTCCTGAAGGGCTTTTCTTGTATAACTCAGCTTCATGCATAACATAAAGTTTGCTCCTCCTTGAAATCCGCTCGGCCTCATCTTTGTCTTGAGGGAGTTCTTGAGAAGTCAAAAATCGTATGAGGGGCTCTCGCCAGTCGGCTTCAACCATAGCTACATCATGAGTGCCCGCAGCTTGAGTAGTATCTTTGTGAGGTACTGTCGGCGTATAAAGGTGTTCGACGAAAACATCAGAAGGTGCCACCTCGCGCTTGGATCCAAAGTTGACAAGTCTGTCGGCGGCTTCATTATTGTGTCGAAGAACATGACTGAGCTCGAGTCCATCGAACTTGTCTTCCAATTTGCGTACCTCTTGTCGATATGCCATCATGTTGTCGTCAAGGCAGGACCACTCTTTCATAACTTGGTTAACGACCAGCTGTGAATCGCCTCGAACTATTAAACGCTTTATCCCGAGGGAAATTGCAATCCGCAGCCCATGAAGGAGGGCCTCATACTCGGCGACGTTGTGGGACGCCGAAAAATGTATCCAAAGCACATAGCTTAATCTTTCTCCAGTCGGGGAAATCAAAACCACTCCTGCTCCAGTGCCCGAAAGTCGTTTTGACCCGTCAAAATGCATGGTCCAGTGCTCCATCTTCTCCGCGGGGGTATCCTCCTGGCACTCGGTCCATTCGGCGACAAAATCAGCTAACGCTTGGGACTTGATTGAGATTCGGGGCTTGAATGATATGTCCAAAGACATCAACTCCAAAGCCCACTTTGCAATCCGTCCGTTTGCTTCGCGATTGTGCAGTATATCACCGAGTGGAAATGATGTGACCACCGTTACCGAGTGACCTTGAAAGTAATGAGATAGCTTCCTGGTAGTAATTAGAATACCATATAACAGCTTCTGAACCTGAGGGTACCTCGTTTTGGAGTCGGCTAGGACTTCGCTGACAAAATAAATCGGTCGCTGGACTTTCTGGACATGGCCTTCTTCCTCGCGCTCAACGACCAAGACTGTGCTCACAACCTGGGAGGTGGCTGATACATACAGCAACAACGGCTCCTGCGGATGTGGTGAAGCTAAGACTGGTGGCTCGGTGAGGAGTTTCTTGAAATCTTCGAAGGCCTTCTGTGCTTCGGGTCCCCACTGGAAATCATCTGTTTTCTTTAGTAGCTTAAAGAAGGGCATCCCCCGCTCGCCAAGTCTTGAAACAAATCGGCTGAGCGCCGCCATGCATCCAGTCAGCTTCTGAACATCTTTCTGGGTACTTGGCGGTTTCATGTTGAGGATAGCTGTAACTTTCTCCGGGTTGGCTTGGATGCCCCTATGAGACACCATAAAACCAAGCAGCTTCCCTGACGGTACTCCGAAGGTGCACTTTTCAGGGTTTAATTTCATCCTGAAAGCGCGGATGCTCGTGAAGGTTTCTTCTAGATCCGAGATCAAATCATCCTTTTGCTTGGTCTTGACAACTACATCATCCACATAGGCTTCAACGTTGCGGCCGATCTGCGTTGAGAAGCATCTCTGGATCATTCGTTGATAAGTTGCTCCTGCATTTTTCAGTCCGAATGGCATAGTGACGTAGCAGTATGCTCCAAAGGGCGTGATGAATGAAGTCTTCAAGCAGTCGGATTCCTTCAGTCGGATCTGATGATACCCCGAGTAGCAATCCAAAAAACTGAGAAGCTCACAGCCGGCGGTCGAGTCGACTACCTGGTCAATGCGAGGCAATCCAAAAGGATCTTTAGGGCAGGATTTGTTGAGGTCAGTATAATCAACACACATGCGCCATTGCCCTGTTTTCTTTCGAACTAGAACCGGGTTTGCCAGCCAGTCGGGATGAAGGACTTCTTTGATGAAGCCTGCTGCTAACAGCTTGGTTAATTCCTCCTTGATCGCGTCCTTCCTGTCTTGTGCGAATCGGCGGAGTCGTTGTTTGATAGGCTTGGCATCTTCTTGGACATGTAAGGAGTGCTCAATCACCTCTCTAGGAATACCGGGCATATCAGATGGTTTCCACGCAAAGATATCTTTATTGTTCTGAAGAAAGGTGATGAGCGCGCTTTCCTATTTACAATCTAACTCGGCGCCTATTACAGCAGTTTTAGTAGGATCAGAAGGATCTAGGGGAATCTTCTTGGTCTTGGCTTCGCTTTCTCCACTTTTTGAAGTCTTGGTAGCGGGTACTTCTCCTTCGCTCGCCGTGGCTGCAGCCAGTCGGATGTCCTCTCGGGCAGACGCCATCTCGCGGGTTTGGGCCATGTCGCAACTCTCCTTGTCGCATGTGACGGCTTGCTTGATGTCGCTCCGTAAGGATAGAACTCCTCGGGGACCAGGCATCTTCATCATCATGTAAGTGTAGTGCGGGACGGCCATAAACTTGGCTAACGCCGGGCGTCCGAGTATGGCATGATATGCTGTCTCGAAGTCGGCGACTTCAAAGCTGATATTCTCTGTGCGGAAGTTTTCCCGAGTGCCAAAAGTGACCGGGAGAGTGATCTGGCCGAGTGGAGTTGCGGATAATCCTGGAATTACTCCGTGAAAAGGCGCATTGCTTGGTTTTAGCTCGGAGCGAGGAATCTGCATATCATCCAAGGTCTTGGCGAAGAGGATATTGAGTGCACTGCCGCCGTCGATGAGGGTTCTGCGAAGCTTGACGTTACGGACCACTGGGTCTAGTACCAGGGGGTACCGCCCCGGGTGGACCACTCGGTCGGGATGATCCGAGCGGTCAAACTTGATTGCAATCTCTGACCATCGAAGATACTGGGGCGTGTCGGGCTGAACAGCGTTGATCTCCCGTTCAGTCAACTTCTGCTTCCGTTTGGACTCATAAGCCAGGGGGCCGCCAAAGATATGGTTGAGCTCCTTGCGGTGGTCTTGAAATCCTGCCGGGGTGTCGCCGTCGTCCTTCTTCCTTGACGTGCTTTGTTCTTCGTCGGAGTTCTTCCGTGTAGACTTGGTGTATTGCTCCGCGAACTGCTTGTAGACGAAACAATCTTTGGCCACGTGGTTGGAGTTAGGATAATGCGGGCATTGGGAGTTCATGATCTTGTCGAACGTGTTGACGCGCGGACGCTGTCGAGATGAGTGAGTGGCGGTTGCAACAAGTTCCTCAGGCTTACGCTTGCGGTCCTTATGATTGTTACTTCCACCTCCTCCCGTAGCCGGCGTACCCTTGTTTGGCTTCCAACCGGGACCCGACTGCTTTGATGCGGTGACGGCGTCTTCAGCTTTGGCGTACTCGTTGACTTTTTCAAACATGAGCTTGACTGTCCTGGGAGGCTTACGTCCGAACTTGCCGACCAATTCTTCGTGGCGAATCCCTTTGGTGAATGCGGCGATGATAACGTCGTCGGTGATGTCGGAAATCTTGTTACGTTGTTCAGAAAATCTCCGGATGTAATCTCGAAGGGATTCTCCGGACTTCTGAATAACGTTGTAGAGGTCGTATTGTGTGCCGGGACGCTCAAAGGTGCCTTGGAAGTTGGCGATGAAGTGGTCGCGTAATTCGGCCCAAGATCCAATTGTACCACGGGGCAATCCATGGAGCCAAGATCGGGCGGAATCCGCTAAAGCCACTGGTAAATAGTTCGCCATGGCCTTGCTGTCTCCTCCTGCTGCGCGGATTGCGAGACCGTAGACAGTAAGCCACGATTCAGGGTTAGTAGTACCGTCGTACTTCTCTATTCCAGTCGGCTTGAAGCCGGCTGGCCAATCCGCTCGACGCAGGTCGTCGGTGAAGGCTGCTACTCCGTCAAGGTCGTCGTCGTGGCGGTCCGGCGAATGATGAAGGCCTCGAGCTGCTCGGCGCTGTATGATTGTATCGCGAAGATCGACGGGGCGGCGACGAGGCGGTGAGCGAGGCCGTTCCACTCGGCGCTCCCTATGATGGTCGGGAGGTGAGTGAACAGACCGCTCGTCGTGACCCCTGCTCCTGCGATTAGATCCTGCGCCGGTGATGCTGAGGCTTGGATGACGGTAGTCATGAGATCGGAAGTGGGGGACTCGGCTACCAGTCGGCGTGTGGACGCTTTCGGAGTTAACTGGGACCGAAGCCGCAATCATGGTCTTCGTCTGGTTCAAGATGTTGACGACGTGATTGGATTGATTGAGCTCGTTTTCCTTGAGGAGGGTGTCGAGGAGGGTGATCGCGGCAACCGCATTCTGTTGAGGGGTGCGGAAAACTGGTGTCCCTTCAACATCTTGTTGGCCGATGAGCTCACGCGCTCGGCGCCCTGCTTCCAAAGCTCGCTGCCGTCGATCCTCAGCCTCCTTCGCGGTCCGCTCACGCTCCTGCTGCTCACGCCGTAGCCGTTCTTGTTCTTGTGCTTGATGCTCCTCCTCCAGTCGGCGACGCTCAGTCTCGCGACGCGCTTCGGTCTCCCGGGCTTGGCGTTGCTCCTCCGTCTCGTTATTGGCCATGAAGACGCCAAAGTAGAGTGGGGTGTAGTTGTCATCTAGGCTTCCGTCGAAGTCGTCGAGATCCGGGTCGTGGTAGCGAGAGCAAAACTCGTCGTACTCCACGACGTCGGTGGGACGCGAGTCGACGGTGGGAGAGCTGTAGTGGCTATCCAGCTGATCCGTCGAAACCGTGCCGAGTGGTTGGAGGATGACACCGACTTCCCTGAAGCTAGGTGAAATCGGTGTTGAAGCCGACTTCCGCCTAGGCCTACGGGATGGAGACGCTGTCGTGATGGAGATGGCCGCCAAATCGTCGGGGAGCTTCATCAGGATCGGTGGGTAAGCCCCATCATCTTGATCTGGTGACGTTGGAGAAGATGCAATCTCAGCCGAGTGGTTTGAAGCCGACTCGATTGAGATGGTCTTGGAGTAACTTTCAGCCGCGTTTGGGAGTCCAAACGGGACTGAGATCCAGTTCTCTCCCGACTGGTCCGACTCCGAGTCAAGGAGAGAGATCTTGCCGAAGTTGTTGGTGACGAAGTCGAGGCTGCCGAACCGAAACATCTGCCCGGGCGGGAAGACGAGGTCGTCGATGCCGGAGACGGAACCCATTGCACTGATCGGCGAAAAGCTTGACGCTACCCCTACCTGGCGCGCCAACTGTCGAAACTAGATTTCGGCAATAATAAAAGGGGGTGGCTATCAAGCTGGAAAAGTGTCGAGACCGGGAAAATTGCCTTTTCCCGAACGCTAGTGTATTAATCCCCGTCCCAGGAAAAGCCGGGGTACACCATACAAACATGATATAAAAGACACATCTTTATTATATCGATAATATTTACATTATTACAAAGGCGCTTCAGGCCTGACAATCAAAAATAAACAGCAGCGGACTAGCGGGCCTACGGCTCCATCTTCACAGGCGCTCAACTGGGGTATAAGCCAGGACTCCACCTAAGACATCTTCTCCAAAGCTTCTCTTACTGAAGAGGGGAAAGATTGAGCAAGAATGAGTACAACCACAGTACTCAGCAAGCCACACCGGAGATGCATAATTAATGCAAGGGAGTACAAGGGGATAATAATATAGGGATTAAGTTTTGCAGTAAACAGCATTTAAAAGTCACTTAGTTGCCCAAAGCCATTTTGTAAAGACGATCCTAGAGCTACACAGTATTATTAAACAAGGCCGTGAACCCTCACGAACCTGCCTTAACCCAAGGCCTACGATGATTTGGACCGAACTGGCAACCCGACCTGGGTCCCAGCTCGTCCCAAGCCAACCCAGGCCAACCATTCCATATTTTAGTTGTTGAGCAAATTTTAAGAATTAAAACACTGACTTGGGTACATTGCTAGGCTTGCCCATATCCGAGGGCTCGGCTATTCGAATAGATTTACTCTGATCAGAGGTGTACATCTTTACCCACAAGACACATCTTCCTCACGTGTTGCCACGTGCCACATACCACCACGGTATACGGACGGAAGACGTGACATAGTTTCCAACCCATCCTAGCCTTAGACAAGAGTACCGACCCAATCCTACCTACGGCCGGGATACCCGGGACAGGCAGGCAGAACTGAGCCCCTAGCATTGGGCACCAACCCTCCGCCGTATGACATCTCGACTACCGGGCCGCAGCTCGTGTAGCCTTCATTTGCCCTGGAGAATGTCCATCGACGCCCGACTTCATCCATCTCCAATCCGTGTACTTTTGTTTATGACTAGACTGAGCCACAAACTAAGCCTTACCCATTAGACATGTGGAAGTACGGTAGTGCTTTGCAACAGAGGCCCGAGCTTAATCCTTATAGTGGCCGGGGTGCTACTTCCCACAACTGGCATGCACCCAAACCCCACCGAAAACAGGTTTTAGGGGTTTTGAAAGGGGAAGAGAGGTGTATGTCCAATTCCACCAAAAACCAACAATTCCAAAGTGTCCAGGTGATATGAGAATTTCCCAAGTCTAGAGTTATAAAACCACCTAATGTTGCCTAGTTAACTTGCGAAGCATCTACCTAAAATTATACTAGTGGTACTATGAGTAGAGAGTCCACTAGTTGGGGTTTTGTTTGATCTAGGGTGAACAAGGTGATAATAATAACAATAACAATAATAATATGGTCATAACAAAGATAAACAGGCATGGCTAAATAAAACAGTGATAACGCGGGAATTTAAATAAAGCGATAATGCAATAATTTAAATCAACATAATTTTATAAACTGGGATTCAATATGATCAAGATGATGTGTCTTGCCTTGCTCGTTTTCCCAATCGACGGCTTCGACTTCCACGAAGAGCGGATCTTCCGAAGCTGCAGCGTCTACACGACCAACGGAAAAGAAAAAGGCTTTAACACTAATAAACTCCACATAACAAGCAGAAACAAAGCACAAAAATGGGTTCTTTACTTCTTAAGGAAAAATTAGAGACTTGAACGGTCCAATTCCGAGTTCAAACGGCCAAGATATGGCCCTTTGAAGTTTATATGCTCTTTAAATGGATATTTACGAATTTCTTCATTTAAATTTTAATTAAAATCCCATTTATTGCGTCAGCCGAGGGGGCGGGCGCGCGGACCGGGTCCACGGGAAGTGGGGCCCACGCGTCAGCCCCTCGGTCCACGGTGGACCGAGAGCACGCGGCTGGCGGCGGTCGGCGCCGTGGGTCCCGCGCGTCAGCCGCACCCGCGGGCGCGGGCGGCTGACGGCCGGGCCCACTTGGCAGCCGCGAGGGCGCGCCCGAGGGCGGCCTCGCCGGCACGGCCGACGGGAGCGGCGCGCCCGCGCCCCGATGGTCACCGCCGGCGACCACCGGCGCGGCGGAGCGGCGCCCGAGAGAGAGGAGGGGAGGGGGAAGGCGAACGGCGGTCCTCGGCTCACCCCGGGACAACGACGACGACGATAACGGCGGCCGGAGCGGAGGAAAGCGGCGGCACGGTTCGGGATGACGATGACGGCGGCGCTCCGACGGTCGGCGAGCGAAACGGAGGCGCGGACGAGGTCGACGGCGATGCGGCGATGCCGAGGGAGGTGGCGCCAAGCCGGGAGGAAGACCGGAGCGGCGTCGGCGGCGTACCGGAGGTCGGCGGCGACGGCGGAGAGAGAGGAGCACGGCGCGGGCACGAATCCGACGGCGAGAGCGAGCGGCGAGCGGCGGAAACGGAGGAGAAGAGCACGGGGGACGATTTTATAGCGCCGAGAGGGAGAGAGGGCGGCCGGGGAGGAAGGAAAACGCGCGCGGAGATCTCGGGCGCCATTGAAGACGCCGGCGAACTTCGCGGGATGAATCCGGACGAATCCGAGGGAGAGAGAGAGGGAAAAGAGGGGGAATCGGGAGAGGGAAACGCGGGGAGTGATTCCCCCCTCATTAAGGCGCGCGGGGACGGCGGGAAACGGCGAGATTCGCGGCGGCGGCGGCGCTAGGGCACGGGCGCGGCGGCGGGCGCGGCGGGAGGAGGGCGATGACAGGTGGGCCCCACCTGTCAGCGAGAGTGGCGGGCGGGCCCGCCTGTCAGCGGCGCGCGCGCGCGCGGGGAGCCGATGGGCCGCGGGAGAGGAGAGAGAGAGGGAGAGGGAAATGGGCCGAGCCGGCCCAAGAGGGAAAAAGGGGGGGGGAAAAGAACTTCTTTTAGGATTTTCTTTTTATAAACCTTTTTAACTTTGTTTATTTCTTTTCAATTATTATTTGTGCTCTGAAAATTCCACTAAAATTTGAGGGCTCCTTTTAGACCAAGGAGAATTTAACAAAAATTCTCCGGGCCACATTTGAATTTTTCTTGTACGTATTTTAGTGTTTGCCAATTTCTTTTCGAATTTTAATTAATTCTATTATTCCTTTTAGAAGATGATTTTTATTTTGGGATGAATTTATCATGACGTGACAAATCCACCCCCCTTACAAGAATCTCGTCCCCGAGATTCGAGGAGGCTAGCAAGAAGATAGGTTGGGCGGTCTTCTCTTCTTGTCTGACTTCTTCCGTTGCGTCTTGACGAACTTTCAGCAAAACTTTACCACTCGGAACTGCTTGGCTTGACCTCCTGTTGCGGATGGAATCTTCTCTTCACCTGACTTGGACCAGGGTGCACCTTTTGGCTGACTCAGACTAGGTTGCGGTAGTTCAGTGATGCTTCCGTTCCAGAACTTCTCATGATTCATATCTTCGGAGTCAACCTCGGACAAGTTATCAACTTCATGTCATGCGTCGTAACCTGCTTGTCATTACTAGGATACCATGCTTGTTATTTGCTTCTAACTCGCCACCAACTGCCTCATATTAGCTTCCCTGGTCTCCGGGTGATAGCTACTTCGGCTATTTGATGCAAGGGTCGATAACTTTACCTTTGAATTATGCTTCCCAAGAGAGCCAACTTATCCTACTTGATATACTTTGACGTCTTCCCAAATGGCTTTACTGCTGGATTTGTTATTGTCTAATCATTATCCTGCCAAATCTGAGGCTTCGCTGTTACATGTGCTTTTAAACTGACCTCTGCAGACTATCTTCGAACATATCACTTGGTTCATAACTGGGAATAGCTCCCACGAACAAGCAACTCAGATTCACTTTCTTTATGTTCAGTTTACTTTCCGCTATCTTGTCATCAGTTAGCACTCAACGTATTCCTTTACACCTTTAACCTTGATGAGTTCTTTCCCGTTGGATCATCTCCCAGGACGTGGCGTTGCCTGGTAACCGGTGCTTGCATTTTTCACTCCGTGTAGCATCTGATACCGAGTGGAAGATTTCACTCTTTGCTTTCATAGAAACACTTTTACCTAGGTCATCTTGCTTACTTAATGACAAGGTGACTGTTGCGGGGCAATTACAATCAGGGGTCTTCCGTGAGCGATGCAGAGCATGTTTCTGTTTATCAATCACCTTTCGGCCTACTTCTTTCATGCTAGAGAGCATCTTTGCCAATCTCTTTTATCAATCTTCTTTCGGCTTATCTCTAACAGGTGGTATTCTTTAATGTGGATTGCGGACGCTTCTGGGGCTGATGAGGTCCTTTGGCTTGCTGCCTTTCAGTGAAACCTTGATGTGGTTCGTCAAAAGCTGCACTGACTACCTTCAGGGAAATACATTGCCTGTTATCTGTATCTATACCACTAGGGTTTAATTGCCGATGGTCATCTTTAGTGCTTCCTCGAGATGGGGAGCATCCAAATTGTTCTTCTGCCACATCACCTTTGACCTTTTTCTGATACCAGATAAACTAATTACCAACCATCGACTATTATGTTCTCAAATATTGATGTCTCCTGGATCTCCTTAACTGTTGGCAGGTATATCCGATCTTATCAATGTAGAGGCATGGCGGGTACCCTCATGGGTTTCATCCAACAATCCTTATCTTGATCTGTAAAAGGCGTATCCAAACTCCTATCCCCGACTACTGTCTCGTTGGCTTTTTAACCCAACACAGTTTAATTGTTTTTCTTTTCCATCCACAGGTTGGTTATTAACTCGAGGTTAGAATATAGTTCCTCTGACACGAGACCCTAGGTCTCCTTTGTCAGTAAACAATTATACACCTGATCACATATCCGCATCTTTCAAACGAATCCTCCTGGAACTTGTCTGTATTACACATTTCTCCCTCATTACATGAATACGAGGCACTGCCTTAAACAAAAAGGGACGGTGCTTAACATCGGTACATTGTATCCTCAACATGAATCATCTCTAAACATAGCGAGCTCACTGTTTACAGACATGATTATATTTATGAATTACATGATTGCTGCAAACTTTCGATTACACCATGATAAGTAGCGAACTGAAAACCACAAACATGGCTGCTCATTTTGATTCTGGAGAGATATAGCTGGCATTGTTCTAGTGACGGCATCCTCGATTGGTTCTGTGATGATGTGATAGGACTGCATAATGCTATCATTCACAGGAGAAGCTTCCTTCTGATTGCTGGTTGAAGCGGATGACGGTCTTCTGCTTGGTATCGCCCTCCGGAGGTTGATTGCTCTTGGCTCGGCCTGGAGTAGGTCGGGGAGAGACACAACTTCTTCCATCTACGACAATTCTTTGCTGAGGCTGTCGATGCAGAGAGTGGTTGCTATGATTTATTGCCGAGTCAGGTGCAGCCGGAGGAGCATTGGTGCATTGTTTCTGCTATGGGTTCTGATTAACACGAGGCCTTACGGGTACGGCGTTTGCTCCAGTGACCACAATACGATTGGAATGTCTGCTTCGTGTAAATTGGCGGTAATGTGGAGGTCGATTTTGCCTTGGTTGGGGACAGTTTTCGGAGTAATGCCCTTCTTCACTGCAGTTGTAACAAACAATAACTTTCTTACACTCGGGTTCTTCATCTTGTACTTGATTTCTCAGCTGCTGTATTGGAACTTCCAAAGGTACAACGCAGATACTGGCCTCTGTCTTGTCAGCTGGTGGCTGGGGCTGAAATTGAGCATTGACACCTTGTGGTAGTGCATTCATTGGAATTGGAGCTGTTGCAACGCGGGCTATAGGACTGCTTCGGGATGCATGGATGACAATTCGTTGAGGAGCAAGCTTCTGATTGCAGGGAGTTGCGTGGACTGACGTGCCGGCAGCTATGTTTCTCGGTTTTGGGCACTTGTCGGCGAAATGACCCATTCCTTGACAATTGAAGCAACAGATGTCTTCCCGGACTCGGCATTTTCTTTTCTCATTTCGATTCCTCTGTCCTGGCACTGGAGTTAGGCTGAAACGGTGATCTTGGCGGGGATTTGTGTTGCCTTGATGCTCCTCTCCGTTGGAACTGGCGGGTTGGTTGGCCATCTTCTTTGTTAGCAGAAAACTGAATTGACAATCTTTTGGTACATGACCAGTTCCTTCACAAAAGAAACAAGTGATCCTGCTCGTTGGACACCTGTCGGGTGGATGGTCTTTCTCACAATGAACGCATATAGTGGCACACGAGCTGGCGACATGACCGATTTCTCCACAACGAGAGCATGCCTTACGTTCCATTTCATCTTCATCATCTGAGGAGACTTGATCTGAATCTTCACTATCAGACACTCTACCTCCATTAGCTAAAAGATGCTCTGTCAACTGTGGTGCACCTCGGAAGGTATTTCTTCTCTGACGTCTGGTCATTCCTGGTGGAGGCCACTCTGTGCTAGTAATGATCATCTTACGGACTTCATCTTCGGTTCGCATTGGTGTTTTTCTTTTCTGCTGAGGACAGTTCCTTGCATAGTGCCCTTGCTCATCACACATAAAACAGATGATACTTGCTTCTTTTGGGTCAACATGTGGTATGGCATGAGGGTCCTTCTGGGATGTTGGCGGTGCGCTGACTTGTGGTGTGAATGCTTGGACTGCCTCCAACTGCACTTGAGGTTGCATCTGACTCGGGTTCAAAATCGGCATTCGAGGCTGCTGTAGTATCTCTATAAGCAATTTGTTCTGGTTAATCAGGTGTTGGACCACTGCCGCACAACTGGTGTCTGGTGCTTCATTCATTCGGGAGCTTGAGGTACCAATGTCCTGACTTCTGACCTTATTGCCTTTCTCATTGTCAGCCATCTGTTGCAAAGGTTTGGAGAGGGAGAGAGGGAAAACAAAGGGGAGAGACAGATTAGAAACTAAGGATAGGACCTTAACAGATCTAAGTCTTTTACTGTTATGATGTATGTTAGGCTTATTCTGCAAGTTGATTAAGCAAACAACCTAGCATGGTTACATCACAACCCACTGATGCAAACCACGCGCTACACACACAAGCAAGGAACACACGACTAACAACACTACCCTATAGGGCGGCTTAGGTTCTGCGACGGGTTCTCCAAGATCTTCACTCCTGCTTCACAGCTGGCTTCACTGCTTCCTTCGCTTTGCTAGCGGATCCTGCAGTCTTCCGGAGCTTCGGCAAACAACTGACGACATCTTCTTCTTCACTGACCTGACCATCTAGTACTAGTTGAAAATCCGAAGGAGGAAGAACGGAGTAAACCTTTTGCAAATAGCATTAGGGGAAGGAGAAAAAGGAACTTTCGCAAATAATTTTTATTTATAAAATATGTCCTTGGGTTTTATCCACTTGGCTTATCCTACAGTCGAGATGGCTCTGATACCAGCTTGTCGAGACCGGGAAAATTGCCTTTTCCCGAACGCTAGTGTATTAATCCCCGTCCCAGGAAAAGCCGGGGTACACCATACAAACATGATATAAAAGACACATCTTTATTATATCGATAATATTTACATTATTACAAAGGCGCTTCAGGCCTGACAATCAAAAATAAACAGCAGCGGACTAGCGGGCCTACGGCTCCATCTTCACAGGCGCTCAACTGGGGTATAAGCCAGGACTCCACCTAAGACATCTTCTCCAAAGCTTCTCTTACTGAAGAGGGGAAAGATTGAGCAAGAATGAGTACAACCACAGTACTCAGCAAGCCACACCGGAGATGCATAATTAATGCAAGGGAGTACAAGGGGATAATAATATAGGGATTAAGTTTTGCAGTAAACAGCATTTAAAAGTCACTTAGTTGCCCAAAGCCATTTTGTAAAGACGATCCTAGAGCTACACAGTATTATTAAACAAGGCCGTGAACCCTCACGAACCTGCCTTAACCCAAGGCCTACGATGATTTGGACCGAACTGGCAACCCGACCTGGGTCCCAGCTCGTCCCAAGCCAACCCAGGCCAACCATTCCATATTTTAGTTGTTGAGCAAATTTTAAGAATTAAAACACTGACTTGGGTACATTGCTAGGCTTGCCCATATCCGAGGGCTCGGCTATTCGAATAGATTTACTCTGATCAGAGGTGTACATCTTTACCCACAAGACACATCTTCCTCACGTGTTGCCACGTGCCACATACCACCACGGTATACGGACGGAAGACGTGACATAGTTTCCAACCCATCCTAGCCTTAGACAAGAGTACCGACCCAATCCTACCTACGGCCGGGATACCCGGGACAGGCAGGCAGAACTGAGCCCCTAGCATTGGGCACCAACCCTCCGCCGTATGACATCTCGACTACCGGGCCGCAGCTCGTGTAGCCTTCATTTGCCCTGGAGAATGTCCATCGACGCCCGACTTCATCCATCTCCAATCCGTGTACTTTTGTTTATGACTAGACTGAGCCACAAACTAAGCCTTACCCATTAGACATGTGGAAGTACGGTAGTGCTTTGCAACAGAGGCCCGAGCTTAATCCTTATAGTGGCCGGGGTGCTACTTCCCACAACTGGCATGCACCCAAACCCCACCGAAAACAGGTTTTAGGGGTTTTGAAAGGGGAAGAGAGGTGTATGTCCAATTCCACCAAAAACCAACAATTCCAAAGTGTCCAGGTGATATGAGAATTTCCCAAGTCTAGAGTTATAAAACCACCTAATGTTGCCTAGTTAACTTGCGAAGCATCTACCTAAAATTATACTAGTGGTACTATGAGTAGAGAGTCCACTAGTTGGGGTTTTGTTTGATCTAGGGTGAACAAGGTGATAATAATAACAATAACAATAATAATATGGTCATAACAAAGATAAACAGGCATGGCTAAATAAAACAGTGATAACGCGGGAATTTAAATAAAGCGATAATGCAATAATTTAAATCAACATAATTTTATAAACTGGGATTCAATATGATCAAGATGATGTGTCTTGCCTTGCTCGTTTTCCCAATCGACGGCTTCGACTTCCACGAAGAGCGGATCTTCCGAAGCTGCAGCGTCTACACGACCAACGGAAAAGAAAAAGGCTTTAACACTAATAAACTCCACATAACAAGCAGAAACAAAGCACAAAAATGGGTTCTTTACTTCTTAAGGAAAAATTAGAGACTTGAACGGTCCAATTCCGAGTTCAAACGGCCAAGATATGGCCCTTTGAAGTTTATATGCTCTTTAAATGGATATTTACGAATTTCTTCATTTAAATTTTAATTAAAATCCCATTTATTGCGTCAGCCGAGGGGGCGGGCGCGCGGACCGGGTCCACGGGAAGTGGGGCCCACGCGTCAGCCCCTCGGTCCACGGTGGACCGAGAGCACGCGGCTGGCGGCGGTCGGCGCCGTGGGTCCCGCGCGTCAGCCGCACCCGCGGGCGCGGGCGGCTGACGGCCGGGCCCACTTGGCAGCCGCGAGGGCGCGCCCGAGGGCGGCCTCGCCGGCACGGCCGACGGGAGCGGCGCGCCCGCGCCCCGATGGTCACCGCCGGCGACCACCGGCGCGGCGGAGCGGCGCCCGAGAGAGAGGAGGGGAGGGGGAAGGCGAACGGCGGTCCTCGGCTCACCCCGGGACAACGACGACGACGATAACGGCGGCCGGAGCGGAGGAAAGCGGCGGCACGGTTCGGGATGACGATGACGGCGGCGCTCCGACGGTCGGCGAGCGAAACGGAGGCGCGGACGAGGTCGACGGCGATGCGGCGATGCCGAGGGAGGTGGCGCCAAGCCGGGAGGAAGACCGGAGCGGCGTCGGCGGCGTACCGGAGGTCGGCGGCGACGGCGGAGAGAGAGGAGCACGGCGCGGGCACGAATCCGACGGCGAGAGCGAGCGGCGAGCGGCGGAAACGGAGGAGAAGAGCACGGGGGACGATTTTATAGCGCCGAGAGGGAGAGAGGGCGGCCGGGGAGGAAGGAAAACGCGCGCGGAGATCTCGGGCGCCATTGAAGACGCCGGCGAACTTCGCGGGATGAATCCGGACGAATCCGAGGGAGAGAGAGAGGGAAAAGAGGGGGAATCGGGAGAGGGAAACGCGGGGAGTGATTCCCCCCTCATTAAGGCGCGCGGGGACGGCGGGAAACGGCGAGATTCGCGGCGGCGGCGGCGCTAGGGCACGGGCGCGGCGGCGGGCGCGGCGGGAGGAGGGCGATGACAGGTGGGCCCCACCTGTCAGCGAGAGTGGCGGGCGGGCCCGCCTGTCAGCGGCGTGCGCGCGCGCGGGGAGCCGATGGGCCGCGGGAGAGGAGAGAGAGAGGGAGAGGGAAATGGGCCGAGCCGGCCCAAGAGGGAAAAAGGGGGGGGGGAAAAGAACTTCTTTTAGGATTTTCTTTTTATAAACCTTTTTAACTTTGTTTATTTCTTTTCAATTATTATTTGTGCTCTGAAAATTCCACTAAAATTTGAGGGCTCCTTTTAGACCAAGGAGAATTTAACAAAAATTCTCCGGGCCACATTTGAATTTTTCTTGTACGTATTTTAGTGTTTGCCAATTTCTTTTCGAATTTTAATTAATTCTATTATTCCTTTTAGAAGATGATTTTTATTTTGGGATGAATTTATCAGGACGTGACAAAAAGTGTATGGGTTTGGAGACAAAGGATTTATACAGGTTCAGGCCTTCTTATTCAAGAAGTAATACCCTACTCCTGTCCGGGGATGAATCCGCCGAGTGTACTATTGATTGTATGATTTAGAGAAAATCAACATCTGCCCCTAGAGGCACCCGGACCCCCCTTATATATGGGAAGGAGTCCGTGTTACAAAAGATAATCCATATCCCTAACGGAATATGCAAATACAGATAAAATACAGTCGTAACCGACTAAGTCTCAAGGTGTTTCCTTGATGTACAAGTTAAGAAACAAACCCGAGATACAAATAAGATATTCTATGTATATTCGGTATCCTGTATTCAGCCCAAATATCATTGCCGTGTAGATATGGGGTATCCATAATCTCCACACCAATAGCCTAAAAAAAATTTCCACACTTTTTTTTTCTCCTTATTATTATTATTTTTGGTGCGGCTCTTTTTTTTTTCTTTTTTTTTTTTGCACCGTCTGCCTTTTTTTTTTGTATTTCTTCCTCTTTTTTTCTTTTTCAAGTAATTAACTCAAGCACATATGCACGATTGTGTTGCATGCATACCTCGGTCACAAGAGAAAACGATGGATACCTCCTATTTTTGTGGCGCAAGGAATATGGGAACCGATCTTGATTTATATACTTTCTATTTGCGCGTGGCAGCTCAAAAGGAAGAAAAACTGGGAATTGCTATTTTTTTGGCACATGCACTTCGGATATATTGAAACACGATTAGCTTCCTAATTTCACGCGCTATTTACTTGGTAACGTACCAGAATTCCACGGCATGCATGCACTAACACAGGAGGATGAAAAAAAGATCAGATCTAATGTTTTCTTCTCCTTCAACCGAACGTACAGGCAGTGAGCAACCAAGATGCAAAACTCAAACCAGACGAAGCTAGAACAAAAACCAGCACTGACACGACAGCGGACCAAAACTCAATAAAGCAAAATTGAATGAAAATTACAAGGCTCAAAACTAATGTTTGGTAAAGGAAAAAGTGGTGCGGCTGTATAGTGGATGATGGGAAAAAATTACAAAACTAAAATCCTCACCAGGCAACTGAAGCTCTGATACCAACTGATGATGCTCTCTCTCGTGGCCCGATCTTCTGGTGAGGGGATAACTCTCGCTTTGATCGAGTGCGACGTTTGCGACGTGGCTACCAACCAGAACAAGTCCAGAACGCCGTGCAATCGCTACACCACAAACGATGTCGTACCAACCGTGACGCGCGGTTGATGATTCATGCAATGCAAACGAGAGAACACTGCAAGAACAAGATAAGATGCAATCTAAATATTGCGAATAGGTGATTAAGCACAAAGAAATAGTTGCGATTGAAGTGGTAGATCTAATCGACCCGGCAAATCAATACACCAACTATTGGGGGCTCTGAATCAATAGTCGCCGACTAATCGAGCGAGGACTAGAGACAAGGTGAATGGCACTTGGCAAAATTCAACTAAACAAAACCCAAATGTTTTTGAGAATGTACAAAGCTATTTATAGAGGAAAATAAAGCTAGGGTTAAGTGCTAATTCGTGGAGGTGGAGGGAGACACTTCCGAGATGGGCCTAGTCAATTAATAAATATAGTTGTGGTGCGCAAGTGACGAGAGAAGTGGTCGATAAGATATTATGTAAAGGGTCATTGTAACTTGTAAATATCACTGGTGTGTATGTAAGTAGACAACAATAAATATGATATCGTTCTTTTTTTTTCTCTTACTGCTCACAATTGGTCATATTGTTGAAGACATTTCTCATTCCCAATACAGTGTCTTTTTTTATTAGATTTTGTGTTCAAACTATGTCTCATGCAAGGTGCTATCTCGCTCTCTTCCTTATTTAATTATGTGCCACATCATCTAAAATCCTATGTGGCAAGAGTATTAATTGCCATAAAGACTGTACTAATTACTTGCTTCTCTAGTGAACTGGCCTTGTGCATATAAATTGCTTGCCCGCTCTAGTAATTACTAATTAGTTTGGGGAATATTGACACTTAGTGTATAATCTAGTCATCCTAAATTTTAACTTTTTAAAGTAGGCCTGTGTTTATATTTGGGAGTTGTTGTTTTTCCATGTAAGTATCATGCATGAATCATGATACTACATTGAGAATATGCCATATTAGAATGACAAACAACACATTCGCATGGAACAACACATATAAAAATTACACCTTATCAGTTATCACATACATGCACACGTAGTCTAGCATCTGATCTAGGCCACATGCTTAAATGTTAAAACAATTTGACAACCTAAAGGTTAACGAAGCCCTTTATTAATTTCATGCTAGCTCATCGACACATGCTTACTTAGGAACCATAACATTAATTCATTCTGTGACACAGTGTAAACAACCAAAATGGGCTTCAACTAAGCCAACTGATCGAATAAAGGAGTGTTACTACTAGCAAATCCAATAAGGAACTATGGGTATTTGCCATTACCATACCCAGATCCACTCCCTCCACCATTGCCGTACCCACCAGCTTCGCCATGTCCCACTCCAGTACCATCACCACCACCATCGGCATTTGCATGTGCCCCGTAAAAGCCATCCATAGCCACTGCGCTAGAGCCTCCACCGGTTCCAAACCCTGACCCATAACCAGAGGACCCTGAGTAACCACCGCCATATCCATCACCATTGCCACCACCAACACCACCCGCATTAGCTTCTCCACCACCATACCATGCTCTCATTACGCTTGAGCTGTTACTTGAGCTAGAGCCAGAACCAGACCCAGAACCAGACCCAACACTTCCTAATGGTCCACCACCATCACCACTCCCTCCACCTCCAGCATTAGCATGTGCATTACTTGTCCCAAAATAGCCCCCGGAACTACTAGTGTTGCTAGCACCAAAGCCACCCCCAGAACCCGACCCAGCACCACTTACAGATCCAGAGCCCTCTCCTCCACCTTCTCCTTCACCTTTAGCACTAGAATATCTAATTACTCTTGCAGCATGGGATAGTCCATTTATGCATAAGACTAGAAAAATCCCAAGTGCCACAATTTTAGTGTTAGCCATTGTGAGTGAATGCAACAGTTATAGTAGTTCAGTTGAAATTGGGAGCGAAAGATTGCATGGGTACTTATAGTGTGGCCGAGGCCTTAGCCAGGATGCTTCTAAACCTTTAACTAAGTAATTAAGCTCAACTTGTGGATTAACAAATTATCTCTGCACCTGAAGTAGTAAAGTAGCTTAATTTGTAAGCACGCACGCATGGATGATAGATCAACGAAAAGAGGCTGGAGTTGACAATGCAGCGACGACCTAGAAGATTGTAAGTGCTTTATGTGTGTCACTGGAAATTTTAATATACTGTTGTACTACTCAAGAGTTTGCCATCAAATGGAAATTGATTAGTACTTCAATGGTTTTGGACATCATGATGAGTGTAGATACTCCAATTTGTAGGCACTATTACTATGCATAGAATTATGTTGTGTGGTAGAACAACTTTTGTCACTACAATTTTGCTGACTTTTGAGCTTGGATAATCGATGCCCATTTTTAAAGCAATGAAAGATACTCCATTCCAAAATATAAGAGCAAGTTTAATAGTACAGCCAACTAGTAACTCCAAATCACCTATAGTCGACTTAATAGCCAATTCATACAATAGTTCCATACTACACTATTAATATCTGATCCCACCTGTTATACACACACTGCGTCTTGGAGTCCGTACTACAACTGGCTACAAATCTGTAGCCCGCTGCTCTACTCTCTCCTCTTTTATCTCCTTAAAATATGTTTATAGCTGGCTTATAGCCTGCTATTATACCTGCTCTAAAGCATAACCACCCCTAACCCAAAGAACAAGAAATAATTATTATCATCTTGTAGTTTGGATCATCCTAATAAATATAATGCATGCATCCAATAGAATTAGAGAACATAAGAGTGGAGGATTTAAAAATATAATAATTTAATGGAGAATGGGCCATAGTTAATTGCCTACATGCATGCATGTCTTATATTATGGCACATTAAAAAATGGTTGTGTCTTATATTATGAAATGGATGGAGTATATCATAAAACTGCATACGTAGTAACATCGATTTAATAATTACTAAATCTCTTATATTCTAGATCAGAGAAATCAACTTGGCGATAATATAATACAAGTCAACACTTCAAAAGTACGATTGGGTGCTACTCCCGTACAAACTCTTTATCTCTCTGTCCTCGATTTTGTTAGATATGCCTCATCAGTAGCCGTTCAGGTATGCTATAGTTATTTAGTTGTAAGTAGGGCGTGATTAATTAGGCGACACTTGGATGGTCTACTTACATGTACTCGACCAATCAGGCTATCACATAATCAGCTATATTTGCCTGACCAATTACTAACCTGTTGAGCTAGCTCTGCTCGCTTAATTGCTTATTGATTTGTTGCCCTCTGCTAAGATTCCTATACTACTTTCTCCAATTATAAATATTTGATTTCATGGCTGGACACTTCGCTGGATCAGATTATCTCTGACGGGTAGGGATGAAAACGGATCGGAAACGGACGGAAACTAGCTTTATCATATTTGTTTTCATTTTTTTTTTCGGAATCGGAATCGGAATCGAAAACTCGGATTCGGAAATGAAATCGAATATTATCGAATACAGATACGGAGCGAATACGAGACGGAACGAATACGGTAGCGAATATTTACCGTATATAAAAAAACCCCACAAATTGAGTTTCTTGATCAAGGAAGAGATACCGCTTATTATTTTAGTTCAACATCTCCAACATTTATATCGTCAATTTTGTAGATGGTCTCACAACTGTATGAGAAAATCGATTTTCATGGCTATTTCTCTAAGAGATCCTTTTGCAAATATGATTATCATTTTCTATTCCCCAAGACCCTTTACTATATGTATAACTTACTTACCCTTGTATAAATTGAAGATGTTATTTATTTTACTTCACATCTTCAAAAATTGTAATGTTTGTTTTATACTTTAAATGCTTTCAAATACAAATATTATAAACTACAAAGTGGTAGATCCCGTTGAGCTCTACAACTTTGATATGGAAGAACACATCTCCATCAGATATCGTTCTAAATTGTAGATCTGAGATTTCGTAAAAATTAATATGGTATATTATAATGAATATTTATACCCTTAAATGACCTCAAATAATAAAATAGTCAGTAAGAAAGTTGTAGATCTCATCGAGCTCTACAATGTTGATATAAAGTTTCTCTTCATCTGATTCCGTATGAAAAAGTTATATATATATATATATATATATATATATATATATATATATATATATATATATATATATATATATATATATATATATATATATATATATATATATATATATATATATATATATATATATATATATATATATATACACACACACACACACACACGTATTTTTCTAAAATTTGCTCAATGTGTGCGGATATCCGAAAAAAATCTGGATAGTTTTTGACCGTTTTCCGATTCCGATGGATAGTACCCTTACTGTATTCGTTTTTGTTTCCGAGAAAAAAAATCCAAATTCGTTTCCGAATCCGAGAATTTTCGGATAGTTCCGACTAAAACTATCCAAATCCCAAAAAAAGGTCCGGACGGACGAAAACTATCCAAACCAGTTTCAACCCTACTGACGGGCTCATACCCTTACCTGTGACGGGTTAAGCGCTAGTCACAGATCAGTGATCACTGATGACTCGGAGTCACCTGTAACGGGTAAAGACCCGTCAGAGGTGTAAGAGTTACCTTTGATGGACTGCAAACTAAAATCTGTCACAGGTAACCTTCACCTCGGACGGAGGGGTCTGAATTGGGACCCGTCACAAACCTCAAAAATAGGGCAAAAAAATATAATATTATAAGCCTAGCTATTCGCAGACCATTAGGCATCACAAATCACAAAAATAATCACATTCATAGCCATTTTGACACAAGACAGAATCACAAAAATCAACGCAATCACATTCATCTAGCCAAAGAACAAAATCACTTCACATTCACAATCATTTGGGCACAAAACAAAATCACAAAAGTCATCACAATCATATTCATCTGGGAAAATAACAAAAAGGATAACTCCATCTGGCGGCGGTGCGGTGGCGGAGGTAGCGGCCTGTGGTCAGGAGGGAGGCTATGGCCGGATCCTCACCCTCCCCCCCCCCCCCCCCACAAACTTGTCGAGGCCGGATCCGGTGGTTGGCGATGCGGTGGCGGAGGAGGAAGTGGTCGACGGTCAAGGGAGAGGCCGCAGTGGCCGGATCCGTGCCCCACAATCTTGTCGAGGCCGGATCCGGCGGTTGGCGGTGCCGTGGTGGAGGAGGAAGCGGCCGTCAGTCGGGGGAGAGGTCGCGGTGGCGGGATCCGCGGTTGACGGTGCGGTGGCGGAGGAGGAAGCGGCCGGCGGTCGGGGGAGAGGCTACGATGGCCGGATCCGGCGGTTGGCGATGTGGTGGTGGTGGAGGAGGAAGCGGCCAACGATCGGGGGAGAGGCCGCGGTGGCCGGATCCACGCCTCGTAGGCCAGATCCTGCGGCCAACGATCGGGAGGCGGGGAGGCGTCAGCGGCCGGCGCTTGGGAGGGGGGCCACAGCCTGATCTGTGAGGGAGAGAGTGATGATGGAGAGAAGGAAGATGAGGGAGAGAGAGTAAGGGAGGGAGAGAAAGAAGATGAGAAGGGAAGATGAGGAGGGAAGGGGGAAACCGAGGGGAGGAATAGGGTCGCAGGGGGGTGGAGTGGGGGATTTTTTTGTAAGTCATCTCTGATGGCTATAATTTTTTAACTCGTTTGAGATGAGATATCTAATCTTTGACGGGTTGCAAATTTAACACCCGTCACAGGTGAGGTCAAACCAATAACGGGTTGGAGAGCAAACCCATCACTACCTCACCTGTGACAGCTTAAAATTATGGCCTGTCACAGGTGAGGTGATACCTGTGACGGGCCACGACTGATGCTTCACTGATGATGGCAAACCTAACGACCCGTCAAAGGTGACGATCATATGTGACCAATCTTTAGGCCCGTCACTGGTGTGCCATCACAGATGTAGGGTTGTGGCGTAGTGGGATTTGCTAAAACATTTAAAACTTTGAACATCAATTAGCGTATGACATGATATCATGACAGTAATTTTAAATCAAATCTAAGCATCCAATTTTCTCGAACTGATTATTTGATAAGTTATTGGTAGTCAAAGTTTCGAAAAAAAATTAACTTAATCTTATTTTGAACACGACCAGAAGAAGCTGCCTAAACAACATAATGTTTTTCCTACCTCTGTTTCATATTATAAGTCATTTTGACTATTTTGGGTTAAACGGATACCGTTACAATTTGTGTATTTGGAATAGTGCAATTATAATTTACATACAGTTTGAAACATGCCACTAGGGTACGTTTTTACTCATATTGGATGAAATGTCCTTGTCTTCCATCAACCTCTCCCCTCTCCATTCTATAGCCGGCGTCGCGCCCTAGCCCTGAGGCAGCACCATTCCTGGCCTGACCGCCCTCACCGCCCAGCCGACCTCCCACAGTAGGTTGTCCTCCCGACGCCGTCGATTGCGAGTCGTGGAGGTGGACGCCGATGCAGAGGACACGGATCTGACCACCACCACTGCATTCACCGCTCCGGAGGAGAGGGGATCCACCCGCCGTGGGTGAGAGGGCTAGCTCTCCTCGCTGTAGTGCCTTGTCCTCCGGTGCGTCTACAGCGGCGTGAATGCGGTGGCGGTCCAGAGCGGTGACTCACAAGATGGCGGGTGGTGGCAACCGGCGGGGAAGGGCAACGAGGAAGAGAAAGATGAGGACATACCCGTTCCCTTCTTGCTCGTCGCCGCTGGTTCTACTTCTCCCCATCTCCGTCGTCACCGGATCCGCGCCGCTGCCCCCTCGATTGGACGAGGCTGAGATCCACCATGCCTGACCATCGTCACCACCTGATCCGGTGGAATTGTTGACCCTTCGTCACCGGTCCAATGCCAATTTGTCGATGAACACTAGCCGAGTCCCAAAGCAACGACAATGCCAGGGAGAGGTTCGCCGAGCTCCCGAGGAGAGCTCCTCCTCTGGGGTGAGAGAGAATAGGAAGCTGGAGGTGCGTGAGGTAGAAGACGGGAGGTTGACGTGAGGGCAATTTTGTCCAATACGAGTAAAAAACGTAGGCTAGTGGCATGTTTCAAAATATATGCGAATGGTAATGGCACTAGACCAAATACGTGAATTGTAATGGCGTTTTTTTCAAAACCATCAAATTTATAATGGCATATATCCAATTAACCCTTTTAAGTTATACTTACTTAGATTTTATGAACTTTATAGAAAAATATATTAATATTTCAAAACAAAACAAATAAAATATTAAAATATGTTCAATGTTAGATGTAATAAAACTAATTTAGTGCTATAGATGTTGGTATATTTTTCTACAAATTAACTTGATAAAAGTTTTGAGAAGTTTAAAAAGAGCCAAAACAACTTATGATATAAAATGGAGAGAGTGTAGTTGTGTGCGTGATTATAACTGTAAATAGAACCAATACTATATATACGAACTAAAAAATCATAAAAATATAAGCACCGTACTCCCTCCATCCTAAAATATAAAGGATTTTGGATGGATGGTATATTTTCTAGCACTATGAATCTAGACAGGCTCCCTATCCAAATTTGTTGTACTCGAAAGTATCCTATTATTCGTCTAAAATCCACTATATTTTAGAACACTATATTTTAGGACGGATGAGTAGTAAGACCAACAGTACCTATATCTTCAGTTGCTCGCGTACTGATATTCATGTCAACCAACACTACGGACTCCAAGGTCGTCGCATCTGCAAGACTGCAGTGCCAACTTGTTGTAAATGTCAAACCATGCGTCAATTCCGAGGGAAAGAAAACGTCGGTGCATGCGTAATCCAGCTATGAAATAACATATCGATATGATACAAAACACGTTCAAGCTTTTAATTTGGTGATTTGAACGGCATTTGAACAAAAGAAATACATGCATATGTAGCTACAGCAAGAGCATTACTATATATTAGACTTTTTGCTTATATAGCCTCAAGTACAACACAAGTTATAGTATATAATTACTACTCGTGAATATAATACCACTTGCTGTTTCCAAGCCTCCACTTGTATCCCCTGATCGCTTGATTAGGGAGATCTAGCTAGCTAGCTCCACATTGTAACGTAGCAGTGTCTACTACAAAGACAGAGGGACTGCATGGGGGTAGTCCATAAACACCACTATAAATACATACATAGTATTCGACATCTTGAATCGCGCACTAGTAAAGCTAACAATGGTGGACAATAAATTTGTAGCTCTTAGCTTCATTGTGATGTTGGGCATTGGGTTAGCCAATGCTTCGAGTACTTCTAATGGAAATGGCACCGGATGGGGAGAGGGTGGTGGATCTATTGACGGGGCCGGTGGAGGGTCCGGGAGTGGTACTGGATCTAGTGTGAGTATCGTAAATGAGGGAGGCTCTGTCCACGGAAGTGGTGGTGGTGGTGGTGGAGGCGGCAATGGTGGTGGACGGTACAGTGGATCTGGGCATGGTTCTGGGTCTGGTCGAGGCTCAAGCTCAAGCCAGGTCGGTCCAGACCCATACCGTGGGTCTTCTAATGCTGGTGGTACAGGTGGCGGTGAAGGCGGTGGGCGAGCGGATGGCTACTATGGATCTAGTGGTTATGGGTCTGGAAGTGGCACCGGTGTTGGCTCTAGTGCATCTATGAACGGTGACTTCCCGGGGGGTGTTTTCTCCAATGCTAATGCTTTTGGCCGTGGAGGAGGAAACGGGTATAGTCAGAACGGTGGGAGCGGTAGCGGCAAAGGCAGCGGATCTGCGTATGGCAACGGAGAGCCATGAAAGTTGTCTCTTATCAATCGCTTCAAAGTACCAAACGATATAAAACTAGCTAGAGCCCGACCTATATTAATTGTTCTGTTTTTCTTAGTGTCACAAAAATTACTCTTGTTTTATATCTCCCGATTCAGTCATTTAGGCGTGAAATTCATATATACAAATAATTGGGCTCTGTAAAAATCTGTAATGAAGGTTGATCACGAGATGAGTTGGGGTGTGATGAGTGATGAACACTGATGACTCTCGCATGAACATCTTTCTGTTACTCCCATCAAACTTTTTGCCGTCTTGGGGGAGACGCGTAGGATGCGCAATCCGGTTGAAATCTGACAGGGCACTGAAACAAGAGGATGACGAAACTAGCCAGGGTAACATGTAGCCGTTAGGTCGATAGATAGGCTAGAATATGACTTTAGTTTAACTTTCAAGCATATATATGGGCCAGATTAATTTAGGCCCCCAAACAAATGAGGCCGTTAGGCTGGCAAGATGGTTGGCGGGCTGGCGGCAGTGGCATGGATGGATGGAGCACGCCGGAGGCAGCATGGGCCAAGTTCCTCTCCATCACACGTCATGGAAAAAAGTCCACTTTACTTCGCTAAATATGGTTAGAATCTGATTCGCACTCCTCAATCGTTCTAACGATATAAAATAACTCTTAGAGATTAGCTGGCATGGCAGTCCAGTCATCATAAAAATTAAAAAATAGAGTGAAGCCCACGTATTATCCCTTCTCTCTCCTTCCTTCCCTACTGCTTCTCTCTCCGCTGTATTTCCTCTCGGCCGCAAGGATGTAGGACGGCAGCCGGTGGTGGGAGGTTCAGGAGAGGCAGCAGGGCGGCGACGGGGTTGCAGTAGAGTTGTGCACACATCGATGGTAGAGGGGTGGTGGTAGAACAAGCATCGGTCACCCTATAGGCGACGACAGTAGAGATAGGCAACAGAGACAACCTGAACCATTGCCTCTCTTCCTACATATAGGCGAGTGAGCTCAACCTCGAGCGGCCTCACCGGCCGACACCCCACTTTGATCAAACTCGATGGGTGGCGCCAGCGCGGCTTGGCACTCGAGCTCGAGTTAGGCCATGTTCAAAATATGCCATCGCCGCCTAGGTTAGGAGGGGGAGGGGAAAACAAACAAGATGCTGCAATTGATGTCAACATCTTCTCTACATATCGATGCCAATCCTCCGTCAAGCCACCAAAGCTTGCCTCCGCTACCGCAGCCTCCTTTCCGCGGTTGACTCCTTTCTCTCGTAGATCAGCGAGCGAACTCGAGCTCAACGGAGCTCGTTGGTCATCGCAGCCGCCGGTCTGCCTCTTCTCAATTGAGGTGGTCGCCGTGCACAGGCTATCAGCCTCCATGGACGGCTTCCACCATGTCATCACCATCCGCAAAGGCGGAGATGAATGACGACGTCGTGCAGATAATGCCAACGCCGGGAAGCCGCTCTAGCTCGAGCTATGACAGTTTGTCCTCGTCTCGGTGCTTCTCCTCCGATCCTCACCTTGCGGGCTGAACCTAAGAGATGAGAGGCAGAGAGCAAGAGTAGTGAGGGAATGAGAAGAAGATAGAGGGACACTGACATTTGGGCCCTCCGTTATTTTTTTTTTCTTTCTTATTTTTATTGTAACACGTGAGTGCCACGTCAGATTAAGATTGGGTTAACATGTAACATGGACACCACATAAGCCAATACCATGTTCAATATCAGAGAGTCACTAATTTTAAATTAATTTTAAAAGTTGGAGGAGTCGAAGTGACTGTTGCATACGAATTAGATCGATCTTACCTATATTCGAGGGAATCAAACTGGATTTTGTTTCACATATGCACCGCACAGTCCCCCTGTCAACACGTAAGCCTGTAATCCTATCTTCCTATAAAGTTATCCCCCACTAACTCCTTAAGCTTGACATGCAAAGATGCCACATCATCATCCACTAACAAGATGCCACATCATCATCCACTAACAATCATCACATTTAAACATCATGCAAGCATGCTAAATCTTTATAGTTATTATAATTTAAGAGCTTTTTAAATACAAACATGTTAATTTATCATCTAACATAATTCACATAATGTTTCAATGTACATCGTTATTATATTTTATGATAACCTATATACTTATATAGTT
Source organism: Oryza sativa Japonica Group (assembly GCF_034140825.1). Classification (NCBI taxonomy): domain Eukaryota; kingdom Viridiplantae; phylum Streptophyta; class Magnoliopsida; order Poales; family Poaceae; genus Oryza; species Oryza sativa. The sequence goes on along the minus strand of NC_089044.1, from coordinate 17,194,888 downwards.
AATTCTCACTTAGTTAGTACTTAAATGATTAATCTATGGTTCAAATTATCTTTAGCCTTCAGATGATTAATCTACGGCCCAAACTATCTCCCTACTTTTCTTCTTTCATAAAGTTATACCAGCTTACTTTTTACATTTGAATCACCATTCTACATACTATTTAAATTTAAATTATCATAAATCACATTAATTTACTTAATCTGATGTTATCTAACTATCTTATACGGTATTTTTTTTGTTATCATACTAAATTCCCGCAGCAATGCGCGGGGTTTCACTCTGCGGTAATATCCATGTAAACTGATGGCTCAGGTTGCACTCTGCAGCCGGAGGGAGCCCAAACCCAAAACCGGCTGGATTCAATCGATTCCACAGCCTGAAAGGAGTACAATGCCCAAGCAGGCCAGGTAGGATCAATAAATCAAGCCCACAATCCTGCGTTACTGAAAATTTCTGATCAAGTACGGTAGTTGTCCAGGCCCGATGCAAATTAAAGACCAGCTTAGCTTGCTTTAGTTACACGTAGGTAATAGTATCAAGCGTATATATGAGGCTATTGTCACAACGTGTAAGACCCAATTAGTGGATTCGTTAATCCAGTGCCAAAGCTGCAGCCTGTCAGTCTGTGTTGGACCATATGTGTGTGCTCTCGTTAATCAACCGGCCTGCAACGACGACTTGCATTATGGAGAAAAGGAGAAGTCCATTTTGGGCTTGAATTCTTCTCAAAGGCTATTTTTCACCATGAAAACTGCTTTTTCATCTCTAACTTTTAAAACCAAACTAGTAATCTACCCGTGCTAACGCTACGGAAATATTTAGTAATACAAATCAAACAACCAAAATAAGATATATGTTTTGCCAAGCATATAATGAGATAGAATTTATAGTAACAAATTTATTATTAGTAAGGGTACAAAACACCAGATAAGAAAACAAACATTAGTTTAACCTAAGATAATATTTTGTTCAAAACATCTTCCTCATGTATTGCCTTTCTCCATCTAAATCATGTATTCTGCACTTTATGAATTACAGTATTGATATCCAATATCTGAGCGATGGTCAATCGGATTACCATGGAAAAGTTGTTTCCATTTCAGTTTTTTAACAATGAGTTTCCCTTTCATTTATGCCCATGAAGACATGGTCACAGACTAACTGTGCCCAAAAATAGTTTTATCACTGCCCCATGTTATTGCCTTTTGCTCTTGAGCAGCAACCTGATTTTTTTTTTCAATCTCAAACAATAAAAGCCACAAATGGATCAATTTTGATTTAACAAAATTCATAGAAGTAATTAAAGCACCTTATGGCAGACCATCCTAGATTCAAACTATAGCTAATAAAGCGGCAATCTTGTGAGTTGTGATAAGAAAGTGATCTAGCTAGCTGCATACAATTTCCAACCTGCAGATAGGACTGAATAAATATGTAACCCTCTTTTCAATTTGGCAATTTAGAAAAGTATGAACTGGCATATGATGAACATCAAGAGTTTCTCCACAATTCTAGATTTGCAACAAAGTGGACATGCAGGAACGGAGGAATGGCAACGTAGGTGAAAAAAAAAACAGTAGTTGTTTTTAAAATAAATTCAGCTGTAGCCCATCAATAGACTATCAGTAGCATAGTGCCTCGTAAAAATAGAATTGTAAATATGTACCAATATGTTAATGTGCATAGCAGAAATATGTTCGGCTACTTCTTTATGCGCAATCAACACAATCTGTTAAATATATCATATATGTCAACTCTCAGGTGTTCTGGAGTAAAGAAAAACTCAGATTGTTCAAGCATGGAGTTGAGCTGATATGCTGCTAATTCTGACAACCATTATTGTAAGAGGAAATACCTAGCTAGTACGTATGCAGCAGGAATTCTAGTGACAAGAAGTATATAGTAAAATATGAATGTCAGATCATCAAATAGTAGAGCTGAGATTTAGAAATTACCTCCCAACCCAGATGACAGGTACTTTGAAGAGGTGAGTCCAAAATAACTACTATGAAACTTGACAATGTTGCATCATACAATTTAAGAGTAAATTGGAGAGATAATAGAAATGGGGAAGCTACCAAGGTATTTTGGGCATGTTGCTTTTGTACCAATTTTGCCCAAATCTTAATATCACCATTAAAGGACCACAAGAAACCATGATAATTACGTTTAGAATCAAACAATCAACTTTGGTATTGAATCTGAGAACTTCAGCTAAAGGCATTTCTCCTTTTGTTGGTTCTAATGGAAAAGCAGCGGGATAAAGCAATATCAAACTGCAAATTATTAGTGGTTGAAGAAATTAGAACAGACAATTAAGAGCGCATCGAAGGAAAAAAGAATATGGCATTCCATATTTCAATGGTGAATGGCAGAGAAACAAAAACATACCAGTGAGCTTTAGCTCGTAATGGGATAAATCGATTAGCTTGTAATCCTGTAGACAGGTCGTGTTATTAACTTCCTTGGATTTGCAACTCATGGGAATGCCTGGACAAGAAACATATTATCAAGATCTCAAAGAACAATAATTATTTCAATGCACATCATCTGTTTTCTTACAAAAAAATGCAAATTAATTCCTGTTAGCAAAATAGAGAATGCATCTATTGAATTGCAAAGGGATAAATTTCTGACCACACGTACATATACCTTCCTAATCAAGATTTCTCTGATAAAATCCTTTCCAATCATTATTGATCCAATAAAAGTACAATTCCCAGAATTGCTCTGATAAAACCCTTTCCAAACTGCTCCGCAAAATACTTTCCCAATAACGTTGCTCCGATAAAACCCTTTCCAAACAGCTCCCGACATATATAACCTTCTCGACATCGACGCAAGTAAACATTTTTTGCTCATTCCATAGTAAAACAGATTTCAGTCATTCCACAATGATTCACTATGCCGTATTAGGATAAGAGCACATTCACCTGCAAGAAAACAACGATAGCAACTATAACAACAAAAACTACTGAATCACCGTTATGTCGTTTATGCTAGTTTATTCAACAGAGAAGTATTTAAACTACTTGATTTTTGGGGGTGTGGCAACTATTTCCTTTGCAGCGCACCTGAACCGGCTCCATCACCGAAGAGGAGAAAACTCAGGTAATAAGCTCGATCCACGAAAATCTAACTGATAGTGATTAGCCCCCACGCCTCCACCACATCCTCTATACCTGGTTCACCTACAAAGAACATGAAAGAGGGAAGAAAGAGAATGTTTCATGGTAATTGGACATGGTGGCTAGGGTGGCTGCAGTGCAAGGGTGGGAACTCACCTGGTGGGCGCTGGAGATGGGTGCTGGCCTGCTCGATCGGACGGCGAGCCGGCGAGCGGCGGTGGCAGTGGATGATGCCCGACGATGGGCGACAACCTTGATCCGATAGCGAGAGCAGTCAAACGCCGGACAACGACCTGCATCCAACAGCGACGGCGATAGACGCAGGGTGGCAGCCGATGACGGGAGGGTGAGCAGCGACCCACGGATCGGCGACGCTCCCTGAGGAAGAGAGAGGAGCTTAGGGCTTCCATGGGGAGGGATTCGCGGAGGAGAGGCTTTCGTGGGGCCAACACGGGCTTCGCGTGAAGCTCAGGAGCTATTTGCGGAGGAGCAATGGGGGCGTGCGTCCGTCGTCGTCGGGGGCAGTCCCGGGCGTGGCACCGGCGGAAGGGGATGCGGTTGTGCGGTGGTGGCTCGGCGCTGATCCGGCGTTGTGGCAGTGCGCCGGTGGCTCGGCGCTGGTCGAGCGAGAGAGGATGCGCACGGCGGAGTCATCGCGACTGGGTTTTGTGTGGCGGAGTGACCGCTTCGGGGCGAAATTGGTGGAATTGATGGAATCAGTGGAGATCCAACAGCGGCGGAATTGGTGGAATCAGTGGAATCGCTATCGCTGTTGGAATCAGCGAGGAGGAGCGAGGCGTGGTCAGCGCGCGGTCATCGCGGGAGTCGGCAGTAGGATAGGAAGAGCCGCGCGAGGACCACCGCTCATCAGGAGGACGACGAAACGGTTTAGGATAGAAGAAGATGGATGGTCCGGATTAGTAGATAGATGTGGATGGACGGTAGGGATGATCCGGGTGATTTCACCAGTAGGATTGGAGGGGGCAACTCCTCCTTTTTATATTAGTAATAGATAAACAACATTTTTCTAAGATGGTTTTTTTTAGATGCCTAGGGTTTTCACTAGTGCAAGCTCTGACAAGTGACAAGATACTAGTTGTCTATATATTTGAGAGCTAAAGCTATGAAAAATTGATGTATTTTTTATGTTTATGGAAAAATTTTGATATTTTTATATATTTATTTAATCAAATTAGGGCAAATTTTTTAAAAGGTAAACCTGAAAAGAAGACCAGGAGTTCCTGCGCTTCCATTAACAATAAGATAGTTAATCTAATTTATTAGAAAAATTCAGTTACCAATGAGGAACAGGACCTTCCATGCATGAGAAAACTAATGTCTAAGTGTGTGTTTGGTTGGAAGAATATATTCTTAAATAGGGGATGAGGATCCAGTTTTTGAGTGTGTTTGATTGGTGGACAAGGGTGCATGGGCGGTCTGGAGAGAATATTCCACTAAAATGTTGGATGAGCGTATTCGTTAAATTGGCCGGATGAGGATATCCAGCTTTACTAATATTAATCATTAGTAAATTGGCAATAATTAATATATTTTGTTGGTAATTAGTAATTAGCTTGTCAACATTAGTGTTAATTAGATATTAGTCTATTTTGTTGTTAATTAGTATAGATTACGCTATATAATTGATAATTAACATATTTTATTATTAATTAGCATGTTTTTATTTGCATTATATTTCTTCTCATTCATCCAACCAAACAGAAAACTAAATGGCCATATCTATCCAATCAAATAAAAAACTAGATCAACATATCCCTACAAATATGGATGGTCATATCCAATCCAATCTTGACCACGAACGAACGCACCCTAAAACGCTTTCAACGCTTGTCTGAACACCGAAACTAGGTTTCCACTTGAAAAAAAAAGTGGGAAACAACACAACGATGCTTTCAAGAAGGGAAAGGGTACCCATAGGTGTTGACGTCATCGGAACCGGGTAGACCACGCAAAGGCTTTTGCCCAATGCTCTCACCACCTACCAACCACGACTTCCACAACCATCGCAGCACTACTAGAACAGAAGTAGTTGACGGTTATCGTTGCCAAGATTGCCACCACCGGCAACTAGCTCATCTTCGCCCCAACACACCAGCAAGCAGTCACATCGCATAAGCCACATTTATCACACCTTCTCAGCGCTGCAAAAACGTAAGAAGTTGAGGGTCATGGTGCCAAGTAGCTCTTACTCTGCCCAAGAAACCAACATGCAGTCGTGCCACAGAAGCCTCATACACCACCTCAACAAACGGTACACCTTCTACATAGGTTTTCTCAAAACGCTGATGATGTCGAAGGTCTCCCATCCTCCATCAAACTAAATCCCCATAGCCATTAGAGAGGGTAGCTCCTAGGGGAGGGAAGAGGTCCACCTGGAAATAGGAGACCCGCTGTAACACCCTGCCTCCAAAATGTGCATTAGTACGCTCTACACGTTGAGCGGACCCACGTTCGCATGGTATCCTGCTTACACTTTTATCCTCGCTTCGTGTAAAAGGGTTAACCCAGGGATACCATGGTTGGAGCACCAAGGCTTATAAGCAGGCCCTCACCCACCTAAACTTCCAATGTGGTACTAAACCACCACTACACATCCACTTCTGGGCCACATGGGCCAAACACACACTACTACTAGGCTTCAAACGGGCTGGGGTGTTACACCCGCTCGCTGTTGTCTAGGCCGCCATCCACACTGTTGCTCATTGTGTCCCTGCTATCCGAGCTAGCAAGTGGTGTCTTGGCTACCCGAGTAGCATTAGCGGTCGAAACATAGCCGAGATGCCTCTCTCCAAGCGCTCCTCTAGGCGAAAGCCCCACCTCTCTGTGCAGCCTCTCCTTGCGACCTCTCTAGCGGGCATGTTCCCTGCTAGCTACCTTGAGCCCCGCCTGACCACCGTCATCCTAATATGTGACAAAGTCACCTACACAACGCACCCTGGGCTGGCACATACGCCAGTGCCTCGTCGGCCAATGACCACTTGCACCAACGCAGTCTATGCCATCGTCACCTCTGCAATCGTGGACAGCCTCACTATCATCAGATTTGTTTGGGGAAATGCCGAATTTGGCCTTGGGAAAGCAGCTCCAGCTATCCCCTATGCCTTTCGCCTCTGCCATGGCTACCTTCATTGCGAGCTAGCCATCCGACGCACACTGCCGTCTCTATCCCGCTGTAACGATGCCGTCATCTCCATCTAGCCGTGCCACCACTGTGTCTCTAGCCCATCTCGAACGGCGAGATCCGCCACGCCAACCTCGCCATGCCAAGAGAAAATTTTCGAGGGCATGGAAAAAGGAGGCCCTGCCACTGCTATCCTCACGGCTGCATGATTTCCCATGACCGACGACGGTGACTACGAGGACAGAATGGTGAGGAGGTAGCGCTGGCATCCGGGTAGCCCGTTTTGACCTCAGGCATATGGATGGAAAGTCTATTCTTGGCACTCTAACTGATCTTCTCGAAGTCAATTTTCCTTGACGAACAAAAAAAATGTTGCTTTTTACTCACAACTTTAAAAGCTAGATAAAACATACCATCTATAATGATTTTATTAGTATGATGGTGATTTTCACTGGTGCAAACACTTAATAAAATGCTCATTTTGTTGATGTAGATATACTATCTAATTTGGTACATACCCTATAAAACTTGGCTAACAATAGTTAGCCTTCATATATAGAAGATTACTACTATATTTCAATCAAAACAATGATAGAATATAGCTTATATTATTATTTATTCAGTTTTAAAATTTGAAGGTGAAAATGTGAAATATAACCGGCCGGTTTTAGTGCAAGGGTGAAACATTTTTACTCCCTTCAATTCCAATATAAGTTGTTTGGCCGTCTCAGCTCTTACCTAAGTGTAAGTTACTCCGAAAATCTGGACCTCTTTTAAATACCCTATAAAATTTTATATTTGCATTGGTCTAACATACTATTTTTTTCATGCTTCCAATCTAGAGTGAATTATGGACAACAACTAAGCTATTTGGGATGATTTTTCTTAATTGATTTGTGTACAAGTCTAACACGTACATGTATTTCAAATCAGAGTGATTATCCCTTGGATTATTATATGCATGGTTGCTTGGTATCAATTGTTTATATCTTGTAGTATATATTATATATACTTGTAGACCTCAGTACAGATATAACTTGATGAGTAGCAGAATCTAGCCTCGCCTGCAATCTCCTTGACTTGCAGATAATAATAAAATCAGTCATCCAAGTTGACGCGTACACTAGCCTGTCGACCGGCATGAATGCACGTCGATCGCGTAGGTTTTGCATTGCATCAGTCAGCCAGTCACCGATTCATATCTCGTCGGCATGATCTAGCTTATGATCTGGAATCACCTGTATATATAAAATTTGCATATGTACATTTATTGAATGTAGAATTCTTAATTTTTGCTACAGTTGTCGATGACTTGAATGGTCAGATTAATTCCAATCTCCACATGCATCGGCCAGGTTTACTACTAGCTAATTTCTTCTACTCCTTCCGTTTCACAGTGTAAGACTTTCTAGCATTACCCACATACATATAAATGTTAATGAATCTAAATACATATATATCTCTAGATTTATTAACATCAAAATGAATATGGGCTATGTTAGAAAAGTCTTACATTGTAAAACGGATGAAGTAGGAACCATCTGGCAGTTTTTACTTCGTTGTGGTATATATATGATGTGTGTCAGTAACTCAGTAACAGTAGATATGCAAGTTAATTACAGACATCTACGTCTTCTCGCCTGCTGAACAATTAATGAAAGTATGTCTAAGGTTGTAATGCATATTAATCAAAATTGTTCAGAGTTTTCACCAGTGGAGTACACACTGTACGTATCGATCGACCTAATCAATTAACAGTTAATTAGTTACTGATCTGGTAAACTCTATCAGTGATGAGTTTTTAATTGTGCATTGGATTAACTGACGAAGGAACCTATCGGAAATCGGTTCATTCAGCTGTAACTCCATAATGGTGAATGGATGGTCAAATTGGTAGGGATTGCGGCATCGACTCATCTTTCGTGGGGAATCTCCGGAAGACACATGATCCAAGTAATCAAGCCACGCCTCTACTCATCGTTCAATGTAGCAACAGAGATTAATTTAAAGCGGAACCCCCGATGAATTACTATTCGTTAACTGATGTGCCTTTAGCATTATATTTGTTTCTTTAGCATTATATATTTTTAAAGGAACGTTATATATGATGCTACATTAATTGTGATGTTGATTTTTTTTTCCAGAATTTGGTTTAGCTAAATGGGTCGGTTTAGTTGCAAAGTTTGAACCCAAAAAAATCACATCGAACTTTTCTACACACACAAACTTCCAACTTTTCCGTCATATTGTTCCAATTTTCTTCAAACTTTCATTTTTGGTGTGGAACTAAACACACCCTTGGTTGGTTCACAACTTCCTGTTCCTGAAAACTGGATCTGCTATCAGATCACTTTATTACATGCCTTTTTTCGCCGGCCAATCAGTTTATATGCCTATATTTTGCTCGAAAAAACTATATTCAGCTAATAATGAAATTTAGACTTATATTAGGACTATATATATATACTCGCATGCGAACTACTAGCTAGGCTTTACGTTACCATCCACCGATAACCCTTACCGTACCGCACGATAAGCGTGGTTACTACGGTAACCTCGCGGTTAGGTTACCGGTGGTTTGAGTAACACCCTGCTACTATATAGCCAGTATATATGGAAGTACAGGATGTGCAGTGCCTAGCTAGCCATTGGAAAGAGGTGCAGAAATAGATACCTTAAGCGATATACGAGATGATGAGCATCACACAGACTTAATTTGTAAGTTTTGTGGCAGTCAAACAAGATTGGATCCGGCTTACTAAACACAAGTTTTACTAGCTATAGCTAGCTACACTCATAGACCTATATTTCGCCAACACGCCATCCAAACACTTGGATCATGCATGCGTGCTGCAGTGCAAGTGCAAGACTCTATCGATTGGGCACTATAAATACCTAAGCAATCCTTGCTTTGCCATTCAACCCATTCCCATCAAAGTTCTTAACTAGTTGAGCCCAAAATGGCTGCAACAAAGCTTGTAGCTCTTAGCTTTGTAGTCCTCATGAGCATTGGGCTAGCCAATGCTGCCAGGGTGGTTAGATACGCTAGTGCAGAGGGACAAGGTCAAGGTGGTGGGAACGGTGGTGGATACGTGAACGGTGGTGGCGTAGGAAATGGTAATGGTTATGGGTCTAGTGAGAGCGGAAGCGGAGTCACCGCAACTGCTGGGGGAGGAGGTTGGGGAGGTGGTGGCTCACAGTACAATGGTACTGGATTTGGCAGTGGATCCGGGGCGGGCTCAAGCTCTGGCCAGATGGCCGAAGGTTATTACCCTGGCTATGGAGGACATGCAAGTGCTGGTGGAGGTGGAGGTGGCAATGGCGGTGGACAAGCTGGAGGAGTTGATGGGTCCGGTGGTTATGGGACTGGCGGTGGGAATGGATCCGGATCTAGTGTGGCAAACAATGGTACCCCTAACACGCCACCGCCTTATGCAAATGCAAATGCAAGTGGCAATGGCAATGGGAACGGTGGTGGTCAAAGTGGTGGCAGTGGTAGTGGTGGTGGCGGTGGATCTGGATATGGTGACGCAAACCCTTAAAATTTTTCTTTTTATGTAGTTAATCAAAGATATATTGGAGCCCACACTATCTTTGATTTTTTTTTATCCTGATATTGTAGTATTTGATTTGGTTAGATTTTATCCTTGATGTATCAGAGAGCAACTAATTAATAAAAAGGGCTCCATTATTCTAGTTGTTGTATCTTTTTCTTCTTGGGAGGAATTTTAGTTATTGTATCACTTTAGAGTTCACAAACAAGTGAGAAAACTATATAAGCCACTATGATCTCTGAGTAATTGCTTAATGAAATATCCATTATCTATGAGAAATGACAATCTTTTTGAGTAGTGCTCTAAAATGATCCGGATCATGTGTGTTGTCTCCGGACGTTGCTACCATCTTTAGATTTGTATACACATGCACGCCCTCTTCTTTAAGACTATCTCCACATGCCTTAAGACTAGATTGAACCAGGAAGATACTTTTCGTTTGAAGAATGAGATCGACGGTCAACTAGCTAGCTCGATTTTGTACTACAGCTAGCAACTTGGTCGGTTGGAAAGTGCAGTGGGTTGGTCTCATGGTGGCATCATCGCCTTAGGACCTTTTTTTTTTCAAAGGGGTTTTTTTTACCCGGTCTCTACATCCATTCGGATATATATCCAGCTTTTTAAATTATCCCTCAAACAATATAATCTGAAATTCGCTCCTAATGAAGATTTAAACTCAGTCCCCTCGAAAAAAAAAAGATTTAAACTTAGAAACTTGATGTGCTACTCGGGTCACTGCAACTACTAAACTACGTGCTCTTTTAGCAAAGCTTCAGGCCAGATGCTAGCAATATAGTTTTCACTATATCCTTGTCCATCCTTAATTTGAGTTATATTTGATAGTTTCTTAATGAAAAACTTTTAAACATAATTACATTAAAATTAGCATGTAAATTATATAGCAACAGCCACACGGGCAACGTATCTGGATTTGATTCCTTCCAAGCACGCGCACGCTAATATATTTCCTCTCAGTAGCACAAATCTTAAAGCATATCTGATGGTGGAAAATTCAAAAGTTTTGAGAAAAATAATAATATGAAACTTCTTTTTAGCAAAACCATTTGCGTTTTCGTTGTGTCCAATTGCCAAACCAGGGTATTTTTCTCATTTATTTCAGCCAGTCGATCGGGTATGTGAAAACATAGTCTCCCATTGTCTCAGCATCGCATTCTCCTCTTTAAAAAAAAAAACAGCTGCCAGTGGATACAAATTTACACAGTAAATCCTCTTCAAACGTATCCGGATCCGCCAAGCGAAATTGCTCTTCCCTCGATGGTCAGATGAAGTGTACGTAAAATGATCACTTAACTGAATGCGAGCACACACTAGCGCACACTACCAAAGAACTCATCTTTTGTCCAATGTCCCAAACCACAAATATTATAGATGTATTAAGAATAAGTACTAAAACTCTTTAGTACCAGTTCTAAAAGCCAAAGTCCGAGGAAATATCTTTAGTCTATGTTAATGCTACCAACCGGAACTAAACATGCATCTTTAGTACCGGTTGGTAGCACCAATCAGGACTAATGCTGGTGAATCTTTAGTCCTTATTGATGTTTATCAACCGGTACTAAAAATGTTATCAATTGGCATCGTCGGCAGCGTCAGCGGTGGCACGGCACATAACATCGGCCAAGATATATAGATAGCGTTCAATGGATCGACCAGCGCACCGAACAGCTCGCACAACGTACAATAAGAATGTATTCTGGTTAACCCGCAAACTCACTAATAGATCAAAATAAGTAAATACATAACTTATTTTAGTTAAGTGGTTTTCGTTGGTTTAACCATTTAACACACTTATGTGCAACTGATTAGAAGTACAGGGATGCCGGCCGGCTCACCGACCGCTCTAACGAAGAGTTGTCAGTGAATTGAACCGTCGGATCGAATGAATTTTACGGATCAGATCATTCGTGCCGATGAGATCTTTTCCTTTACGATCCGAACACCCTCCATGAATTTCAGATGCTCATCGTCAACACCTCTCAATTTGGACTAAGCTATAGGTTTAAGCGATTCGAAGTCAACATCACACATATTTTAATTACGGGGTATAGTAATAAGTTTTGTGGCAGTCAAACAAGATTGGATCCGGCCGGTTAATTAAAAATAAGTATCACTAGCTACAGCTAGCTACACTCCTAGACCTAGTACATTTTCACCAACTCGCCATATTCTAGACACTTCCATCAATGCATTGCAGTGATGCCACTAACATAAAAATAACTATGAACACCTCCATCCAGCCCTATAAATACCCAAGCAATCCATGGGTTATCATCCATCCCATCTAAGCATACTTAGCTAAGCTCAAAAATGGCGGCAACAAAGCTTGTAGCTCTTAGCTTCGTTGTCCTCATGAGCATTGGGTTAGCCAATGCCGCAAGGGTGTCTAGATTAGCCAATGCTCAAGGTCAAGGCTCGGGTACCGGGAGTGGTGGTGGGTACGTGAATGGCGGCGGTGTAGGGAACGGGAATGGTTATGGAGTTAGCCAGAGCGGGAGCGGAACCCATGCGAATGCTGGGGGAGGGGGTTGGGGTGGAGGTGGCTCGCAGTACAATGGTACTGGTTTTGGTTCTGGATCAGGCCAAGGCTCGAGCTCGGGCTCGGTGAGCCAGGGTGGTGGGAGTGCGAGCGCCGGAGGAGGCGGTGGTGGTGTTGCCGGTGGACAAGCTGGAGGTGTTGATGGATCCGGCGGTTATGGGACTGGCACTGGCAGCGGAACCGGATCTGCTGCGGCAGACGGTGGTGCTTCCCCTACATCCTCCCCGCCATATGCAAATGCCAATGCAACTGGCGATGGTAACGGCAACGGTGGTGGCCAAAGCGGTGGGAGCGGAAGCGGTGGGGGTGGTGGATCTGGTTACGGTGATGCCAACCCTTAAAATTTTCATTTCTATGTGCCGACCAAAGTTACATTGGAGCCCACGTTATCATTAATAATTTCATTCACCTTGATATGGTAGTATTTGTTTTGTTTTGATTTTATCCTTTGATGTATTAGGGAGCAACTAATAAAGGGCTCCATCATTTCTAGTTTGTTGTACCCTTTTTTCTCTTTTGGAAGGAATTTTAATTAGTTAAGTTAATGTATCACTTTTAGAGTTCAAGGGAATGCCAAAAGCTGTCACAGTGATCTTTGAGTGCTATATGTGATCAGGTTTATATGATGTTGTCTCCGAATCTTCTTTCCATTTGTGCACTTGTATCTCCACTTTTATTAAGACTACCTCCACATGCTTTACGACTAGATAGATTGTGAACCAGGATCACCTGAAATACCTATAGCTGTGTATTTTATACTACAACTTGATTAGTTTCGAAAAAATAATAGGTTTGGTACAGTGGAAACAATTAATGCATCTCGTCACCTCACTATACTGGAAGAAATAGAACTCCTAAAAAGCCGATTTTTTTATTTATAGTAATTATTAATCCACAGATTAAATTTATGGTAAATAGGAGTTGCTATTTAGCAAAATAGGATGGACGCTAATTCTAATAGCGTCCAAAAAAGGACGTTGCTTTCCATAGCGTCCAGGTCTGGACGTCGTTCACCTCAGCGTCCAGCTATGTTGTGCAGCCTAACTATCCCAAAGCCATATCCATTCTATATACGAGAAATAGAAGCGAGGAATCCCTGCAGGGAGAACTGGTGCGGCATCGAGGATTCGAGGCTAGGGCCTAGGGCAGTTACTGGCTTACTGCCGCCGATCCAACAGGAGACTGGGAAGTGGGAAGCCGCTGCCGTCCCCACCTTGTCGGGAGCCTGATATGGCGATATCCGCCAAGGACACAAGAACCATATCTATCAGTTCTTTTGGAAACGACAAGTAATTTTAGGATTAGTAGTGGAAATCTAAGTTATAATTTTTGCTTGGGGTTGCAGTTAATGGTGCTGTTGTAGCTCAAAGATGTGTTTTAGTTTAGAAGCATATGTATGTGTATTCATGAGAGTTCAGACCTTCTATGACTCTTTTCTGTTTGATTGGTTCTATGTGTACTAGTACTGAATTACTTACACGCCTATAGTCATATGATCTATTGTTTGGTACTGTTGTGATATTCTTCTGTAGTGTGAAGTTTGGAAGCATGCACGTATTCTGAAATCCGAAATACTCAATTATATGAATGGACTTATTTAGGAGTGTGATGTATAATTTTTATTTTTTTCTTCTACTTCATGTGAATACCCACAAAAATAGTTACATCTGTATTTCATCTGAGTTGCGAGGCAGTGCGTGAGCTTTTCAATAACGATTAACGCACAAGAACTCATTGTGCCTGTTCCCAGCCTGGGCCTGCCATCGGCGGCACAGGTGAATGGCGGAAACGAAAGCTTCATGCCTTCATTACAGCGAGATGCCGAGGGCGGCAGGCGACAAACGGAAAATTTCAAGGGCTGCCGCTTAGTCCGATCCTGCCTGGGAGGCGAGCGTCGCCTACCAAATACTCCAGTTGTTTGTGTTAGCGACGAGATATATGGGTATACGTAGTTTTTTCTTTCTGTATTTTGTGGGATATAGGTTGGGAGGCGGTGCCAGGCAGTGGACGCTGAGATGAACAACGTCCAGAGGTGGACATCGAGGTGAACAGCGTCCGCTCCTGGACGCTATTAGAGTTAGCGTCCATCCTATTTTACTAAATAGGAGCTCTTATTTACCACATATTTAATTTGTAAATTATTAATTACTATAAATAAAAAAATTGGCCTAAAAAGACAAATATATATTTTGCTGCATTCTTTCCACTGTGTCACTGTCATCCATGATCCATCCTCTCGCCAAACCAGAGGATTAATTTCCCTTTTCGATCTTTCTCGGCCAGTCTGATCTCTGAACGTTGTTAATCATTCTCTTACAAAACAGCCGCGAAGAAGTAGAGTTAATATTCCCTCTAAATGCGTATCTCATCTTTCAAAGTCCAAGCACTTCAGCAACCATAAGCATGGGAAACTCTCTTTTAATCTCTATGGGGAACATCCATTGTACATGTCATCTGCTAAATAGTTATAAAAAAATTTAAAAATAACAAGATAGATTAAATGTGATATATATACTCTACAATCATGCAAGCTTAAATTTAATTTCTACGAGTTAAATAACAATCATACAAGCTTAAATTTAATTTCTACGAGTTAAATAAAGGAAATATAACTATGTACTGACGTAATGTGAGTTAGGATGTGCCAAATTAAACAGGAGCGTAACTAGATTTAACTGTAAACTACCATAGATGCACAATCCAACTTATGCCTGCATACGCCAATTGCGAGGTGCTTGGTGACCACCGGCACATGATCACCTCTTCTAGCCAATGTGTACCCCTACTTCACCTACAAACACGACTAAGAAAGTGGTCAGAATAACATGTAGCTCAACTATGCCACCTTCTAGCTAGGCATGACAGTGCCGGAGAATGGACTAACATAAAAGTCTCTTCGACGCGATGGTCGACTCCATCTATGCCACACTAGAGAAGGCTAGAGTAGTAGAGTACCTGAGTCAAATTCTTCATTTGGTTGGCAATTCGATCATTGAAGATGTCTTGCAATTGATAACCTCATCACGTGAGATAAGCCTCATCGATAGAAATGCCACATTTGAGACTCTGTTGATGAAGACTGCGACCACTTTTTGTTGTTTCCTGTCCCTACACCAATTAAGTTTGGGCAATTTTGAAGGCATGGTACTTGGATCTAGTTCAAGTTGCTGGGAGGAATGGAAATGGAGAGCTAGGAGAATGATGGCACGTTGTGCTTTTTGTTTGAGGTATAAAAAGGTCATTTGACAATGTTGCTTCATGCTAGTCACTTGTTTTTCTCCCATGGATTAGGCCTCAAGCCTAGCCAAAGCTAACAAAAGCCTCAAGTTCTCAAAATAAAACACTACCCCTAACCCCATGAGCACAATTTGTTTGTAAATAGAGAGGGATCGGTGGAGATTGAGTGAGAATAATTTCACATCACAATAAATATGAAATAAATCTCCAACAAATTTTCCTCAATTCTCTTATTTCGATTTGTTCGATCATATGCCTCTGTTAACCGAAAAGCCCAACAAGACCATATTTCAGCAGAAAGCCCAGTAAAAGCCCGTTCGGCCCATCGCTTTATCACCACCACCCACTACCCTAACCCTAAAATTTCGTAACACTGTAAGGCCCAGACTTCACTCCTCTCCCCCGCCGCCGCCGTCCGACCATCCGACCACCGCCGCCGTCCCCCTCGACGCCGACCACCCCTTCGGCCGAAGCCACCTCCACTACTTCCCGCCGCCATGGCGTCGGAGGAGGGGGAAGAAGCGAACGCCGCGTCGTCGGCGGAGGAGGTGGGGAGGAAGAAGCCGCCGCGGCACAAGGGGAAGCACGACAAGCCGAAGCCGTGGGACGACGACCCCAACATCGACCACTGGAAGATCGAGAAGTTCGACCCCTCGTGGAACGAGGGCGGCATGCTCGAAGTCAGCTCCTTCTCCACCCTCTTCCCCCAGTACCGAGGCAAGTCGCGGTTCGATTCGATTTGATAGAAATCCCCAAGTCCCAAGATGATGTGAAAATTTCACGAGGTTTTGCTTGTCCGGATTGGATGGATGCAGAGAAGTACCTGCAGGAGGCGTGGCCGATTGTGAAGGGCGCGCTGAAGGAGTTTGGGGTCGCTTGCGAGCTCAATCTGGTACGGCGATGAGCCGATGAGTGATAAGACATTATTGGTGATATTCTTCAGTTTATTCTGCGGGTGAGATTTGAGATATCCTTTTTTGATGTTTGTGTAGGTGGAAGGATCCATGACCGTTTCGACCACGCGCAAGACCAGGGATCCCTACATTATCGTTAAGGCCAAGGAGCTGATAAAATTGTTGTCGAGGAGCGTCCCCGCTCCACAGGTGTTAATCACTCTCTTTGTATCCACTGCATTGAGTCATTTAGATTATAGGAAAATGTGAGAGCTAATTTAGATTTCTAGTATTCAGGTATAATATGTCCTTACCACATGATGCTAATATTGTGTTGCTGACCTACGCTTGCTTTGTGTAAGACTTGTTTTGTCGCTAAACCTCTGATGAATTTTGCAGGCGATTAAAATACTCAACGATGAGATGAGCTGTGATATTATCAAGATTGGTAGTATTATACGGAACAAGGTAGGCTATTCCATCATGGTTTAATATCAATTTGCCTCCTAATATTAACTTTGAGTAAGTCATCAGTTGCAAATATCCCCACTCATGTACGTTTAAATACCAGCTTTTGTTAGTCACGTAATATAATCATGATACCGAGCGCATAAGGATGTTGGAAAACATTCTGCCCATTCCTCATGAGGCTCAACTCAATTCTTGTTTCCAAATAGCTACATCTGTTACTGAATGTTTCCCATGATGTTATTGCCAAGATGGTCACCTTATAGTTTGCAGCTTTGTATTTTCATATTAGGACTCTGTTCCTTGATCCAAGATTTAGCTATTCTGACGTTTATGGATTTTCTTGTTGTACATAAATACGTAATCTGAAGCACCTGCATCACATATTCACGGGTTCTGTGCTAAGTTATCTGTATTGTCTTGTAAATACAAAAAGACAAACTGGTTTAACGAGCTACAGCCTACAACATATGGTTTCTTTAATTAGTCTGATTTAACTTATTGTGTAATTTTTTACATGATTACAGCTTGCCATATGGTAAATAATGCAATCATCACCTCTTCATCCTATGTTTGTCGGTCACTCAGTCTTGATGAATTTTACTTACTCTACAGCCTGCTCATAATGTGCCATCTGCAGGAAAGATTCGTTAAAAGGAGAGAACGTCTTCTGGGCCCTAATTTATCTACTCTCAAGGTAAACTGCTTGTAATATGTTCAATTTTGATACATCTCATTATTGGAAGGTTAGAAAAAACATCCCTTTGTTCTCATGCTGTTTTATGAACTGCAGGCCATCGAGATTTTGACTGGCTGCTACATCTTAGTTCAGGTTTTCCAATACTTCTTACTTTATGTGCTACATTTAAATTTTCATTGTGGGATAACCTCCTTTTTACTCTTTATATCAACTGATTTGATTGCTATTGCTATATTAAAAGGGAAACACTGTTGCTGCTATGGGTTCCTGGAAGGGATTGAAACAAGTCCGAAGGGTTGTGGAGGACTGCATAAAGAACATCAAGCACCCTGTGTACCACATCAAGGTAACAGGTTTTGTTTCTCAGATGTTTGATTCAAGGAATGTTCCTACAGAACTATTGTTGATTATTACTTATATTTTCTGTTAAACTACATAGGAACTCCTAATTAAACGTGAGCTGGCCAAAAATCCTGCGCTAGCCAATGAAAGCTGGGACAGGTTTCTCCCGAAGTTTAAGAAGTAAGGAACTTGCATCATCTTTGTTAAGACGTTTAGTGCTACTGACAATTATTCTAAAGGCCTTATACATCATTGCTTTTGCTGTTCCTCAGGAAAAATGTCAAACAAAAGAAACCGATAACAAAGGAGAAGAAGCCATACACACCCTTTCCACCTCCTCAGCAACCTAGCAAGGTGAAGTAATTTCTTTATGTTTAAACTCGTTTGTAGTGTCAAACTTGTACTGTTTGTTATACTGGTTTTGACCAGCATATGAGTTGTGATTAGTAGTCCTTCCTTGCTTCCTACAACTTGTGTATTTATGCAGGTTGCTCTGTTCATATTCATTTTATTTGTATAGAAGATTAGTGTATTTCTTTTGCTACATTATAATTTGGTGAAAACAGCATCCATGGGTCATGTGTTTTTCCTCTTTCCTCGTTGCCTAATGATATGCTTGTAGTGCAAGTGTAGCTACTGCTGGCTATTTGCTTTGGGTACTGCAATACCATTTTATTGAACGTTTCATTCTGGGTGTTGTAGATTGATCTTGAACTTGAGAGTGGTGAGTATTTCATGAGTGACAAAAAGAAGTCCGCAAAGAAATGGCAAGAGAAGCTGGAAAAGCAATCGGAGAAAGCTGAAGAGAACAAAAGAAAGAGAGAAGCTGCATTTGTTCCTCCAAAGGTTTAGAATATTCTTATTTGTGTATTTTCAGGATTATCTTCCTCATTTTGGTTCTAAATAATAACAATTTGTTTCAGGAGGACACTGCAACTCCATACGAATCTGCCAAGTCTACCAGCAACAACGACGAGATTGCTGATATGGCTAAGTCCCTAAAGGTAAACACTGTTTCGTTCTTATTAATTTCTTGGGAGCGTGACATGTTTACCGTAATTAGAATGGTCATCTCATAATATGTGAATCTGCTCAATTTGCAGAAGAAAGCAAAGGAATTCAGAAAGAGTGAAGCACAGGAAAATGTGAGACTCGAGTCTTATGTTGCAAGTAATGAAGGGTCACGCCCAAAAAAGAAGCACAAATCGTCCAAGTCCAAGTAATCGCAACCTGAATGAACCATGACCCCCGGTTAGTGTGACAACTTTTTCTAGCCAAATCATGCTAGCAGCATCCCATTCAAAGTTCCTGATGGCGATTGAACAAAATTTGCGGCCTTTTGGCTCTCTGCTTGTTGTAAAAGTAGTTGTCATCTGTATGGGTTGTGTAACTGTTTGTGCCCAATATGCCGTGGAGTAGCTCTGATCTGCTTGTCTCCTTGGGGTAGCTCTGATGGCTCGTGATGAGAGTTGAGACAGCTTCTCCATGTAGATCAGAGCTACAACGTGATGTAGACATGAGCATCTTCGCTGGTGCAGCAGTCTGAACTGTCATGTCGTTGCCTTGCCTCTTTGTGAAAGTCACAAAGACAATGCATCATCGACAAATTTACACCCAGCAACGGTCTCTGCCTCGTCGATCGCCTATTTGCCTTTTCTACCTAGAACTCAAATGACTGAAACTGAAACTGAAAGCCAATCAATCATATACTGAAAACCTGCTAGTTTGTTGCTCTATTCTACAGCTGCTCTGTTGATCATGCCTTACATATGCCGAGTATATAGTTCATAACGTGCTTAATAGATGCTAAATTAGTAGATAAGTTTCTCTAACTAAAACTGGTCTAGTGTACAGACGGTCCCTATGACGTTCTATGTTTTTTTTTTATCGAAGGGCCTTAGCCCTCCATTTCCATTAATCTCTACTATTATAAAAATTGACTGTAAAAATAATGACGTTCTATGTGAGTGATTATGCTAATTTCATCTAACATTAAGATGAGGTTTTGAGCTTAATTTGTTGAGACTGTCTTAGTTCTCTTTTGTTTTTTGGCTGTGCATCCCTGATGGATGCAAAAGCCTAGTGTAATTTCATTTATTAATGAAATTTTCCCATTATCTTAAAAAAAGTACATAACTTCTCAAATAGATGGGAGTTTGTCAAACGAATTCGAAGGAGAAAGAGCCCATAAGAAATATTTGAACAGTGTAATACATGTGAATTTGCTTCTCATATATCTTACAGCTAGGCATTTTAACAGTAGTAAGCATTTCACAAAGTGTACCATAGTTTTTGGAAACAGAGGCAGCCACTGAACAATAGCTAGCTTGAATCATTGGGATGAGCATTACAAAGTTAGTTAATTTATCATTTCTGCTAGTCAACACAAGATTCGATCTGGTTAATTAAAAAAATTTAACTGTAGGTACACCTGACTGTCGACCCTCACCATCTAGACACTTCCATCATGTTATCATACTAGTAACATGTAGAACCTGTAAAACGACCTCCAGCACTATAAATACACAATTCTTGATTTGCCGTCCATTCCATCTAGCACCTAGCTAGCTAGCTATATTCATAATGGCTGTAACAAAGCTTGCAGTGCTTAGCTTTGTCCTTCTCATGAGCATTGGCTTAACCCATGCTGCCAGGGTGGCTAGGTATGCCAATGCTCAGGGAACAGGTTCAGGAGGGGGGAATGGTGGTGGGTATCTGAATGGGGGTGGTGTAGGGTCCGGAAGCGGGTACGGGGTGGCTACGAGTGGCCACGGAGCGCACGCGCATTCAAGTGGTGGAGGTGGAGGTGGTGGTGCAACAAGCTATGGTACCGGATACGGTGGTGGATTTGGTGCAGGTTCAAGCTCTAGTCAGACGAGCAGCGGGTATTATCAAGGTTATACTGGGGATGCTAGCGCTGGTGGAGGTGGCGGAGGCAATGGTGGTGGGCAAGGAGGCGGCACCGTTGGATCCAGTGGCTACGGGAGTGGTTTTGGAACTGGATCTGGAGCTAGTGAGGGAGCTGGCGGCTTCTCCTCGCCGAACCCATCATATGCAAATGCAGATGCCTCTGCTAACGGTGGTGGAACGGGTGGTGGTCAAAATGGTGGGAATGGCAATGGCGTAGGTGGTGGATCTGGTTATGGTGATGCAAACCCTTAGATCTTTAGTTTTGTGCCATCGTTCTTAGCTACATTGGAGCTAGCTCAACCTAGCTTTCTTATCTCATGATTTTTGTTTTGTTAAACTTGTACCTGCCAGGGAGGAACAAATAAATGGATTTTTTTCATGAATGTAATGCTTTCTTAAAAATAATATATAGTTCCTCATGCATGTCCACACGATTATTTCAAAGTATCCGCACTTAATGGCTAGAAATCAGCTTTAAAATTTTCTGCACTTGAAGTCACAATAATGTGCCTGTCCCCGCACAGTAAATCGTGGGCACATACATGATCTCAATTAATGCTCTAATATATATGTTGAACCAGCTGCATGTATAATATCTTCAAAGACCATATGTAGAGATCTCCGGTTCTGTTGGGGGTGGTGATGGTTGTGCTGAGCTCTCAAGTGAGGAAGTTGCATTTGTACCCCATTCTTGTGTTCATAAAAAAGAGCAAGAGTTAAATCAGGTCACTGAAATTCACCTAGCTACTCTAATATCATGTCTTTAAGATCTGCATTAGTTCATTTTACACGTCAAACATGCCCATCTATCAGTAGTACCCTATTTATATTCCCGTCCTCCTGTCGTATATGATGTAAAAGGGTTAATCTAAAGGTACCATTGCGGGAGCATAAAGGTTTATAAACTCATCCTCACCCGCCAACCACTTTTGGGCCATAAGGACCTAAACCACACTATTACTATAGTTTATTTGGTTAATCACTTCTCAATGAGGGCCTTTCAATCCCCCTTGAAATGGATTAACCGAACAAATCCCTACAAGGGCTACCAACAAACTAGGGTTGTTACACCTCGCCCTAGTCATTGGATCACAATTTAATAACAAGGGCATCGTTATAACACCTAGACGGGGGAGATAGGAAGAAAGGAGAGGGAGAGGGTTGATGGTCCCACCGGTGACGATTAACTCAAACAAACTTCCTTTGGATTAGTGTTTCAGGCTTAGAGGTGGTGGCCAGGTGGGAGGTAGGGGATAATGAGGATAACTTTAGAGCGATAGCCAAGGTGGTAGAAGACCGATGATGAGCAGCAGGGACGAGTAGGTGACAAGGCGATGTTAAAGCCACGGGGATGGAAGAATGTGTGCTAGTGTTAGAGGCAGGTGCGATTCTTTTGATTAGTTAGGAGGCGGGTGCAGCGACAGTAGATCTGGTAGCAGGAGCAACAAAAAGATGATGAGATGTACCGACTACAACCAAGCAGAAAGAGGGAGTGAGGGACGACGTGGGAACGCGAAGGTTGACAAGCTTCACTACTAGCGCTCGTGTTGGTGACGACAAGACGAATGGTAGAGCACCCTAGATAGGAGGAGGTCAGGGAGGGGAAGATGCTATAGTGCTGCACATATGTGGTGATCAGTACTCGATCGACAGTGAGTGAGATGAGACCAGTTAGTTAATTAATATCTTTTTAAAAAAATTAGAAGTGGTTAGGGGTATCAAAAAGTGACTAATATATATTTTTTTAGAAAAATCAGTTGAGTGATGAATAGCAAGCCCAATATAGATCGATGGATTCATTTTCTTATGCTGGGCCTGAAATGTTGATGGTTTACCAATTGCCACGGCAAAACTCGGTAGAAATTAAAAAGCAAAATAAGCCATAAATTATCCATTCATTCCAAGCCACGTCTAAAGGACGTGAGATGCAAAATGGATTGGACCAGGCATAGAGGCCCAAAGCAAGACAAAATTAGGCCTGTCCTAAGCCCAACTACTACTTCGGCTTGCTGATGAAGCTTAGATCGATTTGATAATGTGATGATTTAATTGATACTCGTAATTAATTAAGGCTGCAGGAGACAAAACAAAATCGATCCACTTTAGTATTCCGAGAAATATTTTCGAGGGCACACTTCTTCACACAACATTTTGGGTGCACATAAGCCAGCCCATTCTCTGTTTGCTTTGCTAGGTGACCATTATTGGCATGAGTTGTGCGCTTCTATTGTGTATATCCAGTTGAATCGTTCTTTTGATTGTTTCAGATGGAACTACCATCAGAACGGTAGATTCTCGGTAAGATCAATGTACCTAGCTTTAATTAATAATAGCTATGTTGAGAGAAATAAGTGTATTTGGAAGCTCAAGATGCTACTTAAGATTAAGATCTTTATGTGGTACTTGCTTAAAGGGGTTGTGTTAACTAAGGACAATTTGGCGAGACGGATTTGGAACGGCAGCTTGAGGTGTTGCTTTTGTATGAATAATGAGTCTATTCAACATCTCTTTATGGATTGTCATTATGCAAAATTCATATGGAGAGCAGTTCAGTTTTCTTTTGGTTTTAATCTTCCAATTAGTATATCTCATATTTTTGATAGGTGGCTTTTGGGGGTTGACAAGAAAAAGAGTAAACTGATACTTGTTGGAGCTTCGGCCATTTGTTGGGCTCTATGGTTGAGTAGAAATGATATGATTTTTGACAAATCACCATCTATTTCCTATATGCAGGTAATTTTCAGGGCAACTCATTGGCTCCGGTTTTGGGCACAATTACAAAGGTGTGATGAAGATGGAGAGTTTCTGAAAGTTGCATGTCGCAAGTTGGAGACAATGGTTATGCAACTTTATGTCAACTATGGATGGAGATTCATAAATAGACTGGAATAAATGTGTTCTCATTATTTTGGCTTTTCCTATTTAAGTGTGTTCTTTTTTATTTGAGCTATACTCTTATCTCGAGTGTTACTCTGTAATAATTGGCTGTAGCTCTTCTTGAGCAAAAGCCGGAATATTATATTCTATTATTAAAAAAAAGGTGACCATTATTTTTTATTTTGGATCGATCAAATCAATCCATGTTGGTCATTGAGATGCACGTACAAAACCCTGTTTTTGACCAGTGAGATGCATGCACAGATCCTGCTGCAGCTTGGTGTGGCGTGTTACGTTCTAGGCTACAACAAAAATCGAGCCAGAGGCACGGCAGATTCCTAGATAGATCATGTCAGAGTTTGGAAGAATCAAGCAACATGATTAGACCTAATTACAGTCTACAGTATACTGTTGCACAGTTAATTATCTGTGAATCACATCAACTGGTATTTTGTTTTTCACAGATACGCGGTCAACCTGGACGAGACTTTGATGCCATTAATTTCATCATCTCTCGCGACAAGTAGACATTAACATCACTGAAAATTGATGAGGCCGGGTGCTACTGTTGCATGCGTGCTTTAATTTCAACGCAGAGAACGAGTCGATTGAATACTCCTACTATGTTTACCCCACATATATATCTCGAACTGCGTAATTAACCAAACGCCGCGTTAATTTCCTTGGTCTCCTCGCCTCGATCAATTGGGCATGGATCCTCTGCGTTATTAGTGCAGAGAAACAATATGTGGCAATATATATACAAGCGGTAAATTGATTACTGTATTTTGCTAAACTGGATCGATTTTCTTTTGTCTCCTACAGCCAACCAAGACTAAACTCGAGATATTTGGCTTTGATATATGTATGTACCGATTAGCTCAACCAAAAACCTTAAGCTGGTAGAGAAAGATCGATGACCAATTTACTTTCTATTTTAACATTTATAAATAATATTTCCTCTATTTTACATTATAAGACATCTTGATGTTTTGACATGTCAAAATTCAATAAATTTAAACCACATTTATAGAAAAATATAGCAACTCTTATAATACTGAATTAGTTTCATTAAATCGAACATTGAATATATTTTGATGGTATGTTTGTTCAGTGTAAAAAATATTGCTATATATATATATATATATATATATATATATATATATATATATATATATATATATATATATATATATATATATATATATATATATATATATATATATATATTTATAAATGTTGTCAAACTTAAAGAGGTTTGATTTAAGAAAATCAAAACATATTATAAATATGTTATAAACAGAGAGAAATCAATTTACCACTGTATAAGATGTTTTTACGATGGTCCTAACTGATATTAGAATTAATCTAGACCGTCAACTTTCTTAATTTAATGAATCCTATCTATTTATAATACCAAATTAACTAACGGTAGTATAATATTTTTCGCACATATATTAACGGTTTAGATCACATTTACCGATCATAAATTAGTATTACGACCATGGCAAATATTAATTGTAGTATTTAATTTGGATCTGTAATTTATCACAGATTACTTTTTTCTCGATATTTACCACATAATGGTGGGTACAAATATTAAATATATATATACAAGCTGCTGTACCTCTGCCGTAGAAATGACGATCCAATTCCTTTCCTTTGCCCACATATACTGTTAGCTAAATAGTCAAATCCAAATCAAAAGCTCACAATAATAAAGCTTAATAGTCTACTGATCAAGTTGCTACTACTTGTTTAATTACTATCTGCAATTGTTGTACTTTCAACGATCGGATCCGAGATTCCCATTGCTAAAGATGGATATATTGGATCTTTCTTTTCATCAAGTATACTTGCTGGTTTTCAAATACTTCTCTGTTCATCTTTTCTGGGGGCACATCTCGTGTACTATCTATTTGGCAGAATCGATCGATCGATCGAATGCTGCATATGCAGCCACTGCATGCAGAGCTCGAGGTCAACTCGAACACTGCGACTTGTCGCTGATTACTCCCTCGGTGTCTGCACAGCCATAATTAAGGCACGTTAAGTATACACTTTCAGAGGAAAAACTAAACAAAAAACCCCATGAGGCCCTCTCATCGATCTCACCCTGCCAATGTGGCTAATAATTTTCCGGGACTTCGCCGTCGGCGACGCGTTGAATCCCCAGGTCGATGCACTACACGCCGTGTGCAAATCCGCAATCCATATGCTGGTCAACATTGTGATTAATTACCACGATGGACTACTTAGCAGAAGATAATCTCAACTCGACCGAGTTGCTGCACCGACGAATGAAACATTCATACGAATCGCTTAACATCTACGTACACTTTGATCGAGCTAGGCAGCTGGCCAATGGGTTTATATATAATCTGGCTCGAATCAGGACTGGCATTACATACGTATACGAATAATTTTGTAATTTAGCATGACGCAATACATACGGATTTTTCACTTGTTTAACCTCAACTATGCATATTCAAGTTAGAGGGAAGTTAATAGTGCAAGAGCACCGCTTAATTGTCACTGTGAACTTAGCATTACCTGCATAATTAAGGATTGAGATGCACAGGCACACTGTTCCAGTAGGAGAAATTTCTAATCGGTGTCATCAGATGAAGGGAATCGAATCTAGTATAGCTCACTAGGCTTCGAAGAAACCAAGCAACACAGCTAGCTAATCTAATTAACTCCACACCGAATTATATAAACTTCTGCATCAATTAATTGCCAACAAAATATATTACCACATCGAAAGTTCGCATAAGAAATTCAGGCATCTTGATCGATTCGAAAGTTCGCATAGGAAATTCAGGCATCTTGATCGATGCAGTCATGTTGGTCAACAAACTCAACAATCAACAGATGCTATGCACTACACTACTAAGAGCAAGTTTAATAGTATAGCCAACTACAAGCTCTAAATCATATATAGTCAATATAATAGCCAATTCATACAATAATTGCTTACTATACTATTAATACCTGGCCCTACCTGTCATACACACATTATGTCTTGGAGTCCGTGCTGCAGCTGGCTACAGATCTGTAGCTCGCTGCTCTTCTCTCTCTTCCTTTATCTTTTTAAAATATGTTTATAGCTAGCTTATAGCATGCTATTGTTTATATTTTTAAAATATATTTATAGCTGGCTTATAGCCTGCTATTGTATCTGCTCTAATCCATGCATGGTTAATGGTTATCGAATCTCCTTTAATTTGATCGTCGCACATGGCGCCAAGTCGATCTCATGAAGAGGAAATTAAATCTCCCGCCATCCGCCGCTCGCTATAAATACCCGCGCAAACCTATCCGCTGATCACCACCACCTCTCTCTCTCGATCGCCATGGCTGCCACCACCAAGCTCGTGGCTCTGGGCCTCGCCGTCCTCCTCAGCATCGGGTTCGCTGGTGCCGCGAGGGTGGCCAGGTACACGAACTCGTACTCCGGCGGCGGGGGAGGCGGCGGCGGAGGAGGCGGCGGCGGCGGGACGAACGGCGGGTGGGGCTCCGGCTCGGGCGCCGGCGCCGGCGCCGGATACGGCGAGAGCGGCGGCGACTCCGGCAACACGTGGAACTACGGGAGGGGTGGCGGCGCTGGCGGAGGCGGCGGCGGCGGCGGCGGGACCAACGGCGGGTACGGCTCCGGCTCCGGCTCCGGCTACGGCATGGGCAGTGGCTCGAGCGGCGGCTCCGGCTCGTCGGCGTCGGCCCCGGTTGCTCTCAGCAGCGGCGGTAATTACGCCACCGGTGATGGCGAGGGCGGCGGCGGCGGCGGTGGCGGCGGCTCCAACGGCGGCAGCGGGTACGGCGCTGGCGCCGGAGTTGGCCAGGGCGCCGGCGAGAGCGGCTCGTCGATAGCGATGGCGCCGTCTCCATCCAGCGGCGGCGACTACAACGGCGGCTACGCCGACGCAGCCGGTGGCGGCGGCGGCGGCGGCGGCGGGCACGGCGGAGGCCCAGCAGCATCTCCGAGCTACGGCGTTGGCGCAGGCGCTGGCTCCGGCGCTGGCGACGCCGGCAGCGATGGCTCCTCCGGCGGAGGCTACGCGTCAGGAATGGGCGGCGGCAAGGGCGGCGGCGGCGGCGGCGGCGAGAACGGCGGCTACGGCAGCGGCAGCGGCAAGGGATCCGGATCCGGTAGCGGCGGATACCATTGAAATTTCCGGTAGGTTTTCGCTTGTCGCGGGAAACCCTAGAGCCGGAGGAGGCCGAGACAATGCATGAATTGGTCTCGTCATTTTATGCTGTCCGACAAGAAGTTTAATTTCTAGGGTTTGTACTTGGGTTTTAATTAGGCAGTTTTTCTTAATAATTAATGGGCTCCATCATTGTAATGGAAGATGCATGGTAGCCCAGCATGCGGAAATGAGATGTGATGACACTCTACAAGAGCAATGAATTGAAGCATGCATAATGTTTTGTTCATTGGTGTGGTCTCTATTGCAAGTATAGTTTTCTTTCATTTTCTTTTGTTTTACTGATATGACTGTTACTAATTCGTTCGTTGCTAGCTTACAAGGGAAATGAAAATGATCGAACAGGCAAATAAAAGATAAAAGGCACCACCGGTTGACCATGAGCTGATTAGTTATGAGCAAAACGGTTTATTCGCAAGAAAAAATAATTTATGAGTAAAAATTTTATATATATGCCCTCATAGACTTAAAGATAAATTATGAAAACGAAATTAAATAAAAATCATAAAAAATGTAAAATTAAGTTTGAAAATTTTAAAAAGAAAATATCCTAGATTTCATATTGGACAAAGATGAGGCTGAGAGTAGAGTGATACACGTACCCATTTATTCAAGGCCGCCATACAATTTCGGCCCATATCATAGCACAGTGCATAGATAAACCAGGGATATGAATAAGTTCACTTTAGGTCTCTCAATTTGTCATCAAATCTGAAATTTATCCATAAACTGAAACGACAGATATAACAGATCCCTCAATTTACAAAACCGCCGGATCACCCGAGATCCTAGACAATTTTATGTCTGATTTGAGCTAACGTGACGAGCTGAGTCAGCGTGGGACCCAGGCGTACCCCACATGTAAGTGGCCAGTACTTACATGTGTGAAGAATCAGCTTACCACATCAGTTAAAACCAGACATAATATTGCCTAGGACATCAGATGATCCGATTTTGTTAATTGAGAGACCCGTTCTATCTGGTATTTCGGTGTAGGATGGATTTTAGACTCGGCGATAAATTGAGGGACGAAAGTAAACTTATTCGCCCAGGGATACATATGTTATGGGCCCAGTTTTTTCTGTCCGTCCGGAGTACGAGACACATATATGGGCTGATTTTGTCTTCGAAATTTGTTTTAACTTGATGGGCCAAAACTTTGATGATCATATATACTGTAAGCTAAGAACGGTCATATATCTCACTGGCTAGCACTAGGGCTGTCAAAAAAGCTTGAGGCTCGCGAGCTGCTCGAGCTCGGCTCGTTCTAGGCTCGATTCGAGCTCGGCTCGAGCTCCAGACGAGCCGAGCCCGAGCATCTCCCTAAGCTCGCGAGCTTTGTCGAGCCGAGCTCGAGCTTCTAACGAGCCTAGTAATATATCATTTTTATTGTTATTTAATAAATTAGGAGATCAAATATGTTATTTGTATGTCTTATATTGACATAATATATTTATTTTATTCTTTTTTCCTCTTTTATTAGTATGATAAACTAGAAATTAATTTTTTTAAAGGTTATCTTTGAAATATATATATATTTTTTACAAGCTCGGTAGTCGAGCTCGGCTTGATCGAGCTCGAGCCGAGCCTGTCGGAAAGCTCGAACATTTTATAGGCTTGGCTCGAGCTCGGCTCGAGCTTGTATCGAGCTCGAGCCTAGGCTGACGAGCTCGCTCGAGCTCGGCTCGTTGACAGCCCTAGCTAGCACACTGCTGCACAGGAAGGCATGCATCCTAGACCAGAAAAAGAAAAAAAAAGAAAAGGAAAACACGCACACATGCCATAATAAAGATTATACCATCCATTTATAAAATTTGCAGAAGAATTCTTGAAGGGGATCTGGGCATGCACCGATGCACGCGAGCACGTCGGCACACATCATGATCATCTAGCTAGCTGCAAGTATTTGAGAAAACCCAATGCAATAGAGAATGAAATCGATCAAGACCACAAATCTGAGAGCTATAGCTTGGCAGCTAGCTGAACAATTAATCTAATTTTAAGGTCTCAGCGCCACATGATTTGTGCCAATCAACTGCGCTGCTTCTCCTAGTAGCAGTGGTAATTAAGTTAGTAACAACTCTGGCTAGTTAATTTAGCGTTTATTTTCCGTCAAAATTTTTATATTACGCACAAGTCTAATGCCTGGACTAACTTCACTAGGTTTAGTGGATTGACTTGTACAATGTCAAACTCATATGTAGAAGCCAGCTTAATAAGGCCAAGTTTAGAAGTTGAACAGATATGTATAGTATTCCCTAACCGGGCTATTTTCTCTCTCGCTGAGGTTTGCAGATTCGATATATTACTGAGCAAGTGGCCTCTTGCACTACAGCTTTGCAAGGTCTCCAGCACTATAAATACCAATGCAAAGCTAATCTTTCAGTCATCATATCCCCTTAACTTCACAATGGCTGGCTCTAAGGTAGTACTACTTACCTTCCTCGTCCTCCTAGTCATAGGAGTAGCCTATGCTAGACCGAAAAAATACGCTAGTGCGGGAGGTGGAGGTGGCGGTGGAGGTGGAGGTGGCTCGTCAGGGGGTGGTTCCGGCTGGGGATCTGGCTCTGGTTCTGGATATGGGCAGGCAGGTGGGTCTGGTGGAGCGTATGCTAGCGGCGGCGGCGGTGGAGGAGGTAGTGGCGGCGGGGCGAATGGTGGATCTGGCTATGGGTCTGGTTCTGGGTCTGGATATGGTCAAGCCGGGAGTTACGGGCCTTATGGTGGAGGATATGCCCAGGGTGGGGGAGGTGGTGGTGGAAGCGGTGGTGGACAAAATGGTGGATCAGGATCAGGATCTGGTTCTGGTTCTGGATCAGGTCAGGCAGGAGGATACGGACCTTACGGGGGCGGATATGCTCAGGCAGGAGGACAAGGTGGTGGTGGAGGTGGTGGACAAAGTGGTCCAGGGGGCAGCGGATCTGGCAGTGGCTCGGGAAGTGGATCTGGAAGTGCAGGATATCCATAGAATTTACGCACTACCTGGATGACATATGGATGAAGCCTATATAGAATGCTAGTTTTGTATGTTGTTATATATGGATGATAATAAGAACTAAATAAAGGGCTTCTCGCGTGTTTGTTTATCAACAGAAGTGGAGCTGCTGTAATGTTACATACACTTTGTGAATGTTTGGATGTTGTTGCAATTGCAGACAATTAAATGGCCACTTCTACACTCTTTAAGACACACCTGGCTGCATGTTTGATTCAATAGTTTTCGTTTTCATTTCCTTTCTTTCATGGATTTCGTAGTTCAAGAAATGGTGGTTTCGCATCCATAGTTAATTGATTTGAAGGCTATGAATTATCACTTTCATTATTAAAAATAAATAATCAAATTTTGCTAAAGCATGGTGATAATCTTGTATAAAGTAGTCCTCCAAAACTCTAAAACCTTCATAGAACATTTTTGCAACAGGATATGAAACTTGTGAAACACTCTGAATTCTATACTCGAAGCTTTATGCATACTTCTTTAAAGAAGTTGAAATCTTCCTATGAAAATTTGACCGTTAACCGGTAAATGAACCTTTGATACTCATATAAATTAAACATGACTAAAGTTTCATCTAGAACATGAAGATGTACATCGAGTTATTATATGTCGATGGTGGAAACGTCATAAAGCAGAAATACAATTCTCATCAGATCATGAGAGTTGAGGGATATAGATGCTTTTAGGGTTATAAGTGTGGAAAATTAAACCGAACAAAGAATTGAGACATGGCCAAAAAATTCCTCAGAAATACAAACAAAAATTAAATTGAAATATTATATTGCTAATTACTCTTTCTTCATCCTAAAATATAAGACACAACCACCACTAATGTAAAGATTAAGAAAAAATAGTATCACCTTCTTGTTTGAATTACTCCAATAAATACGATGCATATAATGCACCCAATATGGTATTAGAGATCTAGAGGGTAGGGTATTAAAAAACAAATTTAGAGGAAATAGGGGTGCTAGTAATTAATTGCATGTATGCATATTATGAAACATCGAAAAAAAGTTGTTGCATCTTTATATTTTTGTTTTTGGAATGGAGCGGGTAATAATTTAACCAGGGAAGAAATTGCAATTGCACTGTAGCTGTATATATGAAACTCCTTCGGATGAGAAAGCCAGGTGCCAGGTGGTGAATTTTCCCTTTTACTTTTGGCACACAAGCAAAACCCAATTAATCATACTGGACAATTAAAGAAGCTGATGCCATAAAAAAAGAAATAGCTATATCATTACCATGAGCCAAGCCCTTGATTAGTTCGATTGTGTCTTCTACCGCATACCTTTAGAGTTAGAGACTAAATTTAAGTTAGGCACATATGCTAGAGAAGACTCCAACAATGGCCTAATAATTAACCCTGCAACTGCAAAAAAACATACTTGTTCACTTTAATAGCACCTAAAGTTTATCCCATTTCCATTTTTGACACTTCTGTCAATTCTCAATCTTTTTCCGTTCGCCTTGATCTCTATTGACCCAGCCACGCACGCAATATGACGTTTCTACCCCTCACAAGTATAAGTAAAATGCATGGCAATGAGGGGAGAAACATCATATCGTGTGTATAGCTAGATCAATAGCAATCAAGGCGGACGGAAAACGATCGAGAATTGATGGAAGTGTTAAAAATTGGATCAGGGTGAACTTTGGATGCTATTAAAGTGAACCGATATCTTTCGATGCTATAAAACCAAAAACGCGAACTTTCGATGCTATATAACCAATTTTGCCTAGGTTTTTTCCCCCAAATTTTTAATGGAGTAAAACCGTCAATTTTGACCTTATCTTTTCTTCTTCTTATCTCTATACTCCGTAGTACATATACACGCAATAATATATGCATGCAAACTATATTGAACAGACGTCATTACACATGCAAGATGAGCTAATTAAGGTTAGTGGATCGATACAGCTATGCGCCCTGCGTGCATCCATGAACTATACACTATATATACTACGTACGCATATGCATGAAAGATACACTTTGTGTGTTAGCAAGTGTATCTAACATATACTCCCTCCTTCCCTAAATGTTTGACGCCGTTGACTTTTTTAAACATGTTTGACCACTCGTCTTATTCAAAAACTTTTATGAAATATGTAAAACTATATGTATATATAAAAGTATATTTAACAATAAATCAAATGATAGAAAAAGAATTAATAATTACTTAAATTTTTTGAATAAGACGAACGGTCAAATATGTTTGGAAAAGTCAACGGCGTCAAACATTTAGAGATGGAGGGAGTATTACCCTGAGTAGACGATTGACTCATTATATAATGATGATAATGATATGTGTGTGCTAGCTAGCTATTGTTGATTTGTCGTGTTGTAATATATACACTGGATATATATCATACTATACGCCCATAAAATTTCGCCCACTGCACCCTTACATGCCTAGACTGGGTACTCGGTATTGTTCTTTATGCAAGCTTAGCTTTCTCTCTGCATGACCTAGATCTATCGAGATAGCTAAACTATATACATATGAACTTTAGAACTTACATGTAATATTTATATTCAAGTCTACTCATAAGATCAAAGTCTTCATGTCTTCATGACAAGCCTTGCATGCACAGAAGTCGTATATTCCACCTAATTCTGCAGTACTCTTTCTTGCCCTCTGAAGTAGACTTTCTAGTTATCCTGTAATTGACTAAAGAAGCTGCGTCTTGCATGACAGCTTCAAGTTACACATGCTGTCTGGTGCTATAAATACCCACGAACTCTTCACTCAACATTCATCTCATCCTTCACTTCAGTGGCTCCATCCATCACAATGACTAAGCTCGTGGCTCTTAGCTTTATCGTCCTCCTAAGCGTTGGACTAGCCAACGCTACAAGGGTAGCTAGATATGCTAGCGCTGGAGGAGGCGGCGGTGGTGGAGGAGGTGGTGGTGGGTCAAACGGTGGTTCTGGCTGGGGATCTGGCTCTGGCTCAGGGTATGGCCAGGCAAGTGGTGATGGATCGTATGCTAGTGGAGACGGAGGTGGTGGTGGTGGTGGAGGTGGGCAGAATGGTGGATCCGGATATGGTTCTGGTTCTGGATCTGGGTATGGACAAGCCGGTGGGTATGGACCTTATGGTGGAGGATATGCTCAAGGAGGGGGTGGTGGCCAAGGTGGCGGCGGCGGGCAGAATGGTGGATCTGGATATGGTTCTGGCTCTGGATCTGGATATGGTCAAGCCGGGGGATATGGGCCATATGGTGGTGGTTATGCTCAAGCTGGTGGCCAAGGTGGTGGCGGTGGTGGTGGACAAAGTGGTCCAGGTGGTAGCGGGTATGGCAGCGGTTCTGGAAGTGGTTCTGGAAGTGCTTATGGTGGACACCCATAGTAGTGTTCCACCAACATTAGCAGAGCTTCTATATTGAAAGCTGGGTTGGACAGATATATTACTGTTATTTTTACTTGGATAATAAGAAATAAAGGGCTTCACTGAATGTAATAATTAGAGTGGTGTTGTGCACCACAATGCGGTTGTAAGCTCTTGGTGTAATTGAATGTTTGATCAATATGTTATTCCAAATGCATGATAATTCACGATCGAACCACACTGAGGACCATTTCGGTTTGAAGCCAAAACATGCCTTTTAGAAATTAACTATTTTGCTAGTGTTTGGTTCATTGATTAGTATTAATTCCTTGTTTTGGCTGGTGTAAATCTGCACCTCCTAGGTGAAGGGAATGAGATCCTCTGACTTAAGTCAGGTGACTTTTGGGGTCATTGACATCTGGGTCTATAGTAAAGAGGGGCCACATGTCAGTGTCTCAAAGTGAGCTTAAGTTAGAGGATCCCAATCCGAGGTAAAGATGACACCTAAGCTTGTTACAGTGATGCCTCACTAGAGAGTCAAAAGGTAGGAGCAAAGGTAGGAAAGGAAGGGAGAGAGGGATGGTGGGAAGGAAGAGAGAGATACGGGTGGGAAAGAGAGATTTTAATTGTCTGTATAGCTTGTTATAGAAGCACGAGTAAATCCGGCTATTTGAAATAATAAGGCGTATTTTGATCTACTACCACATGTTTTCTATTCTACAGGCTGGTAGTTAGGCTGTGGGCGAGACACAAACTGTTTGAAGTGTCCGAAGCACCCGGACAATTTATTACCAAAAATTAATGCATTGATATTTATTTACATTGTCCTTGCTGATATTAAAACAGAAAACAATTTATTTTTTTAATTTGTAGCTAGAAGTTAATACTCCCTCCTTTTTATATATTATAAGTCACTTTGACTTTTTTTTAAGTCAAATATTTTTAAGTATGACCAAGTTTATAAAAAAGTTAGTAGTATTTTCAATACAAAATAAATGTATCATCAAAATATATTCAATGTTAGACTTAATGAAAATTATTTTGTGTTATAGATGTTGCTAGGTATTTTATAAATTGGTTCAAACTTGAAAATGTTTTACTAGGAAGAAAAATTAAAACGACTTATAATATGAAACAGAGGTAGTATTAATTTTTGGACGGAGGGAGTGCATGCCTGCGGCGCCACTTGATCCATGTCATCCAAGGTTGGCATGCATATGCAGTTTGGCACCAGCTAGCATTTCCTCACTTAGAGTACGCGTGGTTTTCATATATACTACTATATGTATACTTTCCCTGACCATGCATGGGAGGCGTATTAGGCAAAGCCTAATCATAAAAGGGAAAAAAAGTTGTCCTAACTGGCCTAACAGTCGTGCCTTGCCGACCTGATATTTTCTCAATGAGAACACTGATTGTTTGGATAAATTAACTAAATTAAACAAGTGACCCAAAATGTCACTTCGCTCTACACCTAGCTTTGTATGGTCTCCTACACTACGCGGCTACACGTACTAGAAGTTCGATCATGAGCCAACTCGACACTTCGCATTCAATTAATTTGACGAACACATATGCTTATTCTCGATCCGCTGTTTTTTAGGTCGTATTTGTAGTAGTTTACAGACACTAGCTAGTTCAGTTTATTCTGCTCAATATATAGTTTATCAAATTATATATAGATATGATGACCAATATATTTGCATTCCAATACGCTTTCGGTCACTATTAATTGGTTTTAAATACATACTTTTTTTTATCTGAGATCAATATAGGAGTACCTAAGATACTTGAAATTATAATATGACCAACATACATATCGGGTGCATTAATATGCAAGAATATATATATATATTTTTTGAGAAACACAGTATAAACGCAGGCGCTCACAACGTGCGCACACTCACCCCTATGAACGCACACACGCACACCCTACTCCTATGAGCACCTCCGGAAGACTGGGCCGGCATATCTTGTTATTGGTTAGACGTCATTAATTAGACGAAATGAGGTTATACATTCAGTTAACTTATATATGCATCCTGCATGTATATATAAATGCAAACATTGTCCCTATATATATATCACAATACCTCTCATCAACTTATTAATTAATTAATATGTGGAAATGGGTGACTCACTTTATGACAATAATGTAGTAGTACTAGCCATTGTGGACTTGAGGATGCCTGGTGTGTTGCAATAGCTACAATCCAATATGTGCTGCTAAATTTTGCCTCTTGGATGCTCACATACCTGGATTAAGAGTACACGGTATATGCATGTTTCTCTGCATGACCTAGAGTTAGCCAAATTATATCCTGGCCTACTCAAAAGAGAGAAGAAAACAGCATACCTGATAGCCATCGAAAGTCATAATCCATCTAATTCCGCTGTAATCTTTTTCCTGCCAAACTAGACTTAGCAGTCAGCCAGTCATCATCTTGTAATTGATCAGAGATCAAGTGGCATCTTAACTGCAAGACACAGCTAGCTTTGCATGCCTTCCGGTGCTATAAATACTGACGAGCCCCATCACTTCGAATTCATCTCATCCTTCACTAGCTTCTCGCTAGATCAATCACAATGGGTAAGCTTGTGGCTCTTAGCTTCGTTGTCCTCCTAAGCGTTGGACTAGCCAATGCTAGCAGGGTAGCTAGATATGCTAGTGCTGGGGGTGGCGGTAGCGGCGAGGGAGGAGGTGGTGGGTCGGACGGTGGTTCCGGCTGGGGATCTGGCTCTGGCTCAGGATATGGCCAGGCGGGCGGTGATGGATCATATGCTAGTGGAGGTGGAGAAGGAGGCGGTGGAGGCGGTGGAGAGAATGGTGGTTCCGGATATGGTTCCGGTTCTGGGTCTGGGTATGGGCAAGCTGGTGGGTCTGGACCATATGGTGGTGGGTATGCTCAGGGAGGAGGTGGTGGCCAGGGTGGCGGTGGTGGACAAAATGGTGGATCTGGATATGGTTCCGGCTCTGGTTCAGGGTACGGTCAAGCCGGAGGGTATGGACCGTATGGCGGTGGATATGCTCAGGCTGGTGGCCAAGGTGGCGGCGGCGGTGGTGGACAGAGTGGTCCAGGCGGCAGCGGATATGGTAGTGGCTCAGGAAGTGGTTCGGGAAGTGCCTACGGTGGACATCCATAGAAGTGCTTCACCTAAATAACCTAGCAGTACTGACACTATGTGCTGCCTGGTTTGAGAGGTGTTGTTATTAGTTTGCGTGAATAATAACCAAATAAAGGGCTTCACTTGGATGTAATAATGAAAGTGGTCTTGTATACCACTACAGATGTAAGCTCATCAGTGTAATTGAAATGTTCGATCAATGAGTGTATTGTATCCTATATATATGATCTAGAGAATATTTCACTAGTAGTAGAGAAAGCCTAATCACACTACGGCCGGTGCATAATTGCGAATCATGCATGATCGATCGTCTTAAACTGTCAGTGGGTTTCATATAATAAAAACCAGTAGTATTGCTACCAATCATGGCTAGAACCAGTAGTGATAATTAGTTTCCAGGATTTGATTTTTAATATGCCAAACTAAAAAAGAAATATATTATATCTCGTGTATATATAGGACATGTCACAAGTCATATGCCCATCAATCTTTGCTCGCGGTTCCCCCCACCCCTCATTGTATTCGTGCAAGTGAATTTAGAGTCTGGCCGTCAGTAAAAAAATAGTGTGTCACGATGAAAAACCCTTTTTCTAGTAGTATGTAGTATATGGGAGTATGGGACTCGAAACCAACACAGCTCCCTTCATGCATCGCCAGTTTACCATCTCCGGTATAACTCAACATACCATGTTATCATATTTGTTTCATTAATTTGGCCCTTCCTTGCTAAAACTTTAACACATTTTTGGGTAGATAAATCACTTGAAATAAAAAGTTATTAACTAGGTTTCGTAATTGTCTACAAACTTATATATAAAAAGTTTGTCCAAATTCATGTATATGAAAAAAAAAATTATGGATTGTCTTTTGATATTCATTGTCAGTTTTAATGAATATTAGAGCATATAATAACTCTAAATCAAAAAGGTTTTCAACCTGTCAAGAGCTATAACTTTTATATATATGAAGTTTGTGTTCATCTAAATTGTCATGAAAAAAATAATGATTTTTTTTAAGATTGGCTCTGAGTGATTCTTATATATATATATATATATATATATAGTAAAGGCCTAAAGGAGTTGTCTTCAAGCTACGTTAAGTGGGTCGCAAGAGGAAGGAAGCAGATGGTATAACCACACCGGCAGCAACGCTGACTTCTTAGTTCATGCCATATATATACTCCCTCCGTCTCAAATTATAAGACCTATATTTATATACACGGTCTTTAATGATATACTTTAACCATTAATTTATACCATATTATGTTCCTAACAAATATAAAATTAGCATCACATAAAATTACTTTAAAATATGAATATAGTGATATACTCCCTCCATTCCAAATTATCTATATATTTCATGGGTACACCAAGACCAAGAAAAACTAATAACTCTCTTATACTATATTTACTCTAGCAACAAACTTAATGCATGCACCATCCCTACTATTTTGTAGCCAATAGTAAATCAAGATATTGCATGTGGGTTATAAATGCTTGTGTGCATGGATGCATCAATGTCCATTTACTCTAATGCATAAATAACGAATAGACCTAATGAATGAACACAAATATGTAGATTATTTAGGAATAACCTCGAAAAAACTATATGTAGATCAATTTGGAATGGAGAGAGTAACATGCATAATACTTAGCATAAATATATATGGTTAGTATGATTATTAGTCAAAAGTTACCACGTTTTAGTTTTTTTTAAAAAAAGTGTATCCTATAATTTGGGACGGAGGGAGTACCAAGTACGCAGAAAAGTACGTGTATTTGGTCACATATGTCAGGGATGCATGAGCTGGTTTGGAATTTCGGTGGTAATTCTACCTATTCTGAATAAGAGTAGGGATCACGGTGATCAGTAGCATCGATATGCCACTGCTGGATGAATGATTTATATATCCTTGTGAGAGGCCGTAAATTTGGCAGCATGATCCACTAGACATGAGCAATGATTATTTAATAGAAACGATATTATATACTCCCTCCGTCCATAAATATTTGACGTCGTTGACTTTTTCAAATATGTTTGACCATTCGTCTTATTCAAAAATTTGAAGTAATTATTAATTCTTTTTCTATCATTTGATTCATTGTTAAATATACTTTTATATATACATATAATTTAACATATTTCACAAAAGTTTTTAATAAGACGAACGGTCAAACATGTTTAAAAAAGTCAATAGCGTCAAATATTTGGACGGAGGGAGTATATTATTGCAGCTTCCTCTTTCAAAGAGTAAAGAAAAAACAGTCGATCTTGCGCCACATGCAGGTCGATCCATTGAGCTTTTTACCTTTTTTTTTTAGATATTAATGTTGAGCTTTTTACCTGACCAAAAGCTCGCGTCGCAGTAGGTACGGTGGTCAAAGCTATACGTATAATACATCACATGGTCAACATCATACGAATCAGCAGCATCATTTTTCTAAGTATATATGTATTCCTACTGCTAGTACTAGCTAGCAAGCGACACTCAGAGTACGTTGTTTTCGTAGTACTTTCCCTGATTAGTTAGCTACAGTATCGACTGAACATTAATTCTTGCTGAAGAAAGTATCAAGTCAACAAATTAAGCCAACAACCACACGTATTAGGCGAAGCCTTATCAGAAACAAAAGGTTTTCCTGCAAACTGGCCTAAATAAGAGTCATATACCTTCCTAGCTGAACAGTGGTTCTCGTAATAAACCAGTGAACGGAAAATTTCACTCTTCACTTCAGCTTTGCATGGTCTCCAACTCTAGAAACTCTAGAAGCATAAGTATCAAGCCAAACTCTAGACACGTAATCTGTCCAGATTCGTTTTAGGATGAGGGAGATATTGAGTAGTAAATTTGAGCCTTAAAAATTTTAACAAAACACGTTTTCTTTAATACTTTAGATAAAGTTTATAATAACCTAAAAAAAATGTAGTAACAAAAAATGATTTATTATACCAGTTGATTAATACTAGGTGATACCCATGCTTTATTGCGGAATGAATGGATGAATATGTTAAATACTACAGAAATGATGATGTTGAAATATTGTGAAATGATGTGAGGAAGATGATTTGACATATTTATATGTTGAACTCTATAATGGTATATTTTAGATAATATATCACGCTTGCATGTGATTTAAAATGATCTAACAAAACAGTTTTTCTATAGTACTTTAAATAAAGTTTATAATAACCTCCAAAAGAAATGTAGGTAATAAAAAAATATTGATTATACCAATTCATTAATACTATATGATATCCCGTGCTTTGCTGTGGAATGAATGGATGGATATATGTTAAATATTATAGAAATGATAATGTTGAAATATTATGAAAATAATGTGAGGAAGATGATTTCACATATTTATATGTTGAACTCTACGATATTATATTTTAGATGATGTGTCATGCTTGCATGTGATTTAAGATGCTCTACAATAGTAATTGCTAGTAGATGATGATGTGGTATATTTGCATCTTGAGTTTTAGTTTCTAATAATTACTAGCGGGCACTAATTATATACAAGGTATTGATTCCACTATCACATAATATTGCTATCACTATACTATTAAATGTATATTCTAGAAAATAATGGTCGGGCCTTGAGCACTACATTGTTCACCTTGTTGAATTATAATATGCCCTACGAAAATCAAAGGGTGGATAAGCACAACACGGAAAAGACTAATTAATCAGATGTCATACATGCAAGAAATTATATTTAGTGCATACAGCTATGCATCTTGCATGCATACACTACACAGCCACACATTACCACACATGAAAGGTATGTACGTGTAGCATATATAACTTAATTATTAACATGTGACAGCGACTCATTTTATGATATATTGTAGTACTAGCTATTGTATCTATAGGCTTAGTCCAGCTAGCTGTGATCTATATATCATCCTGCCCATAATTAAATTTAATTTGCCCATTGGAAGTGCTCAATTACTTGGACTCAGTAAGTGGTATTATTATTTATGTTTCTCTAGCTATCTAAATATATAATATTATACGTATCAATTCACACGTTATCTTTATTCAGGCCAACTAATAAGAAAGTATGTATAACCAGGCATAAAAGTCATAGTCCATCTAATTCGGCTGCACTCTTTTTCCCCTGTGAAGTAGACTTTGTAATTATGTAGTACTACGTAATTGACTAGAGATCATGCTAGTGGCATCTTGCTTGACAGCTTAATTTACATCAATCACAATGGCTAAGCTAGTGCTATAAATACCGACGAGCCGTTCGCTTGAAATCCATCCCATCCATCCTTGGCTTACTTATCTAGATCAATCACAATGGCTAAGCTTGTGGCTCTTACCTTCGTTGTCTTGGTGAGCATTGGACTAGCCAATGCTGGAAGGGTGGCTAGATATGCTAGTGCAGGCGGTGGCGGCGGTGGAGGGGGAGGTGGCGGTGGGTCAAACGGTGGATCTGGATGGGGATCCGGTTCTGGCTCTGGGTATGGCCAGGCAAGTGGCGGTGGAGCATATGCTAGTGGAGGCGGAGGAGGAGGAGGTGGTGGAGGTGGACAGAATGGCGGATCCGGATACGGTTCCGGTTCTGGGTCTGGTTATGGACAAGCTGGTGGGTATGGACCATATGGTGGAGGATATGCTCAAGGAGGGGGTGGCGGACAAGGTGGCGGTGGTGGACAAAATGGTGGATCCGGATCTGGGTATGGCTCTGGCTCTGGGTATGGTCAAGCTGGAGGGTATGGGCCGTACGGTGGTGGATATGCTCAGGCCGGTGGCCAAGGTGGCGGTGGCGGTGGTGGACAGAGCGGTCCTGGTGGCAGCGGGTATGGTAGTGGATCAGGAAGCGGATCTGGAAGTGCGTATGGTGGACACCCATAAAAACATGTAGAATCTAAATAAACTAGCACCACAGGCCATGTGTGCTGATTGCATGTTTGAGAGATGTGTTATTTACGTAAATAATGGGTAATAAAGGGCCTCCGTTGAATACACTGTAATAACAAAATGTACTGGTCATTGTACACCACAATTCTACACAGCCCACCGGTGTAACTAGATGTTTGATCAATACATAGTAGTGTTGACAGTGTTGCGTCATACTTTAAAGTCAAGAGAGCATTTGAATCTCTGGTTGCTGTTGCATGCTCTTCTGCAGATCAGACTCCATACATGTGCTTTGCAGCAGTATGCATGGAGAGGCA
Source organism: Oryza sativa Japonica Group (assembly GCF_034140825.1). Classification (NCBI taxonomy): domain Eukaryota; kingdom Viridiplantae; phylum Streptophyta; class Magnoliopsida; order Poales; family Poaceae; genus Oryza; species Oryza sativa. The sequence goes on along the minus strand of NC_089044.1, from coordinate 17,152,223 downwards.
TTAGGTTACTATGAAAAAAAGATCGTGCAAATAAGGTTAAGCTGACCTTTGTCTGGACAGATAAGTTTGACTTAAAAGAACAAATCTTTGTGGTTTTAACGATTTAAAAGTAAAATAAACTACGATAAAAATATAAAAAAATAACTTTTGAATTGAGTTTTAAAATTTAAATTTTGAATGTAGCTTAACTAAAAGACATATATAGGAGAAACAATAGGGGAGCAGAAAAATAGTTGATTTGTATTGGTGTCTTATGGGTGCTCTAGGTCCATCTCTCTTGCCGGCAACGCCGAACTACTTGAACCCGAGTAATTAGCTTCCTTAAGCCACACGAATGGTCTTGTCGGACATATATGAAAATACGTTTTCACATGCAGCCGTCGATGCAGGGTCCACATAGCATACAGCCATATATGTTTAGCGAAAAAGGTTTCCAGAGCAGTGATTACCCTCTCTATTCTAACTTATTTTTTATTCTTCACTCCTCTCTTTCTCCCACTTGTATACCTACCCCAGCCCACTCCTCTCCCCTCTCCACCCTCCCGACAACGGGCACAGGCGATGGCGGTTGAAATGGTGGGTGTGGTCGACCGGCAGCGGCGGCGGTTGTGGGCGATAGCTACGGCGACAGTGGGCGTGGGCGACGGTGGTGGCCCCCTCGGCTCTCCCCCGCGCAGATCCAGGGACGGGTTCGAGCGGGAGGCCGGTGGCGGCTCTCCCCTGCCCTCCCCTTTTTAGTTGTGGATCTACATGAAACCCAACTTGTGAGCACACTCACACTATATACCCTTTTTTTTTTCTTCCTTTGCTTTTTAGCCTTTCTTCATATGAGTGCAAAGCAATGGAAAAAGCTTTGCCATCCGCCATATAGTTCACATGGAACGCATATCAGGTCCTACTCACATGCATTTAGCATCCTCCGTCCCTTTCAAAATCAATACTTTTTATTTTTATATATATGACACTAAAACTTGCTATTCGCATAGCTTTCTACCTAGATTTTAAATTTTGGGGCAATTGCTTATTTGACCCAGTTTTGAACTCTAACTACCAATTTGACCCTACTTTTTGAAGTTTGCTTATTTGACCCTCCTTTTCAAAAACGAAGCTACGGTATGACCCTATTCTGTTAAGGGCATCTAACGGTGTTAACTGAAGCACAAAATGTCTCTTCTGCCCTTACTCATTTGACCCTATTACATGTGGGACCCACCCGTCAGTTCTCTTCTCCTCTCCTCTCTTCTCTCTTCTCTACGGATTGACCACAGGGAGAGGCGGCCAAAGGCGAGACGGCGAGCCGACGCCGGCCTTGGTGATGACGACGACGACGACAAGTGGCGGCGGCGCGTTCTTATCCTCTCCTCCACGTATCCACCACAGGGAGAGGCGACGAAAGGCGAGACGGCGCCGGCCCTGGTGACGACGACAACGAGGAATGGCGGCGGTGAGTCCGGGCGGTGGAGCTCGAGCTGCGGTCAGCGGATCCGGCGCCGCCACCGCCACCTCCCTCATCCCGCGCCGGCGCCGCCTCAGTCGCCGCCGCCCCTCAGCCGGCGTGGATCTTCTCCCTCCACGCCCCTCAGCCGCCGCCACCGCCGCTCCCTCCCTCCGCCCCCTCAGCGCCACAGCCGCCGCCTCCCTCATCCCGTGCCGGCGCCACCTCAGCCGCCGCCGCTCCCTCCCTCCCTCCCTCCCTCCGCGCCCCTCAGCTGCCGCGCCGGTGCCACCTCAACCGCCACCGCTCCCTCCCTCCGCGCCCCTCAGCCGTCGCCGCCGCCGCTCCCTCCCTCCACCCCCTCAGTCACCGCCGCCGCCCCCTAGCACCGCCGCCACAAGTCGAGCGAGCAGGAAGGAGGAAGGAGAAAGAGAGAGAAATGTGGATAAGGTTGGGTGGATGGATAGGGTCTCCTAAGGGTATTCTGGGTATTATAAATATTAGTTGCATTTCTTTTTTTATTTTAAATCAAACCTTAACGGACTAGTGGAAACAGGGTCAGACGGGAGCTTCGTTTTTGAAAAGAAGGGTCAAACAAGCAAACTTCGAAAAGTAGGGTCAAATTGGTAGTTAGGGTTTAAAACGAGGTCAAATAAGCAATTGCCCTTAAATTTTCATATCTGAACTTTTAGTTTAGGCTTTTGACTATATGGGTATGACTTACACTAGAAACGTACTAATTATTTCCGTAGAAATACTCTCTCTAGAACCATTTTGGATAAAAGCTTTAATTTCCATAGAACAATGTTCTACATAACAACGTATACCCAGTATGAAAAAAAAATCAACTGAAAATTAAGAACTTTTAATCCAGCATCGATTCTTTTTCTCTTTAGAGCAAATTAAAATTCTATGAAAAAAATCAAATAATTAACTTTTTATTGAAAGTTGTTATTTAATTTAAAAAATTAACTAAGTAGTGCAAATTTGTGCTAGAATTTAAAAGATATTCAAAGTAATTATTAAATCAAATTTTAAAGAAGCCCACATCTCGTGTGGCGCATGGCCACACGGGACACGAGAGCACACGTGCGAAATAGCATGTTTCTGTGTGGGCATGATAATAGTATAGCTTGCCAAAGTGCGGTTGTGGTGGGTTTTTTGTGTGTATTGTGATGTGTATTTCTTTGAGACATGAGTCATTAAAGTGTTGATCGACGATTTATTATGGCAAATTGGTTATCTTCATTTTGTCAGCACTAACAGGCATACCCCCACTGGCACTGCCTATCCTTCCTTCGATAATTATTTCCTTATAAAGCTGCTTCGTTTAGCCTTTAGCTTATAAATATAAACGAAAATTTAAATTTAAAACTTAAATTTATTTTTTTGAATTTTCAAAATATATTTTAATCTTCTTTATTTGTTTTTAAAATCACTAACAAACACGTATATAAATGTTTTACTCATAAAATATTATTTAATCGTTAAATAATAAACTGTTTTGCTCGTAACTATAATCGTGACACCCCGTTTATAGTCTCTGGGCAACTCGACCCATGATCCATCGTGCAGTTAATTAGATCCATTGTTTTGATTGGGAAGCACACACACATATCGAGTGTTCATTGCCTTTTTCGTTTTTTTTCCCCATAAGCTTAGATTCGCACATGCTAAAAACCCACTTGATTAATTAGCCCAAAAGTAATGCATATTGAACGTACATATCCCATTCCATGATTCTTCGAGATCATTGTTTATATTTTTAAGCCACTTCATTGTTTTTTTAATTGTTAAATTAGATGCAAAGTGCTATTCTGGCAGAAATCTACCTAATAACTACGGGTGAAGACAGTGGGGGTCACTTGTTATTACCGAGAGGACTAAGTACAGGCCTTCTGCAAGAAACACGTTTCAGCTCAAGTCACAAACGCGTGCTCTGCTCTTTTCTTTCTCTTATTTTTTTTTAGAATTACACAATACAACGCAGACACTCGCAATGCACGCGTACTTACCCCCTATGAACGCACGCAAACCCTACCTCTACGAGCATCTTCGAAGACTGGGCCGGCAAGTCATTGAGATTGACGAAGTCACCACAGGCGTCTCGTTGTCGACAGGTACATTGCCTACCACTGAATCTTTCCATCACATTATTGGGATGTGCTCCCTCCGTTTTTTCAATATACGATGTCATTAACCTTTTAAAACACTTTAACCATTCATCTTATTTAAAAAATTTATATGATTAATATTTATTTTCTTGATTTGAATTATTATTAAAAGTTCTTTAAACATAACTAATATTTTTTATGTTTGTACAAAAGACAACAATGTTATATTGTAAAGAATGGAGGTATATATGTTGTGACAAAGTAATAAATTAACAGATTGTCAAACTGTGGACTCAGAGTACGTGGTTTTCATACTTTCCCTGACCATGTAGCTACCAACAATTTCAACCCAACATACATAGCCCACAAAGTGATAGTCAAGCCATGCCTGAAACAAAAAAGTTTGCTTAACTAACTGGCCTGAGAGTCATATCTTGCCTACTCGTTCTTCTTTTTGTTCCCTGAAGAACACTGATTCAGATAAACCAGAGACCGAATGTGTCACTCTGTGCTAGAGCTCTGCATGGTCTCCAACACTATAAATACCCAAGCAACCCTCACACTCTGCACCCATCTCATCATCCAAACACATAGAGTACTTAATTAGCAATGGCCAGAACCAAGTTGGTATCTCTTAGCTTTGTTGTTCTGCTGAGCGTTGGTCTAGCCAATGCCGCAAGGGTAGCTAGATATGCTAGCGCCGAGGGTGGCGGTAGTGGAGGGGGAGGTGGTGGAGGGTCCGAGGATGGTTCTGGATGGGGATCCGGCTCTGGCTCTGGGTATGGTCAGGCCGGCGGATCTTCCGGTGGAGCATATGCTAGTGGAGGCGGGGGAGGTCAAGGTGGTGGAGGCGGTCAAAATGGTGGATCTGGATATGGTTCTGGGTCCGGTTCTGGTTATGGCCAGGCTGGTGGCTATGGCCCTCATGGTGGAGCGTACGCTCAAGGAGGTGGCCAAGGTGGAGGCGGTGGTGGTGGGGTGAATGGTGGGTCAAGATATGGTTCCGGCTCTGGGTCTGGATATGGTCAGGCTGGTAGCTATGGCCCCGGTGGAGCTTATGCTCAAGGAGGTGGACAAGGTGGAGGTGGCGGTGGTGGACAAAATGGAGGGTCTGGGTATGGTTCTGGCTCTGGCTATGGCCAAGCTGGTAGTTATGGCCCAGGTGGAGCATATGCTCAAGGAGGTGGACAAGGTGGAGGTGGCGGCGGTGGACAGTATGGCGGGTCTGGGCATGGTTCTGGCTCTGGCTATGGCCAAGCTGGTAGTTATGGCCCAGGTGGAGCATATGCTCAAGGAGGTGGACAAGGTGGAGGTGGTGGCGGTGGACAATACGGCGGGTCTGGTTCTGGCTCTGGATCTGGTTCTGGCCAAGCTGGTGGATACGGGCCTTACGGTGGAGGATATGCTCAGGCAGGCGGTCAAGGCGGCGGTGGCGGGGGTGGGCATCCATAGAACTTCTATATAGTGAACAACTGCATTTTATGCAGTTAAATAATATCAAAGAGGCCCTTGTTATGTGGTAACCGATAATAGAATAAAAGTAGTGGTAATGTAAACTACTATGTAATGTTACTGGTGCAATGAATAACCTCTTGCCTTATGCTTCTTATACTATTGTAGAAACTATTATGTTAGTAGGTCCTAGTGGAGTGAAAAAAATTTTTGGACGACAACTTTAGAAGTTTTGAATGAAACATTTTAAAATATAAACAGATTCTCACTGACATTGAATGTTGTTTTAAAGGAACAAAAAAAATTGAAGTTTACAAATGTTGTAACCAAGAAAGAATGAGGAAGCTAAGAGAGAGCATTATTTCATCCTACAAACATGTAAGAGATAATATCCTCCTTAAAGAACCAAGCCCCAACCAAGCATAATATTCTGAAAATTATTCAGCCTTATTGTCGAAAAATTGTCGATGTGCTCCAAACTTTGTACAATCAATCAATCACTAAAATTACAAATCATCTATCACTCGCAATTAATATTCAAAACAAAGAACCACAGGAGAAACAAAATTGACATATATATATATCTGGTAGTGAGCCAGATAATTTGCTTAATTATAGGAGTTAAATAGGCTTTTTAATTTTCTCCCTTTTAATATAAGTAGATCATTTTTTTTTACCTTACATATTTAATTTAAGATTGATGGGCAGTACCTTACTCTATGTTACCAAATATTATCTTAATTTATCATAACTGGATAAATGGTTTTCCAATTTTTTCCTTCTGCGTGGAGTAAAATTATATGTTGTTCATTTTTTTTCATTACATCTTAAGCATGCATGCAGCCATATTTGTCCAGTAATCATACCTCTATTTGTAGATTAAGGACTCGTGCATGGTCTAATCATGTTGGAGAGTCAGCGCTTGCATGGGGTGACTGACAAGAACACTGCACATGTAGACATGTAGTTCAGTTTATTTTGCCACGTAATTAAGTTTCCTAGCTTGGTACACTGCAAAGTCACAAACTGACAATATCGACAATATCAAATACAGTAGGTAGTATAAATATTACGACAATGTTCGTCATAGAGCTTTGTGATGTTGCACAAAAAGCTAGGGCTAGCTGCCAGCGTTCTTAATGATATTGTTGACAAAACCTCACTTCCCTGAATTCAGTAACACTAAAAAGGGATATCCATGTACAGATATATACTTGCAACTAAACTAGAGATGGTCAAATGCATGGGCTTATGTACGTCCATGGTTTTGATACTTTCCCTGAACTAGAGAACAAACTGCAAAATCAGACAAATCTTTTTTTCCAATCCCCTGGCAATGGCCTTCTAGCCATTTGCGTCGTGTAACCAGAACCCTGTTTTCTTCTAATATACCGACGTGCAATTCTTTTTGTGCGTTAGCGAAAAAAAAGTCAGACAAATCTTAAACACCCTGGACGTAATAGTCAAGCCTTATGAGAAAAACGCTGGCTTTAGCGAGTCATCCCTTACCTACTCCGGCTATTGTTTTTATTCCTGAAGCACACTGCAATATATGCTCACTATTCTCCAAAACTGATTCGATCGTGGTTTATTTACA